>NC_090261.1:37871198-37963698 GCF_037325665.1 Littorina saxatilis
CTCGTTGAACGCGAATACCGTATTTGCATGCTTCAGTAGGCAGGGGAAATAATGCACATGGGAAGTGATTTCGTGTATTATCAAGATGTAATGAAAATTGTAAATTGCCAATATCACCATATATGTGTGCTTTAAGCGGCGTACATATCACTTGCTCAAGTAGGACCACAGATTTTCTATCACAAAAAGACGGATAGCAGTTGATTTGGTTAAAACGATCACTTCATTCGATCATTCCGTTCAACTTGATACTGATACCATTCACATTTTTTTTTACCATCATGATCAGAGTCATTTTATTTGCTGTTATTGTCAATACAACACAAGACTGACAAATCCTGTTTCCTTAGATGGTGTACCAATGTCTGAAACGCGACAACATACGGTCAAATCATTCACCGGATCTGATCGGCCTGAAAGCGGAAGGTCCACTGACAAGTCATTTTCCAACATTTTCGGATCTGCCTCCGGATCTGCTGACGTCACAAAAAGGAAGGACATTTATGATCAAGGTATTTTGCTGTTGAAAACGTTTGTCTGAATCCGTATCGTTTGAAGAAATGTTTGTCATGCTCTCCTCTTACTAACAACAACAACAGCAGCAGCAGCAGTGGCAGGAAAACAACAACAACAACAGCAATAACAAATGATAACGTCAACAAGAACGAGGACGACGGTCAAGACGACAACAGCAACAACAACCTCCTTCCCTCCCTCCCTCCCTCCCCGCTATCTCCGTCCCCGTACACCCCCCCCCTCCTCTCACCACCAACCGCCCCGCGGGCCAACTTCATAATGAGATCCATGTCTACCAATGACATTTTGTATTTATTTGACGAGCGCTCGAGGGTAATAGAATAAGCTGTGGTTTGCTTTTTTACATCTGGCCCTCGCCCTAAAGAGGGACTAATCCACAATAAAAAAGAAAATAATATCCATTAAATGTTTACAGATAAACTGAACAAAGAACCCATGTACAGGCCGTTGTCTAAAAAAAAAGTACCCGATTTTCTTACAATACCACAGACAAGTCAGTAACTTTATTGAATGATTTTTGCGTGATATTGTAGTCAGTTCATAGAAGTTTTGTCCCCAGTTCACAGCTTTCAGTTGAGATCGTCTGTTTCAAGTCTTCACACCACGTGATCAATGTAGCCACCCCGTTTTCCAATGACAGACTGCATCCTCATTGCCATATTGTTCATTACATTGGGGAATGTTTCCTGTGGGATGTTCTGGATTTCTCTGAGAATGTGGTGGCGGCTCCATCCTGTTGGAACCACTGTGTTTTCATTCGGATGACTTGTCATTCTCCCTTCTCTTAGTTTTTCCATGTCTCGGTACTGATGTTTCAATGTCTTTTTGGGTACTTGTTTCTTAGACACCCTATCTACTATACATCACGTGTCGTCATTCCTTACTTGTCATTACATGTACCGCCCTGAAGAAGTCAGCGACAGGCGGACGAAAATGTTATTAAGAATGTATCAAAACTGGTTTCTGTTGTGTTTTCTTTTTTGTTACATTTAGTCAAGTTTTGACTAAATGTTTTTACATAGAGGGGGAATCGAGACGAGGGTCGTGGTGTATGTGTGTGTGTGTGTGTGTGTGTGTGTGTGTGTGTCTGTCTGTCTGTGCGTGTGTGTGTGTAGAGCGATTCAGACCAAACTACTGGACCGATCTTTATGAAATTTGACATGAGAGTTCCTGGGAATGATATCCCCGGACGTTTTTTTTCTTTTTTTCGATAAATACCTTTGATGACGTCATATCCGGCTTTTTGTAAAAGTTGAGGCGGCACTGTCACACCCTCATTTTTCAATCAAATTGATTGAAATTTTGGCCAAGCAATCTTCGACAAAGGCCGGACTTCGGTATTGCATTTCAGCTTGGTGGCTTAAAAATTAATTAATGACTTTAGTCATTAAAAATCTAAAAATTGTAAACAAACAAAAAAGTTTATAAAACGATCCAAATTTACGTTCATCTTATTCTTCATCATTTTCTGATTCCAAAAACATATAAATGTTATATTTGGATTAAAAACAAGCTCTGAAAATAAAAAATATAAAAATTATGATCAAAATTAAATTTTCGAAATCAATTTAAAAACATTTTCATCTTATTTCTTGTCGGTTCCTGATTCCAAAAACATATAGATATGATATGTTTGGATTAAAAACACGCTCAGAAAGTTAAAACGAAGAGAGGTACAGAAAAGCGTGCTATCCTTCTCAGCGCAACTACTACCCCGCTCTTCTTGTCAATTTCACTGCCTTTGCCACGAGCGGTGGACTGACGATGCTACGAGTATACGGTCTTGCTGAAAAATTGCATTGCGTTCAGTTTCATTCTGTGAGTTCGACAGCTTGACTAAATGTTGTATTTTCGCCTTACGCGACTTGTTTTGATGTAAGAATGAACATTAAATGCACCACACAGGGGGAACATGCAAGTTCATGTGTTGTGTGTAAAGTAGGCTTATTATTACCAAGCTAAAGCAAGCACCTTTGTTGGCGGCTTGGTTTTGACAGAGGTTTCCTATCGGTTCCTCCTGGTGGGAAAGACTGGAAGCGGAAAAAGTACCACGGGGAACAGCATCCTGGGTGCCGATCGGTTTGATGGCGATGCGTCCTTCGATTCCCAGACCTTCCGCAACCAACTGGAACGTGGTTCAGTCGACGGTAAAATAGTGGAGGTAAGTGATCACAACTTGTGGCAGATTTTGGAGGTGGCTACGGTTGTATAACGACAATGGAACCCCCATTTACAACCTTCAACAACCTGAGACAATCAGGTCTTTAAAGGGAGGGAGTCTTAAAATGGTGGTAAGGGCGGGGATGTAGCTCAGTCGGTAGCGCGCTGGATTTGTATCCAGTTGGCCGCTGTCAGCGTGAGTTCGTCCCCACGTTCGGCGAGAGATTTATTTCTCAGAGTCAACTTTGTGTGCAGACTCTCCTCGGTGTCCGAACACCCCCCGGCCGTGTGTACACGCAAGCACAAGACCAAGTGCGCACGAAAAAGATCCTGTAATCCATGTCAGAGTTCGGTGGGTTATAGAAACACGAAAATACCCAGCATGCTTCCTCCGAAAACGGCGTATGGCTGCCTAAATGGCGGGGTAAAAAAACGGTCATACACGTAAAATTCCACTCGTGTAAAAAAACACGCGTGGTGTACGTGGGAGTTTCAGCCCACGAAAGAAAAAAAAAAAAAAAAAAAAAAAAAAAAAGTGGTGGTACATTTACTGAGGCTATGAACAGAACATCTGAAAAAGCAAAGTCTTAAAAAGGAGGAAGTCAAATTCGGGTGTCTTAAAACGGGAGTTTCACTATATTATCCCAGAAGAACAATGATGAATAAGAAGAACGAAGACGATAAACCACGCGAGTACAGTATTTTGGGGTCTTTATTATCCAAGAGAAAACAAAAACAAACAAAAACAGCTAGACTGCTAAGGTTCAAAAATACCTTTAATACTCGTCATCTTGAGGTCGAATTAAACGCGTACTCAGAAAAGTTCTGTAATTTACCTTATAATAATTATTATGTGTAACGGTATGTCTATCCCTAGCAGATGATGACATTATTCGGTTATTCCACGGAAAAACAGAAATGCCGCGGAAAAGTTAGGTTATTCCTCAGAAAAACACGTTTTTCCGCGACGTTTTTCTTTTTACCTGGAATAACCGAATAATGTCATTTTCTGCTAAGGTTGTATGTCTGTCCACAGCAAAGTTGAAGTCATGACAGTTTGATTGTATCAAAAATTAAACTTTCCATAAATTAACAATTTCTTAATATTGTCCTGGAGCACATACCAGGCCGTTGATATGTTACACCCGTTTTCATACTCGGCTCTTCGTTGGTCGTTACGCCGCAGGTTGTACTCAACAGTCAATGCAGGTTAACAAATCCGGTTTAAAAAAATGCTTTTTTGCAACATAACAAAAAATGAAAGCTGGGTGTGGTATACGGCATAAATTAGTGATTGGTTTAACGCTTAAACGTAATACGTGAACACTACTGTTGTCATAAAAAGAATTGTGCACACTCTTGCGGCATTACCCCCAGATCATGGACTGCCCAGGACTGTTCGACACCGCGCGGAAGCACGAAGAGATCTCCGCAGACATCGTCAAGGCCGTGGCCTGCATGCATCCGGGTCCTCACGCCATCTTGTACGTCATCCGCCTGGGCCGTTACACGGAGGAGGAGTTCCAGGTGTACAAGCGCCTCAAGGCCTTGTTTGACGAGCGCGTGACGGAGCACCTCATCATCGTCTTTACGGGCGGGGACGGGCTGGAGAAGGAGAACAAGGGGATCGATGAGGTGCTGAGACGCGTGCCCGAAAGCCTTAGAAAGGTCTGTATTATCATGCGGCTTGGGAAAATGGAAATACATGTACCGTATAGACGGGTCATTTTTTTGTAAGTGGAAACAATTTAGGACATTTGTGGATTTTTTGTGTAGTAAAGTTAAGACATTTTGGGAAACGAAAAGTAATTTTGGAGAAAAAAAATACGAGTTAACTTTTGTCAGTAGCAAGTTAAGAACATTTGAAAAAAAAGAATGTGTTTGTTGTTTGTTTGTTTAAGAACAATTTCAAACTATTTGGAAAACGTAAGAACATTTAGTATAATTATTTGAATATTGTATTTACAATACAACACAATTGAACTTTATTGTCTGAGTGTGGCAACAAATAGAAATTATCTTACTATGATTTTCTGTTAATTCAACCGTAGGTCCTGAAAGAGTGCAGGAATCGTGTCGTGGTTTTCAACAACGTGACTGAGAACAAGCAGCCCTACGTCCAGCGACTGATGCGAGAGGTCAACAGCCTGCTGACCGCCAATGGAGGGCAATTCTACACGTGTCCCAAGTATGCCAACGTTGGTCAAGGGATGGAGGAAGAAGTGGCCAGACGACTGCTGAAACTGGAAGAGGAAGACCTCGCCAACAACCCTTACGCTCGCGAACTCAAAGCCAAAGCCAAAGCTATGGAAGATAGGATAACGGAGCAAAGGAAAGCTTTCGAGAAGCGAGAGAAAGATCGCAAGCTTCAGCTGAAGAGGATCCAAGACGCTGCCAAGGGGGAGAGGGAGAGAATGAACCAGCAGATTGACAACATGGACTGCAGCATGGCAGAGCGAGAGGCGGAGAAGAAGAAGCTGTTCGAGCAGCATCAGAGGGCATTGGAGGAAAAGGAGAAAGAACTGGAAAACAAAAGACAAGAGGAGCTGAGAGAAATGGAAGAAAAGCAGCAAGACTTGCAGCGTCATCTTGAAAAGATGGAAAGGGAACGTGAGAAGACTTCGGAAGAGAGGAACAGAGAACTGCAGAAGAAAATGGCCGAGTTGAAACTTGCGATTGCTCGCAATAACGAGTCGTCGTTTCTTGATACTTTGGTCATGGGTGCTAAACTTCTGATTGGCAAGTTCTTGCCTGTCTTCAAGTAGAATCAATCATTCCCGAGGTTCCTGTCAATCTTCAAATAGATCAACCCATGGACTTGGTCCATAGATAAACTATTCTAAAGGAACAGAGAACAAAACAGAAAATCCCTGATTTTTTTTCATTGATGCATGAACACCCCCAAAAAAGGTCAAAAGCATTCGTCTTGAGAAAATAACATTTATCCACAGGAGCATGTTTTATGAATACAAGGCATTCACATAGTATGTAAAAGATAAAAGATAGAAGTTAACTAGACAATGGATTTGAAAATGAGCGATAAGGGAAAACAAAAAAACAAACATTATGCAAAACAGAAAATGACTACTTTTCTTAGTGGATAAAGCGATAAAATTTGCCCAATTAGAGGCAGAGTTAATATTAACTATTGCTCTGTTTATATAGTTTGTATAAGTGACAAAAAACAAAACCTCTATGACACGTTAGCATATAAACAGGAAGACAAATAAATAAAATTTCTCGAAAGCTATGTGTAAAACCAACCTAAAGAATGCTCATCACAAAAAATAAACTGCAAGCAACAATTTGCAAGATTCTTGATACATGTATGTAAACATCTGAACATTCCACAAGAGGAGAATAAACCTGCATAAAATACTGCATTGCGGACATATATGTATAAGCAAGGTGCATAAATATTCAACAAAAAAGGATTGCAGTCTTCAAAAATACGGTAACACAACATTTTTATATAATTTTCTTAACTTGATTTTTTTTAAACTTTTCTTTGTTGTCGTTCTACTGTGCACATGAACAAATATTCCATAGAATGATCCTTAATTCATACAAAAAAAGGAAAAACCCAAATCGTTTTGTCCTTGCATCAGGCTCTGATTTTGTGTCACCTGAAAATTTGAGGCTTGCTGTTAAATCTGCGACATTTGTGTTTGCATGTGTGTGTGTGTGTCACAGAGTGTGTGTGTGTGTGTGTGTGTGTGTGTGTGTGTGTGTGTGTGTGTTAGATGAAAGTCCATGGAACATATGCCCAAGACTTCATACCACCAGTTCCTATGACAGCCAGCCTATGTAACCCTGTTAGTGTCCGTATGCAAGTTTACATGATCCAATGTACACTTCAATATCAACATTTATGGTGAAAATAATTGCAATTAATGTTCTCACCGGCATCAATGACCACAGTAAGCTTATACAAGCATTCTCCATCTTCACTGATATCATCTCATTATCATTTTTTTGTCCACGGGTAAGGCATCGCAATCTCAGTTCTTATGCCATGAGAGTTTATCGTCGCTAAGCACGTCAGTGTGTCGGTTCATGTGTACCATCTCCCATCTCCTCATCCAGGGGCCCTGGATTGTAGTGTCAAACTTTGGGTCGTCAGCCTCCTGAGTGAGAACAAGAAGAAAATAATTAAAATAAATTATTTTGCAGGGTAGCGAGTAAAATAACCTGTGCAGTTCATATGGAATTTCACAAATCTATTCGTTATGGTTATAGATTCAATCTTGTAGAGTCGAAAAAGATACAAATGTAAAAATCAGTAAATGTTTAGCAATGGGTGGTTTTTAGCACATATCTCGAAAGTTGGTTGAGCAATTTATGTCACTTTTTTCCAAACCCCATCACAAATGTGGACACAGGGGTAAATGCTACCGAGCGACACATTATGAAAAGGATTCTCAGGCATCTGCTGCTAGTGAAACTCACAGGGAAATTGTCTTTCTGCATTTCTGACGTAGCAGCGGTGTGTCGATCGACGCTGTCAAACGCATCCCAGTCAACCTTCATGTCTGGGTTTTCCTTCGTCCTCATGAGGATTCCGTCCTTTAGTTCATAAAAGCCAACTGAATGATCGGGTCGTTGCCAGCGAAGGTCAAGGCTCCAGCGAATCTGGTCTGACACGTTCGCCAAACTGAAGAAAGTTAGAAGGAAGAAACTGACATGAATTTTTAGGAAGTAGAAATATGGAAATTTGAAGTTAAGAAACACAGGTTTTGGGTATTTATTTACATGATAGCATAAACACACATGCATAAAGGTGTGTGTGTGTGTGTGTGTGTGTGTGTGTGTGTGTGTGTGTGTGTGTGTGTGTGTGTGTGTGTGTGTGTGTGTGTGACATAAATTAAACGCGCACACCCACACACAATGCAGACATATATATATATATAGCAAGTACTCCTTCTACCCCTGAGAGAAGTATTCCTTGATATATAGACACATATTTCCATACACACACCAACAAAAGCAGACACAAAACATACTCATATGTACACATTAGACAGACAGACAGACAAACATACACACAAACACATACAAAACACACAAAGACACACACGCACACAGTTCCATTTCCTTACCTTCTATGAGGGATGAGGTTGTTGATGAGTAGCATGCCACCGTAGGGAATGGGACATAACTGGATGTCTTTTTTCACGTCCACATCTGCACATAATCCCAGGCACAATGACGAATAGATGACATACTCTAGGACCTCATTCTGAGCTGTTATCTTCAATCCTAAGCAGTCTAGCCCTGTGTTATAGAATCTTCATAACCTATTTTCAAGGACTGTCATTAGGAAATCTGAGAATGCAATAAAAAAAGTGTGTGTGTGTGTGTGGGGGGGTGTATAATCGGGGGTCTCAAAAGAGGGGTTCTACTGCACTACTGTTGATTTCTATTTGTTTTAAGAAACAAAAAAGAGTGAAGGGAAAAGGTGGTGGAGAGCGGGGACCAGAGGTACAAATATGATGTACAGTGATACCTGCGATGAAAGGACACCAAAGTGTCCCTACATTGAAGGTGGCCTGTAAATCATGACAGGTATATTTTGATAGAGATAATAGACAAAGGGACTCTAGAAGGTGTCCTTTCATGGGAGGTGTTCACTCATCACACGGGTCTCACATCACAGGCACCACTGTACTCACCCAGTGTCTTTGCCATTTCATCCTCCTCCAGTTGAACGTACCACGTCCCACCCCAGCAGCACTGATGTGTGGCCACTTTGCCCTTCAAGTGTCCGCGTTTGGCAACCTGCACAAAGTCATCAACATAAAATAGAATACATATAAAGAAAGAAAGATTTGTCTGTACAAAGTCATCAACATAAAATAGAATACATATATAAATAAATAAAGATTTGTCTGACGTTTAAAAAACAGAAATTACTTGCTATTCAGACTTTGTCGTGGAACAGTTTTCTTCCATACGAGATTAAGTTGATTGACGAAGCCGTCAGCTGTCTTCAATATATATAGTCCCAGTCATTAACTCATTGTTTCCCAGGTACGGATATATCCGTACCCACTCATGGCTCTATCTGACCAGGTACGGATATATCCGCTGAGACTGTTAGCTTCAGTCGCTTCCTGTAACGTCCATCTAACGCCTGCATTCCAGCTTGTTGATACACAGATTCTACACAGTTACTACTACAATTCTGAGTGACCTGCTGCAGCACAGCTGGTCTCGGCTAAAAAAAAAGTGGTCAACATAGGTGAGTTAGAAAGTGTTAATTAAGCGATACCATTTCTCATCCCTGGCATCACTTGATTTACTTGTCAGCTGAAAGGGAATTTTATTTAGCATTCATCCACAATAAAAGCAAGTCCACTGGTCCAAAGATATAAGCAGTTGAAGATCGAAACTAAGATTTATCACAAAAGTCTGCCAGAAATCGAGGAGTAAAACTGATGAGGCTGAACAGGTTAATGAGGAGGCAAAGCGTTATTTATATCCTCAAAATTGCTTCAGTGTCTAATATCATTTATTTGTAAAATCTGCTTGGTTTTTTTCTTTGTTTGTTTGCTTTGTGTTTTGTTGTTGTTGTTTTGGTTTCCGTTTTTTCCGTTTGTATGGCCATGTTGGGTTTGATGCGTGCATGCCTGGTTTTCTCCTGTAGATGGGTGTCGGCACAGGAGGTCTGCCCGCTGTCCTCAGCCAACATGCTCCGTCTTCATGGCAGCTCAAATTTTTTATCGAGGTTCTCTCCTCTAGATCCGCCGTGTTTCGCCTAGGGGCTTGCGCTGCCTAGTTGATAGGGTCACCTCGTAGAGGATGTGGTCATAGACCACGCACGGTCGGTCTTGGGATAGGGAAACATTATGCTAGTCCGGAGGGATTACGCCACAATGGCCACCTCGCGAAGACCCAGGGTCCTAGACTAGGGAGGTCCAAGGGGGAGCACCGGGAGGGCTACCCCTCTACCCGCACCTCCAACACAATCCCTTCCCCTGGTAGCTTCATCCCCAAGGAGGAAACAGAGCTACTTGCAACACCCCGTTTTGGTTTGTTTTCTTTGGGGAGGGGGGGGAGGGGGGAGGAGGTTTGTCAGTCTTCTTTTCTCACTCTTGAATCATGTTCTTGTAAACCAACTTCTACACAAAAGTATAGATCGTCAAGCAACACACGCACAGAAGAAATCGTTTACCTGCATGCATCCATTTTTCTCATTTGCATCCAGTAGAGGTATCCAGGCGGTTGGTTGCAGTACATTGTATGATCTGCTGTCAAGGTATGCACAATCTGCACAATTCAAAAATGTATGTGGATAAAGAGGTAAAAATACATTAAAAAAATGTGAACATCATTTGCTGCCTCCTGCATAAATTTACACAGATATGAAAAGAAACAACAGAAGTATTTTGTTTACAAACATCAGACAACCTGAAGTGATGACACCGATACAACAAACAATGCAGACCCACATACACACACATTGATAGAGCATGTCGAGCAAAACATTTTGACAAATCATTCCAAAACAACTGTCTCAGGGCAAGATCAAACTTCTTCAAGGATAACATCAGAATGATGAATCAACGCATATGGGCAGGCAAGTATAAATCACAAAAGACAATGTGAGTGACAGACTGTCAAACAGACAAGCAGACAGACAAACACACAAGCTGACCAACATACAAAGAGGGCCCTAAAGGGTTTAAAATCGTGATCGTGATTGGCGTTTTTTGACCTTTCTGTGACCGTGATTGCCGAAATTTCCATTTCTGTGATCGTGATGGGACTTTGCCCGTGATCTGTGAAGACAAAAAAATCAAGTCTCGTGATCGTGATCGTCATTTGTTTTCGTGATCGTGATAGGCATTATTGCCAAGCATTTTATCTTCAACGTACAATTTTCACAGCTGTATCACTCTATGATCCTCTATTCGTCAAGGTGTTCGTGATCGTGAAAACAAAAAATCAAGGTAACTGTGATCGTGAAAGCTAAAATTTCCCTTCCCGTGATCGTGATGATACCCCCCCTTTGGGGCCCTCTACAAAGACCATCAGCCATAGAGATAGCCTGAATACAGGTACAGCATGTGGAACCCCTCCTTTTACGACCTTGAAAAATCTAACAAAATCAAATCTTAAAATGGGGGTAAATTTAAAGAGGTTATGAACAGAAAATCTGTGAAAACAGGGTCTTCTTCTGCGTTCGTGGGCTGAAACTCCCACGTACACTCGTGTTTTTTGCACAAGTGGAGTTTTACGTGTATGACCGTTTTTTATCCCGCCATTTAGGCAGCCATACGCCGTTTTCGGAGGAAGCATGCTGGGTATTTTCGTGTTTCTATAACCCACCGAACTCTGACATGGATTACAGGATCTTTTTCGTGCGCACTTGGTCTTGTGCTTGCGTGTACACACGGGGGGTGTTCGGACACCGAGGAGAGTCTGCACACAAAGTTGACTCTGAGAAATAAATCTCTCGCCGAACGTGGGGACGAACTGACGCTGACAGCGGCCAACTGGATACAAATCCAGCGCGCTACCGACTGAGCTACATCCCCGCCCGAAAACAGGGTCTTGAAAAGGAGGGAGTCTTAAATGCTGGGGGGGGGGGGGGGGGGGGGGTGTCTTAAAAGGAGGATTCCACTGTTGCCAGAATGAAAGACAGGTATAGACACAAAGACAAGCACAAAAGACTTTGAGGCCAGAAATGCAAAACGAATACCTTGGTGCCAGGGAACGGTGGTGGCTTCATTCTGTGGCGTCTTGGTTCTCAGGTTCCACACAGGGTGACCCATAATGTCTGGTCCTATCAGCTGTTCCACAACATTCAGCAGGCGAGGGTTTGACCACAGATCTCTGAACGCCTGGAAAAAAAGACACATTGTGAAATTTGTCCACAGACAGACGGGCGCAATTGCCTAGAGGATGAGACGCCCACCTCCCAAGCTGAAGGTTGTGGGTTTGAATCCCGACTGAGCCTGGTGGGTTAAGGGTGGAGATTTTTCCAATCCCCCAGGTCAACTTATGTGCAGACCTGATAGTGCCTTATCCCCCTTTGTGTGTACACGCAAGCACAAGACCAAGTGCGCAAGGAAAAGACCTGTAATCCATGTCAGAGTTCGGTTGGTTGTAAAAACACGAAAATATCAAGCATGCCTCCCCTCAAAGCAGAGTATGGCTGCCTAAATGGCAGGGTAAAACGGTTATACACTTAAAAACCGTGGGAGCTTCAGGCCATGAATGAAGAAGAAGAGTTCACAAACAACAGGTTACCTACAGGGTGCCCCATAATGTCAGGTACTATCAGCTGTTTCACAATAACCAGCAGGCCGCCTCAGATCCCTAAATGCAATACACAAATTCTATACAGTCAAACCTGCCCTCGCAACCACCTCTCAAAAGCAGTGCCATCTGCTCACAATGATCACTCCCAAGGATCCCGGATGAGTCTTTCTTCTATCTAATTCACCATTCCACAGCGACCACCCGTCTATGACGACATCATTAGGTCCGTCCCTTGGATGGGCGTTATAGACAGGTTCCACTGTATGTATGTTAAACTTTTTTTAAATTTTTTTTTTAAAGAAGAGCTGCAGTAAAACTGTTAGCTCAAAGGGACTGGTTACAATTTTACAGTAAGAATTTACTATCACATAAAGGGAGGTAATTAGGTGACTGACCAGTGACTACAAATGTGTGGAAAATGTTTACTGTACAGTGGAGTACGGGTACAACGAATCTCAAGAGAGATACATTTTAGTTTGTTATATCAGCAATTCGCTGTAGAGTTTTCAACCCTAAATGGCCTTAAGACAAGTTTTCCCACTCACCTTCAAATGATCGTCCCATCGATCTTTCCTTGGAGAGTACAATCTCTGCATGTTTTCTACAGCTTCATAATATAATCCATAGAGAGAGGCATAGTTCAAATGTTCACTTTACTGTCACAATTTTAGAAGTAAAATTTAAAAAGTCGTGTAAAAGCATGTACATGTACATTCTGATCAATCTCCGTGTCCGTCAAAAAAGACACTGCACACACTGACACTGCCGCGACACACGTACTAAGCTGTTTTGAAAAAGTCCAGAATGTTTGTCTGACGCTGCTCAGAACTGGCACACTTCTCCACTGTACACTCCAATTTGGAGATCTTATCCAAGTCACAGACATCTCTGCACTTTGCCTGGCAGTTGGTGTTGGGAGCGGTTCTGGGTCATCGTCTTCACCGCTGTCACTGGCTGTTCCATCTTGCTGTTCCGTGCACCTCCCGCTGTTTGTTCAGAGTTCGCTCATCACGCGATGTGCACTTGTGTTTGTGTATTTTTGTGTATTTTTGTCTTTGGAGACAATTATTGACATCAGTTCATTGTAGCCTTGTGACTTTTAGAGACAAAACGGCTCTGGGGCGATGAAAACGTGTTTGTTAAAAGAGGGGTTCGTTGTGCAAATGAGTTCAAAAGGTTCGATGTAGCCGGAAAGTAACAAGTAAGAAATAGAAGGCTGTCTGCCGGGAAATCAATGGCAGTTTGTTAAAAGAGGGATTTCTTTATACCCAGGTTCGTTATAGCTGGATTCCACTGTACCTGAGAAAGTTTCCCTTGTTTGTGCAGGAGAATGTTGGCCCCGGGAAACTCTTTCTCGATGTGAGTCAGTCTCTCAAACAAACCATACTCCTTGTAAAGATCTGCAAAATCGAATGTTGCAAATATCATTTGTGAGTGTGAGTCTGATATACTATAGTATTTTCTGGCATAAAGAATTCTCAAATAACAGCTAGTTACCCGTGAATAATTACTTTTCCTACATGACACTTGCCAAACAGAGTGTTGGCTTAATTAGTGTGATTAGGTTTAGAGTACGTGTTGCTCTTTTAGAATGATGTACAATGATATACCAAGGTACACATACATAGGAAGACAGAGACAAAGGCAAATAAAGAGAGAGACACTCAGACAGAAAAGCATGCACAAAAATGTAAATTTATGGTCTCAGGCAGACCTTAATTCTTGCAGAAAGAGAGATAGGTAGAGAGACAGAGTGAGTGAGAGAGAGAGAGATAAAGAGAGACACACACATGTTCCTTTTTATATTTAGTCAAGTTTTGACTAAATATTTTAACATCGAGGGGGAATCGAAACGAGGGTCGTGGTGTATGTGTGTGCGTGTGTGCGTGCGTGCGTGTAGAGCGATTCAGACCAAACTATTGGACCGATCTTTATGAAATTTGACATGAGAGTTCCTGGGATTGATATCCCCATACGTTTTTTTCATTTTTTTGATATATGTCTTTGATGACGTCATATCCGGCTTTTCGTGAAAGTTGAGGCGGCACTGTCACGCTCTCATTTTTCAACCAAATTGGTTGAAATTTTGGTCAAGTAATCTTCGACGAAGCCCGGGGTTCGGTATTGCATTTCAGCTTGGTGGCTTAAAAATTAATTAATGACTTTGGTCATTAAAAATCTGAAAATTGTAAAAAAAAATAAAAATTTATAAAACGATCCAAATTTACGTTTATCTTATTCTCCATCATTTGCTGATTCCAAAAACATATAAATATGTTATATTCGGATTAAAAACAAGCTCTGAAAATTAAATATATAAAAATTATTATCAAAATTAAATTGTCCAAATCAATTTAAAAACACTTTCATCTTATTCCTTGTCGGTTCCTGATTCCAAAAACATATAGATATGATATGTTTGGATTAAAAACACGCTCAGAAAGTTAAAACAAAGAGAGGTACAGAAAAGCGTGCTATCCTTCTTAGCGCAACTACTACCCCGCTCTTCTTGTCAATTTCACTGCCTTTGCCATGAGCGGTGGCCTGACGATGCTACGAGTAAAATGGCATTGCGTTTCATTCTGTGAGTTCGACAGCTACTTGACTAAATATTGTATTTTCGCCTTACGCGACTTGTTTGTTTGTTTTGCAGGACATACTTTTGATTTTCTTGCCAGTGAAAAGCATATTAGCCAGATCATCCACCAAGACTTCAATTGCTTCACGGCATGCATCCAGTTCTTCCTTCTTGAAAAATGAGTCAACAATCACATAGCCCTGAAAGTGAAACAATTCAACATAAAATATTCTTATAAAAAGACCAAAAGCTTTCGATCTACACAAATAATGATCTGATAAGCATATATATAATTATGTCATTGTCAAGACTTTAGTTTAATACTAAATTAATTTCTGAAATACCTGAGTCAGTGAGTGTGTGCATAATAATGAAATTTATGTAAGGTCACTCATGCCAGTAATGTAAGGGAGAAAATAGATTATAAAACAAGGGTTCGATATGTACACATGTGTGCACGAAGACTCTTCCTGAAGACATATATTGGGATCTTTGTTTATATATATATATATAGGTATCGATCCCTGCATGTTCTAAATTGCACAATTTAAATGTTGACAGAAACATGTGTGTGTGGTCCCCCCCCCCCCCCTCTCTTTCCTTCGTGCAAAATGCCATTGCCAGGGGGAAATGGATACCGCACATGCCATAATGATACCTATCATAGTCTGTTTGAAAATGTTAACAAGCTCAACGTGTGCCAGTGACACGCTAGGTTTAGTACTAGGAATCCCTACTTATGCAATACGAATAATATCTAACATTTCTGAGTCTATAATACTGCATCAGATCGGTGAGATACTAAACAATCCTATGAGATGCAATCCTGCTATAGGCCATGCGCGAAAGAGAGAGGGTGTACCGAGAGAGGATCATGGATGAGAGAGAGAGAGAGAGAGAGAGAGAGGGAGGTCCGACTCCGAGTGCACGCACTTGCACTGCGTTACGTTAGTGCGTCTTCCGTCAGATATAAACAAACCTCTTCAAAATACTGCTTAATCATGTCCTCGGGGAGCTGCCCTGGCTTTTTCTCCAAAGACTGGGCTGGCATCGCCTTAATGTTGAACACCTCTGGGTATGTTTCCTCCACTGCGCCTGGGTACGACGTTGTCTTCTCCATGTCGGTCGCCATGTTTGTTTTCGTGAGTGCTCATGCACCCACAAAGTACAGGCGCACGGAATTGATAGTTCTGAAGATGTCTGTGCCAGGCACAGCGAATGCAATGTGTTGAGCTATTGTGTCGTGCCTTTGAATGTATTCTCGACGAGGCAACAAATCAAAAATCAAAATAAAACAAAAACGACCAAGAGTGAACAGGAATATTCTTTATCATGTTTTAAAATTGATGACCCCTCGGCTGACCAAACGTGAAAGGCAATGACAACATCACGTACGTCCAGAAAAAAGGCATTCTCCAAGGCCTTTTCTTCTCCAGGGCCGGACTAGGCGAAGAGGAGGGGGGGGGTTGCCAGTGGTAGCCCAGGGGGATGTCCCCCCTGGCGGCAGGGGCGGATCAGTTCATTTTATGACTGGTTTTTTTCAAAAGTATATTGTGAAGATATGGGTGTGAAGGCGCGAAGCGCCGAGCCGACGGCGCGAAGCGCCTAGCTTGCTAGGGGGGTCCGGGGGCATGCCCCCCCGGAAAATTTTGAAAAAAAGGATGCAAAATGGTGCAATCTGGTGCATTCTGAGGATGATCATTACCAGTTTCAGGCAGCAGATTTTTTCACTGATTAATACCCCAAAAATTGAAACTCAATGTAAAATAAAGAAATGCATACCTCATTCAATATTTTTATTTTTTGACTGGGGGGGGGGGGGGGGTCCGGAAACCCTAGAACCCACCCACCCCCCCCCCTCGTTGTGGGGGTCAGGGGGCGAAGCCCCCTGAAGCTGACGGGTAGGTCATATTCTGAGATAGGAAAATGGTCGCTCCTTGCATGAAACGGCATAAAATAAGCAATAATAAAAAAAAATTAAATAAGTAAGGTACATGTTTAGGCTAGGGGGGGGTTGCGCAACCCCCATAACCCCCCGGTAGTCCGGCCCTGTTTCTCTGTGTCACTAAGCTGTTACCCGGTTACCTATCACAGCAGGGTTACACTCATTGCATGTCATTTACCAACGACACGCGGGTACATGTATATCGAGTGTGTGCGTGTGCTTGTGACTCTGTGTGTCTAGGTCACACTGATCTCATGTGTCAATGCTGATATGTTAAGCACTGTTCCAAAGCCAACGACGCGATAGATAACGGTACAGATTCATAATTCAACGGTATCTGTATCTGTGGGTTACGTCGCTAGCATCCAGATTGCTGGCTTTGGCGCGACGGGTGGGTGTGCGCAGCGACGTCGTTCACATTTATTTCACCGCTGATACACACAACTTCAGTTACATTTCAGGGTGGCCTTCTTACTATGGATAAGGGGGTATAACTATGAGGAATGAGGCTGGTAATGGGTGCTACAACCAGTGTTTATAATGATAAAGGAGAATAAAAAGGAAGATTTGGAAAGCCCATCCCATAACATCCCAAAGCACCATTAGGAAGGTGAAACCCACAGTGCCTCCTCGATCCCAGCATATGAATCATGTTTGATTCTTTCAAAGCTTGATGAAGAAAGCAATAGGGCCAGCAAAACAAATAACAGACTGACAGAAAGAAAGACTTGACAGATTGAAAAAGGAAAGAAATAAAGAAAGAAAAAGACAAAAATAGTAAGAAAGAAAGAGCAAGAAATTCACAGATGAATAATAACATACAGAACAAATACAGGCTTTTGCACAAAAGCCTACACACACACACACACACACCAAAAGAAACACTGATTATTGCTATTTGTTTCTTTTCTTCGTAACGTTGCAATTGTTTTAAACAGTGTTTAGTCATGTCTTGAACAAAATATGAACACAAATATGTTGTAATCTTGTCCATGAGTATGCCAATTTTAAGAATGTTTTGCAGTACTTAACATTTATTGCACTTAGCCCTGGTAAAAAGGGTTAACAACAAAATGGTACAACAGTACAGTAAATGTGTAACCTTTTGTTACTAAACACATTCTCACAGAACTTTGGAATGACAAAAAATACTTTTATCTTTCATGTTCTGTTTTATAACACTCCAGAGCTAATTCACATACCAATAATCTGTGGCACTTACATAAATATTCATGCATGTGTTTTTATCCAGATGGACAGACACACATTTATATGCGTACACACACACACACACATCCAGTGGCACACACACACCCACACACACACACATCCAGTGGCACACACACACCCACACACAGTAACACACACACGCACACAAACTCTCACTTCACACATTTTTTACCAATTTGTCAAGCTCTTGTCATTATCTGTTTGTCCAGGTTAACCATTCAACAACTAAGGTGTAAGTATACATGTAGTAGTATCTTTTGTTGCCATTCTTTTACAACTGTCATGATTTCTCAAATTACAAACACACTTGCAAACTGCTGTACGTTCCTGATCATTTTTGCGAAGTCCACAATCTCATCCTCACTTTTCTTTTACAGTCAGGGCTTCCCCGAGGGAATTCCAGATTTTGTAGTCATTGGACTTGTATTCTCGCCCTGTTGACGAAAAAAGGTTGAGGTAAAGTAATGAAAACATCAGCATGTGAATACAGAGAGACAGACAGACAGACAGTAAGATGCTCAGCCCCTGATAGAAAGAGCAACTGACAGACAGACAGACAGTGACATGGTCAGTCCCTGATAGACAGAAAGACCATGCAACTAACAGGCAGACCAATGGACAAACATACAGACAGGCATATTCACTCACACACACACATGCATTCTCACACACATGAACACAAGAAAACACACACACACACACACACAGACACCTGCCTCCCTCTTTTCCCTTTATACAAGTTATAGGCACAACCAACTACAGATTCATATACAACACCCCTTTCAAATTTATACTGAAGCAAATATACACACCCTGCACCCACCCATCCACGCATGCATGCACACACACACGCACACACACACACACACACCTGTGGTCAGTTTGAATTTTGTGGCTGGCGACACCTGCACTGACCGAGGGTCGACATGGCAACCAGTGTGTGTGAACTCTGGCACCATGAAGTAAAGCTGAAACAAGACCAAGACAAACGCAAATGTTGTACATGTACAATTAAATGAATGCACGTACATGTAAACCTATTCATGTCGTTTACACTGATTCACTAGAGAGAATCACTTTGAACGTCATAAATACAAGTGTGCAAGTAAATTTTTCATTGAGGAAAAAATCTCTTAAAAAAGTTTCTCTCAACAATTGTTGTTGCTGTTGTTTTTGTTATAATCATTGCTTTTATTGTTGTTATCAAGTAGTTTGGTTGTGCAATCAGGTAGCTGTTTGATTGCTTTATTGCTTCCCTTGCTTTTCTTTTATATTTACCACTTTGAGGAATAGAGAACTACTTTTATATTTACCACTTTGAGGAATAGAGAACTACTTTTATATTTACCACTTTGAGGAATAGAGAACTTCTTTCTTTCTGATTATACTGTCGAACCTGCCCTTTCCACAACCATCACCGCAAAGGAGTGTTGACCAAGTTTTTATGCATATAATTCACCTTGCCAACATACCGAGCCTCCTGTCCATAACAACCACTTTTGGTCGGTATCTTGAGCTGTCGTTATAGACAGGTTTGACTGTACCTGTTGTTTTATCCCATCTTCTCTCACCTGGCAGTAATATTTTTCTATATATACACACCTTGCCATACCGACCATCTGTCTATAACAACCATGTCGGTCTCTTGAGTAGTGGTTATAGACAGGTTATAAACCTGTTGTTTCATCCCATGTTTTCTCACCTGGCAGTAAGAGTTAAGGCCGACACAGAACTGGTCTTCAGGTGAGCTGGCCGCTATGCTCTTACTCTTGTCCCCCATGTAGACAGTGGCCGTCAGAGACACCTCCAGCGTCTTGTTTGGGAATTTTTGACCTACAAACAACAAAACCTGCCTACTACACACACACGTTAACCCTTTGGGCACAAACAGCTATAACAGTGTGATTGTTACCGTGATGCACAACAGCTTGTACTACATGTTGCTGCTAGCTTTCCACCGGGAGTAAGCGACCCGAATTTCCCAGCGATGGGACAATAAAGTATTGAAAATGAAAATGAAATGAAAATGTACCACATTCTACTGGGTCACCTCTTTCCGTTACAAGATACTAACTTTGCTTGCATGACGTTTTGTTTCTTTTTCTAATTCTCTGATTGCTTGACCCTCTACTTGACTCCCCTTACTTTCCCTCCTTCCGATCCCCCCTCCCCACCTATCCCCCCCAACAACAAACAGCCATTCCTTGCCCCAAAACCATTCAAACCATTCCTCACCATAACTAAGAGAAATAATGGAATAGGGTCCTTACCTATATTCCAGACAACAATCCTCCTGTCTGGTGAGACAGTGACCCCACCCTGTGAGGGAGATGAGTCCACTGACTGAACAGGAGGCCTGAGAAATGTTTAATCACGTTACAAACACGTAAAATGGTATTTAGAATAAAAAGAGGCTTCATAAATCATGGACAAACAGCTTTTTCTTTTTAAACTGAAATCGGGTTCAGGTTCCACAGAACATGTACTCTTATTCTCCCTCTTGCACACCTTCGCATGCCATGCTAAGGTGCAGAGGATTTTTTCCAAGCTGATCGATTCACTGAAAAGACATATTAGACAACTACCAGAGAAGCACATGGATTGCTTTAATTAAACCACGATATCTTGTCCTGTGTATATACAGGGGCGGACCCAGGGGGGGGTTCCTGGGTGCCCGGAACCCCCCCCCCCCCCCCACCCCCATCCGTTTTTAATTTTTATTTTTTTAATTTTTTTTTTTAGTAAAAAAATAAAGGGCTTGTGCTTTCCTTCCTTCCAAATGCAACATGCTTGAAACTGACGAGAAACTCAAAGGAGAGGCCTCCGATTGACCTAAAAAAATAAAAGTCCTTCATCATCGGGGGGGCTTCGCCCCCCAGACACCCCACCAGGGCTTTGCCCCCGGGGCCTAAGCGGCCCCTGGACCCCTGCTCCAAATTGGAACCCCCCCCTTATCCACAACTAGGTCCGCCCCTGATATATACATTTTCAGTGGATCCAGCTTTCAAACGCACACACACACACACACACACACACACACACACACAAAAACACACATGCACTTACCCATTCAACAGTGGAATCTGCAACTCGCAGTAGTCGAAAGTGTTTCGTATCTGATCGCTGAGTTTTAACAACACGGACACCTGGAGTTTTCCATCTTCTGGCTGAAAAGAAAATATTACACTACTATACATGAAACAAGCTAGAAAAGTTGCAAACAGCAGAAAACATGAAAGGGAAGAGGGTTGGGTGTGGAGTGGGTAGGGAAGTCACAAACTGTATTGTCAGAATAAGGACAGTATTTGCCACTTTTTAACTATCTTTCAAATACTAAAATACAAACCAGTTAATTGCATACCTGAATCAGCTACATTACAACACACAAGAACAAAGTATGAAAAACCATTTCACCCCAATAAAAATGAATACAACCAACAAAATCAAAACACATGCATCCCAGCACACGTGCCACACAAAACATCGACACCCATCCATCATACACACATGAACACAGAAGAAAATTGTCTGACCTTCATCGTGTATGAACCAAATATGGGCAACTCTTGCAGATGGCTCGCTGAGTAGTGACACAATGTGAAATTCTCTGATGGAGGAGAGAAACGGATTCTGCGAGGGGCAGGAACTCCAGCGCTGGCCTTGTTATCTGAAAATGATCATTTATAAGTGGGGATCAGACATATTTTATTTTCATCGCAACTTTGCAAGTGGAGAAACACATAATCTCATAACAAAACAAGTCGCGTAAGGCGAAAATACAATATTTAGTCAAGTAGCTGTCGAACTCACAGAATGAAACTGAACGCAATGCCATTTTACTCGTAGCATCGTCAGGCCACCGCTCATGGCAAAGGCAGTGAAATTGACAAGAAGAGCGGGGTAGTAGTTGCGCTAAGAAGGATAGCACGCTTTTCTGTACCTCTCTTTGTTTTAACTTTCTGAGCGTGTTTTTAATCCAAACATATCATATCTATATGTTTTTGGAATCAGGAACCGACAAGGAATAAGATGAAAGTGTTTTTAAATTGATTTGGACAATTTAATTTTGATAATAATTTTTATATATTTAATTTTCAGAGCTTGTTTTTAATCCGAATATAACATATTTATATGTTTTTGGAATCAGCAAATGATGGAGACTAAGATAAACGTAAATTTGGATCGTTTTATAAATTTTTAATTTTTTTTACAATTTTCCGATTTTTAATGACCAAAGTCATTAATTAATTTTTAAGCCACCACGCTGAAATGCAATACCGAAGTCCGGGCTTCGTCGAAGATTACTTGACCAAAATTTGAACCAATTTGGTTGAAAAATGAGGGCGTGACAGTGCCGCCTCAACTTTCACGAAAAGCCGGATATGACGTCATCAAAGACATTTATCAAAAAAATGAAAAAAACGTTCGGGGATTTCATACCCAGGAACTCTCATGTCAAATTTCATAAAGATCGGTCCAGTAGTTTAGTCTGAATCGCTCTACACACACACACACACACACACACATGCACACACGCACACACGCACACACGCACATACACCACGACCCTCGTTTCGATTCCCCCTCGATGTTAAAATATTTAGTCAAAACTTGACTAAATATAAAAAGAAAACAGAGCAGGTGCTCAATTACAAATGTAAGTGTATTACCAATGAAATAAACACACACCCACAGAAAAACAGACAGACAGCTACACACACACGTCTGCTCAAGCAAATGGGCTAAATGTTATGCACGCTGCTGCAATCTTGCGTGAACTCGCATGTCAAACTACACATGCACAGATAATATGAACATGTCAATCTTTTCTGGCAAAATGTTAATCCGTAGCATTATTCATTAAAAAGATCTACTCAATGTAAATACAAATTAACAAATGATGCCACTATTTCAGAAGTTCAAAAGTACTAACCAGGCATATAAAGAAGCAATTAGTGATGTCATTATTTCAGAAATTCAAAACAACGAACCAGGCAGAGGCATGGAGTCAGCGCTGAGGACACAAGGGTGAGTGGTCAGCTGATCCAGAGCGATGCTGGGACTGTCGGGGGCGTGGCTAACGTTCAGAATAATGTCAGGTGACACCCCCTCCAGTTCCGCTCGACACAACACTGACCCGTACACCTCCATGGCATCCCTCATCTCTTCCTGGTTGCACTGAATGAAGATGAAAGGTTCTATAGTAGCGATCAGATAAGTAACACTTTCGACTAGATTCCACTGTTGAATGGATAAGTGTATGTGTACGTGCGTGCGTGCATGCGTGCGTGCGTGCGTGCGTGTGTGTGTTTGTGTTTGAAAGCTGGATCCACTGGAAATGTACACAGGACAAATTTTGTGCTTTAATTAAAACAATCCATGTGCTTCTCTGGTAGTTGTCTAATATTACTTTTCAGTGTATTAGCTTGAAAAAAATCCTCTGCACCTTAGCATGGCAAGAGGGAGAATAAGAGTACATGTTCAGTGGAACCTGAACCCACAAATTCCAAAAATAACTCTGTTGGGTTTGTATGGGCTAAGAGTGAATATCCTTGCTTTTACTGGGACAAACATTGGAGGGGCTATGATGAAAGATTCTTTAGTTTCTTAGTAACTACTCAGACAAAATTCCAAATATAACTGTTGGGTTTGCTTCGGCTAAGAGTGAATATCCTTGCTCTTAGTTTTACTGAGACAAACATTGGAGGGGCCAATCAATAGCGAGGGGTGTGTCTGAAACACGTAGACAGGAGCACGCGTGAATTTATTTGTCCCTGAAAAAGCAAGGGTAATTCACAGCCAATACAAACCCGACAGAGTTATTTCCGAACATCGTCTATTTTCACAAACAGTCCACTTCCTCAGTGCTAGCCTTCCTGTTCAACCCATTCATTTACAATGGAATCCTCCCCCCTTTACCCCCCCCCCCCCCCCCCCCCCAAAGACAAACAACTTTTTTTTTAACTTAGGTTAACACAAAATCAACCTTACCTGCGATGCCCTAATGAATTCTGTTATGCCCAAATAGATGCTAGATTTTCCACGATGTAGCAAAGGCTTCCAAGCCGCTTGCTGAAACATTGAATTTGCCTGCATAACATGATTACCAAAATGTGTAATATTTAAACACAAATATCACTTTTTTCTATGAATGCATGCAGATATGCAACCCATATGCATGCACACAAACAAAATTTACCATTATTATTTCACCACATTTACAATTGCCAAATCAAACACGCAAAACTTACAGAACCCTAAGGGGAGCCTCATTAACAGTTCTGATCTCTTCTTGAAGTTGGCGCCAAAAGAGCCAAACCATCAAAATTAATGTAAACATGTTTTTTTTTCACATGAAAAGGTTAAAAAAATTATTGTTACTGTTTCTCAAAAAAATTCTGTCAAAATCAGTTCTTAAATAGGAGGGCGTCTCAAAATGGGGCAAAATTTACAGAGGTTATGAACAAAAATCTGAGAACACTGGGTCTTAAAAACGGAGAAAGTCTTAAATTGGGGGTTCCACTGTACTCTCACCTTGCAGTATTGGTGTTAACCGGTAATTACCGGTATTTTACCGGTTGAAATGAGAAAATATTCCAAACAAAATTGGCTGCCGGTATGACCTACCGGTTGATTTTTAGAACTACCGGGGTTTTTTTTCGCTAGTAGATCAACAAAACTAGTACTCTGAGTTGGACTCTAACTGCATGGTTCACTGGTTCCAATGACCAGCCTACCGTTTTTTTCTGGACAGTTTGCATTATAAACGTTTGTGTACCGGTTTGAAAAAATACTAGCGCCATCACTGACCTTGTCAGTTTTGTGCAGAGTGACCGGTCTGTTGGTCAGTTTGGCCAGGACGGTGTCAGCACATGTGTCCCTCACACAGCCAAAGGGGGCAGCTTCATTCAGGAATGCTGGCATTTCTGTCAGGCGGGTGGCAAACTGAAATGTTGAGTGCATTACATCTGATTTTTCTATGAAACAGTGCTGCTTTTTTCCTGAACACTAGCACATATGTTCTAAAGAAGAGATTTCCGAAGACCACAAAACAGTTGTATGGCTTGAGCCCATACTCATATTTGGCAGTACTGTCTGTACTTGATCATCAATTTGAAGACAAATACAACAACTGTAACTACATCAAATAACTCTTATTATGTTGTAATCATTGTCTGTCTCCCCAAAAATCTAAGTATGGTTGCCTAAATGGCAGGGTAAAAACGGTCATACACGTAAAAACCTGCTGGTGCAAAAACACGAGTGTACGTGGGAGTTGCAGCCCATTAATGTAGAAGAAGAAGAAGTAATCACTGTCTTTTATCATAATTATTTTGTTACTGTTGTTACCTCTTGGCTTGGAACCCTGAGTGCTTCAGCAAGACTTGAAAGGAGTGCAAATCCCTGAGATATGGTGGGACTGAAACAAATCCACAAATAAGAGTTTTGATTTATGAAATGTGCATACACTTTTGTGCATTTTCACATATCTCAAACTTCTAACACAAATTCAAAACCTTTTAAACTTCACATACTCCATATTTAAGTCAAAGTCCTGAAATATATGGCCAGGCTTGAAAAAGAAAAGCACATTCAAATGGTGTGCACACATTCACCTTTCCGCATAGAACTGTATACATAACAAAAGAAATGAAATGCTGAAATATTTACATATTGATAAGATTGTTGTCATTTGAAGTCTGTTCTTCCACCAGTGGAAGACAGCACAACAGCAACTCTCCCTTTGGAACACACAAGCAAACACAACTCCTCGTTAAAAAAATAACAAATTAACAAATATCAAAAAACAGATGGACTGTAACGTTTTGTTCTGTCACAAATTAAACATTCCAATAACTTACCCTTCTTGTTTTTCGATAACCAATAAAGAAACACTGTCCTGAGAAAATAATCGTAAAGCATCTGATACTATATCAGACATAAAATTGTTTGAACTATCTGAACGATTCAGTGATTGTTACAATGTTTTATCACTTTTCATTCTAATATCACCATTCACAGATCTCTCTTTTCTTTTGGAGGGTTATCAATTATTTCTGAGTACACATGTTTCACAGTTTTGTCAAAAATTACCTGCTGCAAAACAACAAGGGGCCAGATTTCTCCTTCGTCTGTTTTGATTTTGAACACTGGCTTCTGCAGTATTTCCCTGCAACTGTCTCTTTCTGCCACAAACTAAAAAGAAAACCCAAACAAAAACATTGGTTAATTCATACATAGACTATAGGGATTGTTCAAGCATGGGGCTAAGACTAACATCTCCATCTTAACAGCTCTCTGCTACAAACTAATAGTAATAATTAATAACAAGCGCATAAATCTAGGGAGCTGAAAAAAATAATATATTGTCTCTTTATTATTATTATCTTAAGTTTTTGTAATCTAGTTCTGTTTCACATCAATGACTTCTAAAAACCAACTCACCAGTCATACAATACACCACCCATCTCTCTCTCTCTCTCTCTCTCTCTCTCTCTCTCTCTCTCTCTCTCTCTCTCTCTCTCTCAAAATCCTTTCCGGCCATGCACCGAGTGCTTTCATTACAAAATTTAAAGCCAAACCAAGCCGAAAATTCAACGTCCCCATTCCACGGATAGATCTCTTTAAATCAAGTTTAGCTTATTCTGGCAGCGTTTTGTGGAATTCTCTCCCGGAATCAGTTCGAGTCCCAACAAGTCTCAATACTTTCAAAACACACCTCTCATTACATTTAATGTCAAATTACGAAAAGTCACAGTGATGGAAGACTTCGTACTGATTATTTTCATATTGATCATATCTGTCCATAAAGCATCAGTGTTTCATAACGCAAGAATGTATGTATAGCCTACAACGAGTATATAGTCATGTGAATAGTTTTTCTGCCTTTTTTTTATCTTTCTTTATTTTTTTTATTTTTTTGCTGTGTCATGCTTATCTTTTGTAATTGTTTTACGTTTGTATATATATATGTATTTAAGATTAGAATAGTCCCTCTCTGGGCGAGGGCTGGTTGAAACAAGAAGGGCAAAGCCCATACGACTCACATGCTTGACCTTGACCTTTACATGACCTTGACCTTCAGGGTCAAGGTCAAATAACTAAACCTAGCAATGACATCATACACTAAGAACTGCTTTACACATTTTTCCTACCAAAATACATGTGACCTTGACCCAAGGTCAAGGTCATCCAAGGTCATGCAACACAAAGCTGTTAATTCAAGACATAGGAAGTACAATGGTGTTTATTGGCTCTTTCTACCATGAGATATGGTCACTTTTAGTGGTTCACTACCTTATTTTGGTCACATTTCATAAGGGTCAAAGTGACCTTGACCTTGATCATATGTGACCAAATGTGTCTCATGATGAAAGCATAACATGTGCCCCACATAATTTTTAAGTTTGAAACAGTTATCTTCCATAGTTCAGAGTCAAGGTCACTTCAAAATATGTATACAATCCAACTTTGAAGAGCTCCTGTGACCTTGACCTTGAAGCAAGGTAAACCAAACTGGTATCAAAAGATGGGGCTTACTTTGCCCTATATATCATATATAGGTGAGGTATTGAATCTCAAAAACTTCAGAGAAAATGGGAAAAATGTGAAAAATAGCTGGTTTTTTGGGAACATTTATGGCCCCTGCGACCTTGACCTTGAAGCAAGGTCAAGATGCTATGTATGTTTTTTGGGGCCTTGTCATCATACACCATCTTGCCAAATTTGGTACTGATAGACTGAATAGTGTCCAAGAAATATCCAACGTTAAAGTTTTCCGGACGGACGTCCGGACGGACGGACGGACGGACGACTCGGGTGAGTACATAGACTCACTTTTGCTTCGCATGTGAGTCAAAAAAGCTCTTCTGTGTTGCTTTTGCCACAACCCTCGTAAAATAAAATTTGATTTCATTTGATTTGATCTCTCGATCTCTCTCTCTCTCTCTCTCTCAAACATACACAAATGTAGCACCTTTTTTCCTGCAGGGCCAAAACCAACTTCTTGCACCAACAATCGCGCCATCTGAGGATCTGGCAACACCCCCACATAACCTTCCCCGGATGCTCGTTTGGCTTGCTTCTCTACAGTCGGGAATTTTCTGAAACAGTAAATTTTGATTCATTAAAAATTCAACAGTGTGATGTGGATCTAGAAATTCAATTGATGCATTCACAAAGATTCTCGCACATCTCTTATGATTGAAAATAATAAAGAGCATGGATCAAGCTCTGAGATTTCTATATATATTCTGATCTGGTCCAAATGAATGCTGTTACAATGTGTCCAAAAATGATTAATTCATATCAAGCTTTTCATCCTACTGATGAAAATGGCTAATACAATGTAATGCAATTTATTTTTGTTGTATTGGAACCTCATCAGATCATATTCAAGCAGCAGTCAATAATTACATTCAATCTTAATCATGTGCATTCATCTTGTAAGAAACATGCACATACGGACAGCAAAATTGCTGAACACAAGTTTACTTTAATTCACAACTACAAAAACCAATCCTTCCAAACTTTGTCTCATCTCAGAAAATACAACTTACAAAGACAATTCTGCCAACCTGAAAAAAATACACGTGCAGTGAAACAATTCACCCATCCCAGAGGTTCTGAAGTTAGAACAGAGCAACTGAGAAAGGAGCTTCTTCAAGAGGATTTTTGTTTGTTTGTTTGCTTAACGCCCAGCCGACCACAAAGGGCCATATCAGGGCGGTGCTGCTTTGACATTTAACGTGCGCCACACACAAGACAGAAGTCGCAGCACAGGCTTCATGTCTCACCCAGTCACATTATTCTGACACCGGACCAACCAGTCCTTGCACTAACCCCATAATGCCAGACGCCAGGCGGAGCAGCCACTAGATTGCCAATTAAGTCTTAGGTATGACCCGGCCGGGGTTCGAACCCACGACCTCCCGATCACGGGGCGGACGCCTTACCACTAGGCCAACAGTGGCGGTTTCTTCAAGAGGAGGATCGAAGTCTTAAACTGGGGGTCTTAACAGGGGGGTTCCGCATATATATATCAGTTAAAATGTCACCTTGTGAATAACACTTTTGCAGCCTTGTTGGGTGTTCCTGGCAGATGAATGATCCAGACACAGCGCACACTCATCTTGTTCTGTCTTTTCTGATTCACAGCACTCTTTCTCCTGGAACATTGCAACCATGATCAACACTCTCATTTGGATATACCTCACACACACACTCATCTTGATCTGTCTTTGCTGATTCACAGCACTCTTTCTCCTGGAACATTGCAACCATGATCAACACTCTCATTTGGATATAGCTCACACACACACAGACACACACTCATCTTGATCTGTCTTTGTTGATTCACAGCATTCTTTCCCCTGGAACATCAACCATGCATGACCAACATTTTCACTAAGATCACAAAGCTACACACTGTGACACAGATACATACTAATCTTATAAAATCATCTACTTGCTGCATCAAAGATCTCTACTTCCTGGAACATCAAGTGTCATTTTCAGCTTAATTCCCTGAGAATAAACATCTCACACAAACATAAAGACACATGTAAATGTCCACACAGTCATAGACATACACGCTTTGATACAGGCACACACACACACACACACACACACACACACACACACACACACACACACACACATATATTTGCTTTTTACATACGCGGGTATATATAATATATATAAGTATGTACGCATGCTCTCATACACACAGACACAAAACACAATAACAAAGACACAAAAACACACAGACTTCAAAATTACCCGAATGGTAGCAATAGCATACCTGCACTCAAAAACACCCGTTTTTTACAACAGTTTAAATTAATTGTGAATCTTTTCGTCATTGCTACATTAGCTCAGTAGTGAGATTAATTTTGGACTACACTCTTATTAAACACCCATACCTCACATTCAAAACTAATTGTCACTTGCATCCATGCTGATTCATACAGTATCAGATTCTAACAGTAACATTGCATGGTCAGTTATAGCTGCAGTCTGTCACACCCACTTCTACTCTAGCTTTTATGCTGCTCAAAGTCTAAAATGACCCTTATCAGTCATATCAAGGCCTCTTAAACATATTTGTACCCCCCAAAAGTTCACTTACAACCCAAATAAACGCAACCTTATCTTCCTGGGTCACTATGCACCGTCCAGAACTTTGAAAGAACGAAATTGAAAGTCAGAACTCTTCTTTCTGGAAGATCACAGCTCAAGGGAGGCCATCCCTATGCGTTGGAGCTCTCATACCATTGAGTCGTCAAAAGTACACTTTCCCATTTCCGTGGAGAGGAGAACGAAAGCCATGCTACGATTAATTTGGCACAATCTTCGAGCTCCTTTGCATAGTGCAAAATCTGCAACATCAATCGGCTCACCAAGCATACTTCCAGTTGTACAGAATGTCCAGACAAGAACGTTTTCTGTTTCCAGCGCGGCAAGATTGAAACAAAGTAAGATTTCATGCGGTCAAGATTCGTCTGCTCTGCCCTTGCTTGTACTTACGTCAATGTTGTTTGTAGTGCTTACAAGTTACATGAGTTAATGCATTTTTCTTTGTAAACCGGTATGCTTTGTATGTAATATGTAATACACACAGTCAGTCATATTCGCACACACACACACACACACACACACACACACACACACACACACATCACACTAACACTTACACACATGAACAAATTAAAACAATACTAACACACATTTTTTTTTTTTTTTTTTTAATTTTATTTTTTCTCTTTATTTATATAGCGCCTTATCCGAAGTTCAAAGCGCTTTATGCCGTGTGAGATGGAATTTTTTACACAATATATCACGCATTCACATCGACCAGCAAACCTCAAGCCTGTTAGGCGAATGTTCACCTTTCGCGGCCTTTATTCCAAGTCACACGGGTATTTGATGGACATTTTTATCTATGCCTATACAATTTTGCCAGGAAAGACCCTTTTGTCAATCGTGGGATCTTTAACGTGCACACCCCAATATAGTGTACACGAAGGGACCTCGGTTTTTCGTCTCATCCGAAAGACTAGCACTTGAACCCACCATCTAGGTTAGGAAAGGGGGGAGAAAATAGCGGCCCGACCCAGGGTCGAACACGCAACCTCTCGATTCCGAGCGCAAGTGCGTTACCACTCGGCCACCCAGTCCTTGTACTAACATACTAACGCTGATGGGGTGTATGTCGACCAAAAGAATGGGATTCCCTTCAGGGTGTAGTTCCATTCTGATAAGCATCGCTACACGGCTATTGCCAGTTGTCTCTCTGACCGGTGTCACGATTTCATCTTTCGCCTGTGTACATATTTCCCATGTCAGTTTCTTGCATGTGAAGAAAATTGGTGGTGAAATGTAATAGATTTCACCCCCCAAATCGATTTATTCGAAAACGTGCACAGAGTGGTTACGTCCCTTGAGTAAGAAGGGAAACATTTTAGGATGAATCAAATTTCTAAGTTAAATAAAAAAAATTGGTTGGACAAATTTGGCCCCATGAATGTAAGGTACACAAGGTCGCTCATCAGTACTATCGAAGGGTGGTTTTTTGTTCAGTGTAGAGTTTATACTAGATCAACGAGGCCGAGAATCGAAATATCACCACGGCGAAAGATGAAAACGTCACACCGGACGCTACAGTCCTACGCGAATCTATCAAAAAAAAATACAGAGTTATCTCCCATATGTTTTTCACGAGCACTGATCTAAATTTGACGGTACTACTTGTCTCCGAAAACCCCCCAAAACCTCATCAGAAATAAGAAAATTCGTCCTTAGATCATGTTTTGTTACATTATTGGTTGCAATCATGACTTATATTTGCAACTTTCACAGTTCATGGCTTTATTTTTGTGTTTGTGCGAGGATTTACGAAGGAGCGGAAGCACTAATCACATGACGTCATCAATACTTGTGCTTTCAAGTAACAAGAGTTACCTCCCTTGCATTGAAATTGTTGCATCGATTTCGTCGATAATCCGGCTCTCAACACAAATATAAGGGTGCATGTAGCATGAATCAGGCTTACTTTTCACAGGCATGTCCAATACTTCACTTTGAAGATAGAATTAGTTAGTCTAGATGGGGTTTTCGGAGGTTTTCGGAGACAAGTAGTACCCAAATTTGAGATCAGTGTTCGCGAGACGAAAATGATTGCAGATTGGCCGACTTCGACAGTGATCTCCGTTCTGTTCTTCACAATTATGATAAAGACATCGTTCTAAGGTCAAAACAATTCGAAATTTTGGGACTGCTGCCGGAAGAAGACCGTAATATATGGTTTCATCACTGTCAACTGGTTACAGAAAAAATCTTCTGCTCCAGTGAGCGCCGAAACCAAACGGTTGATTATTGATATGACAGTTGATATGACACTTTTGCCATATTTAGAGTTGTTTGCACAGTAAATACAGCCGCGAAAAATAGTTCGCTTGAAACTGTCTTACATATCAATTCCTTTGTAATTTAAAAATTACAAAACACAATGAAAAATCATTATCGACGATCGCGAATCTATTACAAAAAGCTCTAAATATGTTAAAAAAAAAAATCTGTATGCAGGGAATCCACTACAGGAACTCCACCTACAGGGAATCCCACTCTTTTGGTCGACATAGACTCCATCAGCCATACTAACACGAACACACACACACATGTACACACATACACATTGTCATACACGCTTGTAGGCACTCACATTATTCAGAGAAACAGGCACGTAAGGCCAAAAAAAAAAATAGGTCTGTTTACGGTAACCCGACCGACCCTAGTTTTTCAGCCCAACCCTAATCTTTTTTTTGGATCGTCTGGAGGAAAAAAAACCCGCATCCAAAATAGAGCTGTTTGGGCTCAAACAGCAGACGACAGAAGGGAGGTAAGCTCAAAGTACTGTTTATAGTTATGTTGGGCAAAAACAGGGATTGATGAGAAGAAATGAACTGTGAAACATCATAGAGAGGGGAGAAAAAAAAAAATGGAAAAAAAACCCGACCTACCGACCCTATTTTTTCACCCTATGTTACCGTAAACAGACCTATTTTTTTTGTTGGCCTAAGCACAGTCATAATTTCAGGTGTGCACAGTTCTTTAAAATGTAATACAACTTCATGCAGTCGCTTCATTGTCTAATGTCTTGCCAACAGTTGTAACAGTTGTGTTTTTTCTTTTTGCAGCATCCTTAGTAGAAATACGGTGTACATGTAATGTAAATTGTAGACGTTTCTAATAAGTTTTCTTTATGGTTTCAGTCGAGCAAGTTACAGATGGAAATGTTACAAAGGTGAGTCATCAACTCTGTTGTTGTTATTTTTAATCATTATTCGGTGAATCAATATACAGAGCAAGTTTTGATTGAATGTGGTTTGATGTGCGTTTTTTCCCCCAACAAACAATCAGCAAAAGCCCAGGAATTATCACCCAGACTTATAGTAAAATGATAGGTAAGTCGGATCTGGGTCAAACTTGAAACTGTGTATAGGTCCAAATGTCATGGCTACAAAATAAAATAAAACAATTCAGAAGACCTCCTGCGTGTCAAAACTATCAGGAGTTCAGCTTGTCAGAACAATGCATCAGATAGAAAATATTTATGTGTCAGTAACTGAAGACAAATACCTGATACAGTGGAACCCCCCTTTGAAGATATCTCCAACATTCTGAGAAAATGAGGTCTTAAATAAAAATTAAGAGGGAGTCTTGAAGGTACTGAACTTGTCAAATCCAGGTGCACGGAGCCCCTAGGGCTTTTAGTCATACCTCAGGCAGCTATCCGTTAGAAGAACTACCAAGTTTCATTGACTTGCACCCAAAGAGTCAAGAACTGCGATTTTTTTACGAATCAATTTCGTACTTGGACCCGGCTGGTCTTGGCCTATTTTTGGATCTAAATTTAGATCAGGTAGGTCACCACATGCACATCATGCACAACTGAAAAGACCTGTCACTAGCAAACTATGTCAGACGTCATCATGAGTTTGTGTAAAACAAAATGGAGGCCAGAATCACTCAGTTGAATCGAACTCCGACCAAACACCATGTAATAACTAGGTTAATTTATGCACTCGCGTGAACAAGAAACTGTTGAGCTTCACAGATGTCGTCGTCGGGTAGTTTTGGGTTTGTTTTACTACCATAGGAGGATTTTTGAACTGTAAATGCACTCAGCTGCAACAAAAACGCAAAACGAAGGCTGTGAGCTGCACTGTGCCTTTAATATGGGGGTCAATTTACAGAGGTTATGAACAGAAAATATGAGAAAACAGGGTCTTAAAAGTGAGAGAGTCTTAAATTGGGGGGTCTTAAAATGGGGATTCCACTGTAACAACAATGCTTTTATGACAAAGTGCCTGTTCTTTAATATCTTATAACTCTTTTTCCAGATTGAAGGCAAAATAATGGAGTCTGAGCGTGCCCCGTATGTTTTCAAAGAAGAAGAGCCAAAAGGATGTACTCTTTGTAAAATCCATCCATATCTGAAATATACAGTGAGTATTGTTCTGCTGATAAATATGAGCTGTTGGTTAGTTCAACATAAAAATGAAGTAACTTTTAGGACATTGGAAAATGCCCGTCTGAAGGTTGATCATATCTTTGTTATATTTGTGATTGTCATCATTTTTGACTCACATGCGAAGCAAAACTGAGTCTATGTACTCACCCGAGTCGTCCGTCCGTCCGGACGTCCGTCCGGAAAACTTTAACGTTGGATATTTCTTGGACACTATTCAGTCTATCAGTACCAAATTTGGCAAGATGGTGTATGATGACAAGGCCCCAAAAAACATACATAGCATCTTGACCTTGCTTCAAGGTCAAGGTCGCAGGGGCCATAAATGTTGTCTAAAAAACAGCTATTTTTCACATTTTTCACATTTTCTCTGAAGTTTTTGAGATTGAATACCTCACCTATATATGATATATAGGGCAAATTAAGCCCCATCTTTTGATACCAGTTTGGTTTACCTTGCTTCAAGGTCAAGGTCACAGGAGCTCTTCAAAGTTGGATTGTATACATATTTTGAAGTGACCTTGACCCTGAACTATGGAAGATAACTGTTTCAAACTTAAAAATTATGTGGGGCACATGTTATGCTTTCATCATGAAACACATTTGGTCACATATGATCAAGGTCAAGGTCACTTTGACCCTTATGAAATGTGACCAAAATAAGGTAGTGAACCACTAAAAGTGACCATATCTCATGGTAGAAAGAGCCAATAAGCACGATTGTACTTCCTATGTCTTGAATTAACAGCTTTGTGTTGCATGACCTTGGATGACCTTGACCTTGGGTCAAGGTCACATGTATTTTGGTAGGAAAAATGTGTAAAGCAGTTCTTAGTGTATGTCATTGCTAGGTTTAGTTATTTGACCTTGACTCTGAAGGTCAAGGTCATGTAAAGGTCAAGGTCAAGCATGTGAGTCGTATGGGCTTTGCCCTTCTTGTTTAAAAATATTTTGCAGATTTATTCCAAGAGATGTGGTCTGCATTTCGATAGGTCTTTATTTCCTCATTATTTCTGTTTTACAGCTGTAAAGATCATTGATCAATATAAGGTTGAACTTCTTCTAGTTCTAGTGAATGTTTTATAGTGCCAGTTATGATCACAGGAGCTTGTATCCAATCGCCGGTCGAACATTATTTACTCCTTATTCCATACAGTCTCCTTTCTACTACTATTTACTAAATAGTAGTAGTAAGGGTAAGCATGCAGCAGTAAATAATAAGCATGCAGGAGTAAATAATTATCGACCGATGGTTGGATACAAGCTCCTGATTCTTGATTTTGGAATGTTAGCTGTTTTTCTGTTTCGGATTTCTTTTTGTATTTTTATTTTGATTAGTATTTGATTTATCTGTTCATGTTTTTGACTCACATGCGAAGCAAAAGTGAGTCTATGTACTCACCCGAGTCGTCCGTCCGTCCGTCCGGAAAACTTTAAAAATTATGTGGGGCACATGTTATGCTTTCATCATGAGACACATTTGGTCACATATGATCAAGGTCAAGGTCACTTTGACCCTTATAAAATGTGACCAAAATAAGGTAGTGAACCACTAAAAGTGACCATATCTCATGGTAGAAAGAGCCAATAAGCACCATTGTACTTCCTATGTCTTGAATTAACAGCTTTGTGTTGCATGACCTTGGATGACCTTGACCTTGGGTCAAGGCCACATGTATTTTGGTAGGAAAAATGTGTAAAGCATGCGAGTCGTATGGGCTTTGCCCTTCTTGTTTATCAACTGCTGGCCTTCTATTGATATAAAATGTGTTTTGACAGGATGTCCTGATTTTAAGCCAGTTTCTCAGAGAGGATGGTTGTTTGTTGCCGCGACAAGTGACCGGGGTGTGCTGGGGTCAACAAAGACGGCTTGAAACACTGGTCAACAAAGCACAGAGAGCAGGCGAGTTACTTTGTTTATCATGTACTTCTATTTAGACATTAGTCGAAAGTACATGTCCTCCCAAGAGGCTTTCAGATTACTTTACTGCACTTTGCCGAAACATTGCAATTTTCTTTTTCCGCTCTTTCTGTCCCTCCCTGTTTACATATATAGCGTCTTATTGCAAATATTGTTCTCCTGTCCCTCAAGAAATTCTACTAGACATAACAGAATTGTGACACACAATATTTCCTTTCATTTTGGCCAGTTCCACTCGCTAGAAGTTGTCTAGTCCTGTCTCGTGATTACTGTGATTTTGAGTGTGATTCAAAATGTCCAATGTAAGCCCTGGTAGGAGGAAATACTACGAGTTGGTAGTTAATTATGATGAAGAGCACACCTTACAAGTAAGGACATATAGCTTCTGTCATCCCTTTGTCTGTGAATGAAAGTCGCTTGTTCATTTCAATGCTTGTTATTCTCTCAGGTGCCAGGAGATAAGGTTCCGTACAACTCTCGCTTACTCTATTACACATGTCGTATGCATTAAGAGCGATTACTTCCCTTTGGTTATTTGATAACAAAATATACATGTCATTAAAAGGCCACCTGCAATGTAGAGACACTTGGTTCAACCTATGTGTGTCCTTTCAACACAGGTACCACTGTACATACATGTAAGACTTTACGGACTTTTGCAATTGCTTTTTTTTTCAGGTCTCCTACCACAGTTCAGGCCTGCTCTTAAAAGTGGCAAACCACGCACCAACCACAGGTCCAACTACAAGTGGAAGCGCTATAATGTTTACTTCAGAAACTGATTCTCAGAGTTTTAGGGGTGCGTGTTGCAGTTTCTTACTGATGTGCCTGTGTGTGATAGGAAAGAAAAGAAAGTGTATGTGTAAATATGTTCAAAACAATGTCTGATTAAATGTAGATCAATCTGTCATTGTTTCTGTGTGCATTTCTACTCATGATCAGACATGTGACTTGGAATGATTGTATGAGCGTGTATGTGTGTGCGTTTGTTTGTGTGTGTTGTTCATGGACTTGTGAATCAGTTCTCTGTCTTTGTCACTTTCTCTCTCTCTGTCCCTCTCTCTCATTCTCTCCCTCCCCCCCCCCCCCACCCCCCACCCCCATTGCACACACACACACAAACATCAAGAGTACTAGAAACCTATTTTTCACATTTAATAATAAGCATAAAACATATCACTTAAAGTTTTGATACAGTCATAAAACTTGTCGCTTCTAGTCGACTCTTTTTCTTCCACAGGCAAAAAAACCATAATGTTAACAAGTCGATAAAACTGCTCTGTGGATGTTTCGCGGGTCAATTAAAAAAGTACTTGGCACCGCCTGATATTATTTTCTAGGTTCTTTCTTGCCTCGAATTGATTCCTTGCTTTATTTCCGACGTCTGTAAGTTATCGCTAGGTACTGTGTGTTCTCTAAACTTCTCTGAGATAATATGGACATGAATGTAAATGAATGGTGAATGTTATTGTAGAACATACACATATCAGAATGAAAATGGAATAAAAAACGCTGGCGCTGGACCCGAGTACTCCTCAGACTGGCTCGCTCCCCCAGTATGAAAGTTTTCAATTTTGTCTTGTGCACGTGGATTAAAAAAAAAAAAAAAATTTAAAAAATTATTTATTTATTTTACACAATTAAAAAAATTATTGGAGTAAAATAAAACATTAAAACGTTCATAATAAACAATAGTAAACAAAAATTAAACAAAAATTAAAAAAATAAAATTGACCGCCCATGCCGGGAATCGAACCCGGATCACTTTGGCCATAGACGGACGTGCTACGACAACTTTACTAGAGTTGTGCGCCTTGAATCACTGTGTGTATCTGCCGCTCTCTCTCTTTCAGTCTCACTGAGACCAAACACTGTATTGTAGTTTCTTTGCCGAGACCAAATCCCCACCAGCTGCGGCTGGCTTGCAAATCAAGCTTTTCTCGTCACTGCGTGACGTGTTCGGCTCAGGGCGCCCAAGTCTCCCCTTTAGTTCAGTGACTGGCTGTTCGCAAAGCGACCAGCCTCCCACCGCAAAAACTCCCCCCGTTAAGAGTCGTTTTGGTGGAATATTTCGCATTTAGGTCCCAGGTAACATTATGAAGTTTTAATACGATCAATCGGACCTATTATCAAGTTAGTGTATCAACTTTTGAACGAACTGCGCCCAGTAGTTTCCCAGCAATAAGCTGTTAACCCTTACACTGGTGCAATTCTGTAACACATGTTACATTGCCACTGTACTGGTGAATTAACAGAAAGAAAAATAACAAAAAACGGTCATATAGGTTTTCGCATCCATGGGAGGTAATCGGAACCGACCAAATAGACTGAGCCAGTAGCGCGACATATGTCGTGACAACCAGGTGACCGTATACGTAAAGTAGCGCGACATATGTCGCGACAACCAGCCCAAGGGTTAAGTCGAGACAGACAGACACACAGACACACAATTAAAGTCTGTTGGACCCTAGTACTGCGTACTCGGGGATAAAGTACAAAATCTCTCATCGATCAGGGAACAACAACAAAAGTAACATAGCAATCAAGTCTTGTGTGTATGAGATGGCGGGCGCGGGGACTTCTTAAAGGTTATGGCTGGTAGAGGTATTTACACAGTGCTGAGGCGTTAGGGAGGCAGCATGGTTTAGAGCATGAAAGGAAGGTCCAGGTTTTTCTCGCCGGTGCCACAGTACACAGATCCTTGACATCTGGTGCCAGGGACATGGTAGAAGACATATCCTTGCCACAGCAGGCTCCTCAACACAACCAGACCACTGCCACGCTCAAACTGAAGTGCCCACGAGCCTGCAGATATAGAGAGAGAGTTTCAAAATTATTGCACAAGTACATTGTCGTGTTCGAGCTTGACTAGATCTGTTTTGATTTGTGTTCGTTTCGTTCTTGAACCTCAAGTTTAAAAGGGTCATGGAAGTTGCATTTATGACTTTATCCCTTCACAGTTGAGGTTTTCCCAAATCCAGTTTCTCATAGATTTAGCCAAGCAAATCAGTCAGTCAATCAATTAATCATTCAGTGAACCAGCTGTGAGACAGGATACCAAATGTATACCAACCAAAGACATGAATTATTAGAAAACTATAATGATCTGTTTATACATGTTCATTTGTTTAAATCTGTCATGGAAGACTAGACACCATATTATTTTTTTAGCAGGGCATGTTCCAAAAGGTATCAAATATGCCATATAAACAACTTTCTCCATGCATTTGTGCATGGAATGGCTGCAGAAATATATACCTCGTGGGATGTCCTCTTCCAAGCTGTCCATGAAGTCGATAGCTTTGTCAAGGTTGGCGCGCTGCAGAAGAGGCTTCTGGTTCATAACAACAGGCTCACGGAAGTGCATGTAGTTGCAAAGCTTGGCTGACTCCGACACAGTCAGACCTATGGATAGAAACAGCAAAACCATGACTAAGTATGAAAACTCAAAAACCTGTTCGAAGCCACCTTCACAGTTAATTGCGATATCGCACACTCAAAATTTGCACCAAAACACTTGACAGTGTCAAAAACCACAACAATATATATATACGAACATTGGTATACAAGTCTGGAGTGTACTAAACACTCAAATGGCTAAACAATTCCATCATTCACAGAAATCACTCCGTATGACTTCATGCAACTTTTGTAAACAAAGGTGCTCTCTTTATTATTATTCTGAAAGCTCAGCACAGAAAAGTCAAATTTACATTTGTTCAAGAGTGGGCAATCCTATTAAGTGTAATTCAGAAAAACAAATTGAATCAAACACAAAACCCTTACCTTCAAAGCTTCTGTTGCAGACAACCTGGCCAGTTGGTGTCTTGATGACTGCTGCTCTGGGTACGATCCTAACATCCTCGTCAATTTCTGCTATGACAGAAGCCAGTCTATCCTCTTCCTTGATTGTGACCTGCAAAGAGACAATTTAATCCTATGCATGTGTTTACATAAACAAAATGTTATGCACATCGAAACAGACAAAGAAACAGAAAAATTATTTGCGAATCTTCTGTGTAGACATGCACAATTATTTAAACAGGCAAAGAAAAGAACAATTGAGTCCTTTTTGTGCATTGCCTACACATCTTCATTTTCAAGGACAAGAATGTGCTACTAAGCAATAATGTACAATGTATAAATTATCATGAACTTGCACACATGAAAATCTTCAGAGTTTCAACAGCCTTTGAGCTCAATAAAAGCACTATGTTATCTTCAGTTCAGAGTTTCAACAGCCTTTGAGCTCAATAAAAGCACTATGTTATCTTCAGTTCAGAGTTTCAACAGCCTTTGAGCTCAATAAAAGCACTATGTTATCTTCAGTTCAGAGCTTCAACAGCCTTTGAGCTCAATAAAAGCACTATGTTATCTTCAGTTCAGAGTTTCAACAGCCTTTGAGCTCAATAAAAGCACTATGTTATCTTCAGTTCAGAGTTTCAACAGCCTTTGAGCTCAATAAAAGCACTATGTTATCTTCAGTTCAGAGTTTCAACAGCCTTTGAGCTCAATAAAAGCACTATGTTATCTTCAGTTCAGAGTTTCAACAGCCTTTGAGCTCAATAAAAGCACTATGTTATCTTCAGTTCAGAGTTTCAACAGCCTTTGAGCTCAATAAAAGCACTATGTTATCTTCAGACCCCAAACTTTAATGATTTGATATTTTGAAGTTACAGGTCATTTTCAGATTACAGCAGAAACCCCCTGTTTAAGATACTCTGTATTTTCCATATTCCAGTTTCCATGCCTGAACTTACTGTTTCCTCCTCATCTGTGGCTTCCTCTCCTTCTCCCACCTTCTTCGTGGTGGTGTGTTCATACTCGTAGGAGGGATCCCCTGTGAAACGACCCTTTGCCAGCTTGCTCTGTGTTCGCATTGCTTGAGTTGCCGGTGGAAGCAAGCCCCAACGGATGCAGTCTTTGCTGTAAAAAAACAAAGAACATGTGCAAGGATTTTTTGAAGTGTTTCTGTCAAATTAAATTAAACAAACAATCAAAACAACTGAACCCTTTGACTGAAGAGACAAAATCTCTCCTATTTTCTCTCTCACCTCATGACCTGTCTTGAATGTCTAGTGTAACGGTTTGCTCTCTCTCTCTCTCTCTCTCTCTCTCTCTCTCTCTCTCTCTCTCTCTCTCTCTCTCTCTCTCTCTCTCTCTCTCTCTCTCTCTCTCTCTCTCTCTCTCTCTCTCTCAAAATCCTTTCCGGCCATGCACCGAGTGACTTCCAGATCTATAACACGATCATATGTGTTCTCTGTTTGCATGTCTGTCCAGTGTCCTGTCCCCCCATAAAGCATATCAACTCTACCTGTCCCAAGATAGGCCAATTGGTTCTAAGAGGACGTTAAAACTAATTATCATCTCTCTCTCTCTCTCTCTCTCTCTCTTTTCCTTTTTAAGAACGAGTCTCATACTGCTTCTCTAACATGATTGATTTGGACAGTAGGGTAAGACTGAGACAAGGTCTACTCTTCCTTGTATTTCCTGGTCCGGAAGGAATGTACACATGAAACATTAATCAGAAAGTTCCCATCCACATTAAAAAAAAGTTATGTTCTAGCTGTAGCAGTTACAGGTTTCTTTCTTTTTATCTCATGATGCAACATCTTCTTAACAGTCCTTCACTGCAATAGCATCAAGTCCCTTCAGTTGCCTAGGTGATTTTCATCAACAGGTCTGACTCTGAGTGTACGTTAACAATGGTTACTTTCCTGATGTAGGAAAAGACGTGCAACTAAAAAGGAGGAGCATTTGTTATTCAAATGTCACTTTAACACAATACCACACTTACAATTGCCTAGTTACTATCAGAACATAATGATACAACTAGTGTTTTCTGTTTGGTTTGAGTGGTATCTAAAACAAAGTTACCACCACACGGCCGCAAATAACGCAACCTTGGCAAGACATTTAACAAGGAACACGTCAGTTAAACAACTCTTTACCTGTAGAAATTTCTCCTTCCGGCAAATTCGTCCTTTGAAACACCTTGTGCGACGAAGTAGTCTTCTTTCACGCCGAAAATTTTGCCCCAGAAGTAAAGTCGGTTGAATTTGTTTTCATTTTGCAGAATCACCAGCGATGTCTGCAAAGCTGCCTTCTGTTCTGGGCTAAGAATGACGCCGCTGCTACCGACATAGTCGATGTTCAAGTGAAGACCCACAGAATCCATTTTTGTGTGTCTGTTTGGCCTGTAGAGTGATGAAAAAGGCCGGAGATAAGCACACACGAGTCTGACAGGCTTGCGTTGCTAGTGTTGCTGTTGCTAGGTTAAGGCGCCTGCGCACTGCGGCGGTCTGACTAAATACTACGCGACCGCACGCGGACGCACGCGGCCTTGCACTACCTTGCGCTACCAAACTAAAGCATGTACATGTACTATAGTATCTTCACAACATTATCTGACTTTATACCAAGTTTTAAGTTACAGAAATAAAAAAAATAAGGGAGTTGATTCAAAGTACGGTTGTTTCTTCTTCTTCTTGTCGTTCGCTGTTAGATCGTCAGTCCGGACTGCAGGGCGAAACGTGCTGTCCTCTGTACGGTTGTTTAATATTCTTATATATCTAGTATCTTCAGGACATCGTCTGCCTTTACACCGAGTTTTAAGTCACAGAAATAAAAAAAATAAGGGAGTTATGATGCATTTTGGAAGACTCTAGCGAGGAGGATGATAATGATGATGAAAATTATGATAATGATGATTATGATAATGATGATGATGATGATGATAATCAGTGATGGTGATGATGATGATACTCGAATGAATGGAGCAAAAGAGAGCGATAACTAGAAAAATGAACATCAGCATGTACAACAACAACAGCAACAACAACAGCAACAACAACAACAACAAAACAATAACAGTCTGCGTGTGAGTGTTTGTTAGTGTATACGTGAGTGTTTGTGTGCGTGTGTGTGTGTGTGTGTGTGTGTGTGTGTGTGTGTGTGTGCGTGCCCGGGTGTGTTAGTGTGTCAGTGTGTGTGCTATTTGCGAAAATTGACACATTCACGCACACACACACACACACACACACACACACACACACACACACACTCTGTCACGCACTCATTGACGCACTCACGCACACACCGGCACACCGTGGCACACAAACACTCACGGCCCCCCCCCCCCCCACACACACACACACACACACACACTCTGACACACCGGGCACACACACATACACACACACATGCACACACTCTGACACACCGGGCACACACACACACACACACATACACACACAAAGACAGATAGACAGACACACAAACACAAACACACATTTACATGCATCATATATAACTCCCTTCATTTTTACATTTAGTCCCGTTTTGACTAAATGTTTTAACATAGAGGGGGAATCGAGACGAGGGTCGTGGTGTGTGTGTGTGTGTGTGTCTGTGCGTTGTGTGTGTAGAGCGATTCAGACTAAACTACTGGACCGATCTTTATGACATTTTACATGAGAGTTCCTGGGTATGAAATCCCCAGACGTTTATTTTTTTATTTTTTGGATAAATGTCTTTGATGACGTCATATCCGGCTTTTTGTAAAAGTTGAGGCCTCATTTTTCAATAATATTGATTGAAATTTTGGCCAAGCAATCTTCGACGAAAGCTGGACTTTGGTATTGCATTTCAGCTTGGTGGCTTAAAAATTAATCAATGACTTTGGTCATCAAAAATCTAAAAATTGTAATTAAAATTATTTTTTTATAAAATGATCCAAAATTAAGTTAATCTTACTCTTCGTCATTTTCTGATTCCAAAAACATATAATTATATATGTTATATTCGGATTAAAAACAAGCTCTGAAAATTAAAAAGATAAAAATTATGATTAAAATAAAATTTCCGAAATCGATTTAAAAACAATTTTATTTTATTCCTTGTCGGTTCCTGATTCCAAAAACATATAGATATGATATGTTTGGATTAAAAACACGCTCACAAAGTTAAAACGAAGAGAGGTACAGAAAAGCGTGCGGCAGCACAGCGCAACCACTACCGCGCTAAACAGGCTCGTTAATTTCACTGCGTTTTGCACGAGCGGCGGACTACGGTCATTGTGAAAAAATGCAGTGCGTTCAGTTTCATTCTGTGAGTTCCACAGCTTGACTAAATGTAGTAATTTCGCCTTACGCGACTTGTTATTTCAAAGTCGATACAAAATCAGGTAATGTCAAGTTATGGATATACTCCGTCGCGATATAACATACCTTCGTGGTTGAAAACGACGTTAAACACCAAATAAAACAAGTCGCGTAAGGCGAAATTACTACATTTAGTCAAGCTGTGGAACTCACAGAATGAAACTGAACGTAGTCCGCCGCTAGTGCAAAAGGCAGTGAAAGTGACGAGCCTGTTTGGCGCGGTAGCGGTTGCGCTGTACTTCATAGCACGCTTTACTGTACCTCTCTTCGTTTTAACTTTCTGAGCGTGTTTTTAATCCAAACATATCATATCTAGGAATAAGATGAAAGTGTTTTTAAATTGATTTCGAAAATTTAATTTTGATCATAATTTTTATATTTGTAATTTTCAGAGCTTGTTTTTAATCCAAATATAACATATTTATATGTTTTTGGAATCAGAAAATAATGAAGAATAAGATGAACGTAAATTTGGATCGTTTTATTAAAAAAAAGTTTTTGTTTACAATTTTCAGAATTTTAATGATCAAATTCATTAATTAATTTTTAAGCCACCAAGCTGAAATGCAATACCGAAGTCCGGCCTTCGTCGAAGTTTGATTGGCCAAAATTTCAATCAATTTGATTGAAAAATGAGGGTGTGACAGTGCCGCCTCAACTTTTACAAAAAGCCGGATATGACGTCATCAAAGGTATTTATAAAAAAAAAATTTAAAAAATGTCCGGAGATATCATACTCAGGAACTCTCATGTAAAATTTCATAAAGATCGGTCCAGTAGTTTAGTCTGAATCCCTCTACACACACACACGCACAGACACACACACACACACACATGGGCAAGGCCCTGTTGGGGGGTCTGGGGGGCTGAAGGGTTTTAGCTATTTTATGAACAATTTATGGCTTCTAGATATATACAAATATTGCTATTTCATATGTTACGTGGATTTCCATTGGTCAATTGGGCAAAACTGAGCTCATTGTAAAAGTGATATCGACGACATTTCCGTCGATATCAGTTTTGATATCGACGACCTCTTTATTGCTTCCCCACTTCAAAAACAAAAACACCTGAATTTAAAAACAAACAAATATATATGAAAATGTAATGATCCCAAAATTTAGTTGAGCAAGTGACTAAAGACTTTTTGAAAGAAAAGACATTTTTAAATACTGAAAAGTACAAGAAAAGAGTGAACAAAAAGAAATAATAATCAGAGGGAGGGATATGGAACAGCCAAAACTGAGACAAATACTTTTGTAATTTCTTTACAGTAAATACAAAATGTCCAGAGAATTAGCAATATATCTAACATTGACTGACTGTGTGATGATATCTTCTGCTATTGGTCTGTTTCGACAGTGATATCAAAATCTCGACCTCCTGTCTCGATTTTGATATCACTGTCTCAACAGACCATAGCAGAAGATATCATCACACAGTCCGTCAATATTGGGTAATATTACATGAACATTCTTTATTTTGAGGTTGAGCCTGCGTTCTTAGATCAATGCGAACATGGTCGGACGCGGAACCACGATGCTTTCACTTTCGCTCGATAGATCGTCGCAAAATACATCATAACTCCCTTATTTTTTATTTCTGTGACTTAAAACTTGGTATAAAGTCAGATAATGTTGTGAAGATACTATATATATAAAAATATTAAATAAAAAGTACAAGTACATGCTTTAGTTTGGTAGCGCAAGGTAGTGCAAGGCCGCGTGCGGTCGCGTAGTATTTAGTCAGAGAGAGAGAGAGAGAGAGAGAAAGTTTCCGGCAAGTTGCTACCTAGAGCGTGAAGATGCTATCGGTTTGACGCGATTTATCTCAAGGTTGACCATTGACGTGGTAACTGGACTGTAGATCGAATGATAGATCACTGAAAATGGACCCAGACGTGGAAATAATGTTTGTCACGGAGCAGGGAAAGCTGATTCCCGAAGAGAAGACAAGAGTTAGTGTATCGCGTGATTTTAGCAGACGAACTCTTCCTGAAGATGAAGCTTCGATCGAAACTATTTGGTCGAATCGCCTCAAGGAAAACCCGCGACTTTTCAACGGCACGAAGTTTCGCGTGCATTCTGTTTCCACCGACGGATCTGGCGTTGTCACGTTAAATGTAAGCTTGACAGATTATCGAGAGTATTTGGGCACAAACTGGGCCCCCGATGTGGATAAACTGCAGGCCCGAGGGCAGCGGGAATGTGGCGATCCCCAGGCCTTTCTGTCCGATCCCATGGGGGTCGGGGCCTTCGTGTTGACCAGCGATGGCCACGTCATCTTCCTGAAGCGTAGTTTGCACTGTGCCGAAGCGCCGGCTATGTGGGACATCCCTGGAGGACATGCAGAACCTGAGGTGGGTGATGTTCTGAACCCAACCCCGCTTTGCATGGCCGCCTCTAAAGTCTAATCCCTGGCGCCCTTATACCACATACTTGTATACCTCTCTGTCTGTCTATCTCTGTCTCTGTCTCTGTGTCTGTCTCTCTCTACCTCCCTCGATCCTCTCTCTCTCTCTCTCTCTCTCTCTCTCTCTCTCTCTCTCTCTCTCTCTCTCTCTCTCAAATTTAATGTCAAATTACGAAAAGTCACAGCTTCATATTGATCATATCTGTCCATAAAGCATCAGTGTTTCATAACGCAAGAATGTATGTAATAGCCTAGAACGTATAGTCATGTGAATAGTTTTTCTGCCTTTTTTATTTTTATTTTTTTAAATTTTTTTTTACTGTCATGCTTATCTTTTGTAATTGTTTTACGTTTGTGTATATATATATATGTACTAAGATTAGAATAGTCCCTCTCTGGGCGAGGGCTGGTTGAAAAGAAGCTCGTTTATATTGCTTATGCCACAACCCTCGTAAAATAAAATTTGATTTGATTTGATTTGATTTGATTTGATCTCTCAGACCAGCATGGGAACCCCTGTTTTGCACTTGAACTAAGTTGAAGTATTCTCAAACAAACTTCGTGTATTTTCTGAAAAAAATAACGTACTCCACACAGCATTTGAACATCCATGATTCAAACATGCTTCACACGCGCACCATTACTTAAATTTACCTATAAATTTAAAACAAATGTTTCTTTCAATGTTTACTCGCAACAAACTGTAATCATGTGTCAACTGAATTGACTCCGGGGTGCGCTTGTGAAGAAAAGTAATCCAGGAATTTTTCTCTTCATATTTTTTTTCCCACTGACCATACTGATCGTATTCTGGACAATCCTGCAAACAAAAAAAGGCGAAATCATATGGGTTCCCAGGTCTGTTCTCTGTTTGATGTGGTACTGTCTGTGCAGTCTCTTTGGCAGCCCATTTCTCCCTCGATCTTTTGTTCAGCATAGCATCTAATTCACTTTGATCTCAAAGGCTGTTGTTTTAAATGAAGTTATACCTGAAACAATCCTTGCTATGCTTAATTTAATGCTTCATTTATGTGGTGTCATAAAATTCTTTTAATGAGAGCTTTTCATAATCATATGCTCACATACCAGGGAAGTGTCAGCAGGAGTGCATAGTTATTCATTGTCTTTTGTTGTTATTTTCACAGGAGCTTGCAGGGGAAAAGCCCATTTCTGAAATTGACATGTCTCAATTAACATCAGCAGATGTGGCCCGTGAAATCTTCCATTCCATTCTACGAGAAGTTCGAGATGAGGTAGGAACTTAAGTACTCATATATAGATGACATGTGTTTGTTAATTTATGTTAGTGTACATATATATGTAATACCTAAATTGTAGTATATGGGTGGGTGTGGGATAGGGTGAGACAGAGATATAAAGTGGGGACGGGGAAGGTGGGTGTTCTTGCAAAATAATGTGATAATGTTTATTCACTCAATTTTAAGTATAGCTTGTATATATATATGCATGAGTGGTAGTGCACATGGGAACGGATGAGAGAGAGGGAGATTATTTTGGAGGGGAGGAGTGGGGTATGCAAAATGATTGTTAATGTTTCGTACACAGCTTCTTTCAATGAGATCCTGTGATTTTATGTTTTGTGACAATTATTAATTGCATTACAGTTTTAAAACTAGTAATGTTGTCATATTCTCATGCTGCACAGGTAAACATTGGGGAGGAACACCTTTCTCCAGCTCTGCTGATTGGAATTGCCAAAAACACCACAAGTGCTGGCAGGCCAAGTCTGGAATTCCTTGTTAGGTGAGTGAGACACTTTGTAAAAACTGTGTAGTTTTTTTAAAAATGTGTCTGCTTTGTATTCTTTACATGAGACAGAGTATGACCAGGCAAAGAAAGATCAAGAAGCTGGACTGCAGGTTTCAAAAAGTGGAGTGGTGTCATACGTTACATAAACCTATTACAGTGAAACCCGGCTATATTGAAGTGGCACGGGACCCGGGAAGACCTTTAATATAGCCGTAACTTCAATATAGGCAATTCTTGGTTATATTGAATTTCCCTCCTCGTTCCTTCAGAAATTCAATATAACCGAACGTTTTTTCCCTATACGTTCTCATTTCCGTGTCCACACATTGCGTTTGATGTGAGATATATTCCCATTAATCTTTCACCTGTTGGCTGTTGTTCTTCGAGCCTCCTTGCTTTTTTCTGCACACACACACACACACACACACCCCCCCCTACACACACAAACACACATTCCATATTCCTCAGCTACTTCCTTTCTTTTTTTGCAGCCAGTTTCCTGCTTCTGAATAAGCTCGATTTTTCTTTTGTCAGACTCACCCTTTTTTACATTAAGTCAAGTTTTGACTAAATGTTTTAACATAGAGGGGGAATCGAGACGAGGGTCGTGGTGTGTGTGTGTCTGTCTGTCTGTGCGCGCGTGTGTGTGTGTAGAGCGATTCAGAGTGAACTACTGGACCGATCTTTATGAAATTTAACATGAGAGTTCCTGGGTATTATATCGCCGGCCGTTTTTTTCATTTTTTGGATAAATGTCTTTGATTACGTCATATCCGACTTTTTGTAAAAGTTGAGGCGGCACTGTCACACCCTCATTTTTCAATCAAATTGATTGAAATTTTGGTCAAGCAATCTTCGACGAAGGCCGGACTTTGGTATTGCATTTCAGCTTGGAGGCTTAAAAATTAATTAATGACTTTGGTCATTAAAATAAAAATTCGAAAATTGTAATTAAAATTATGTTTTTATAAAATGATCCAAATTTACGTTTATCTTAGTCTTCATCATTGTATGATTCCAAAAACATATAAATATGTTATATTCGGATTAAAAACAAGCTCTACAAATTAAAAATATAAAAATTATGATTAAAAATAAATTTCCGAAATCGATTTAAAAACAATTTCATCTTATTCCTTGTCGGTTCCTGATTACAAAAACATATAGATATGATATGTTTGGATTAAAAACACCCTCAGAAAGTTAAAGCGAAGAGAGGTACAGAAAAGCGTGCTTTGCAGCACAGCCCAACCACTACCGCGCTAAACAGGCTCGTTAATTTCACTGCCTTTTGTACGAGCGGCGGACTACGGTCATTGTGAAAACAATGCAGTGCGTTCAGTTTCATTCTGTGAGTTCGACAGCTTGACTAAATGTTGTCATTTCGCCTTTCGCGGCTTGTTTATTTTGCAGCCATTTTTGCTAGTGTACAAAGGGAAACTACTCGCATGAACAAGAGAAATTAAGTCGGGGAGATCTACGCACCACAAGAATACATGGTGTAGCTGTCAGAGGCCCGCGGCATTGTTAGACTGTAATTGTTATCAGAGACCTCCTGACTCGAAAGTTGATGCTGATCTGGCCTCTCCCCTTCCTCAACTGATTGCGCTGACAGAGGCGTGTCATATCATTCGGCGCTCACGCAGTCATTGTTCTTAAAAATAAAAAGGTAAACAAATCTTTGGAGCAAACATTTAATATAGCCAGGTAAAAACGTCCCGTGGGCTAAACATTTTTTTCAATATAGCCAGGATTTCAATATAGCCGACTTCAATGTAGCCAACATTTTTGAACAAAGACAAAGTAGAGCTTCAGCCGGGACCTGAAAAATTCTTCAATATAGCCGGGATTTCAATATAGCCTACTTCAATATAGCCGGGTTTCACTGTATTTTGAAGAATTTTTTTCTCAGGCCTAATAGGTAGTGTCAGGAATGGGTTTTTTTCTGCAAATTTAATGGCATGACAAACATTGGACATTTTTGGAAATTTTAGGCAGTCCTCTGCACCACTTTTTTATCACAAAAAAAAGTGTGTCAAATTTGTTGAAAATCCGTACGAGTCTTAAAAAAAGTTAGCATACTTTAACTTTAATCAGCCTGTTCATTGTAATCAGATTCATTCTGCTGTCATTCTTTTATTCTTTGTCTTATTTATCTATTCCTCTGCAGATGCAGTTTGTCCAAAGACCAGGTGCTAGCACTGTACAATCAGGGAAGCCAACTAGAAGCAGACGAGTCGACCAAAATCATGTTCCTGTCTGTGAGCGCTGTGGTCAACATGCAGAGCCAGGATCCATCGCTTTGGGCCCAGGTGGCTCCCTCTGCCAAAGGTTGTGTACTGCTGTATAAAATGAGCCATGGACTTTGACCTCTTCTTCTTCTTGTCGATCGCCTTTTTACACTCGGATTCCAGCTCTGGAGATGAGGCTGGTGGTCTTCTGCAGAGCGTCCATGGGTCCGTACAGCTTGTTTTGAAGGGGCGCCTCGGCCTGGTCCAAGTCTCACTCCTAAGGCCAACAAAAAAAAGTTGTATGTTTCTGGTCACCCGACCCTACCTAGTTTTTTTCCGCCGACCCTAGACTTTTTTTTATTGCATTTGTAAAAAAAAAAGAGAAAAAAGCGTCAAAACGAAAGTAACAGACGGCAGACGACACAAGGGGGATAACCCCGCATCCCTTTTGTCTCATTTGTTTTGTAATGTGTTGTCTTTCTCTTTGTATAGTAAGTCCAGTCTCTTTGGGTCACTGTATAGTTATTTTCTACCCTGACCAAAAAACAAAAAAAACCACACAAAAATCCCTACCTACCTACCCTATTTTTTGTAGCCATGTTACCAGAAACATACAAACTTTTTTTTTTTGGCCTAAGGGGCTGGAGTTTCCAGCAATCCTGCAGGATGTGGGCTGCGTCTTGTTCTGCCTCTCCAGAGGGGCACATGGGGAAGGGCACAGCACAATATGTCTTGTGCAGATGGACTTTGATAATGTGGGCAATTTTATGGGATAAAATTACAAAGTTTAATTCGATGTCATATTTTGCTTTGCACTTGTTTTTTGTAGAAAAGTTAGCTCAGCGCTCCTATGATGAAGAATCAAAGAAACAAGAATGGTCAATTTATGGAATGTTTTGACGTGACAAAACAAAACTTTGACTAATAATAATAATAAAACATTCTTTTATAGCGCTGTTCACCGCCGAATGGCAGTCTCATGGCGCTTTACATTAGACATTAAAATTTAACATAGGACTAGGACCGTGTGGTCTTTGAGGTGGATGAAGGTCAAAGCTCCAGTGAACGCTTTTCTATGTCATGGATACAGTTTTTGTTTTGTCAATGAATAATATTAACCATTTTGGAACGTGAGGTGTTGATCTGTTTTAGATTTGTAATCAGAAAGGTTAAAAGAGGAGCCTTGCTGATGCATTCCATACTGCCAGTATCGCCGTTTTCCCCTGGAATATTGAACCATTGTGTTTAACTAAAAAGTATGTTTTGTTAAAGGGAAAAAAACATTTGTTGTTGATACATTTAGGGCAAGCAATGAGATGTTGCTGATAAATTTTCAGTGCATTCAACAGTAACTTGCTTTGCTCAAATCGAAATTTACTGTGAAAAACAATGGTTGTCTGGGAAAGAATGAGCCGTCTTCATTTGAATTTAGTTTTACTTTGCTTATGTTTGGTTCAGTAGTTGGTTTTGTTTTTCCATAGATCTGCTATGCATGTTCATGACATTGAACTCTTTTCACAGTGTCATGTTTTACATGGAGCTATTGTTACAGCTTGATTTTACACTGCCAGTGCAAAATGTAGCACTTGTTTTGATGCACCTTTTTTTGGCATTCTTAATCTTACGGCTTATAATGTCTCAGGCACCTCTTTTGAGGAGTGTAGGGGAGCGGGGTGAATTTTTCTGTCAATTTTTATTTCTAACTTGTTTAAATAGAGACGCAAGATTGATGAACAGAGTGAATAGTACTTGGCTAAGCTTCTAAGAAGTCAGATACGAGGAATGATTGTGTGCTACCGGAGATCGACTGTTTTTAAAGCTTCTTTGTCCATCGACAGTCTCCTTAGGTTTACTGCTCTATGTCCCAGGACTTATAAAGAATATAGGATATTATTTTCACATTAGTCAACACACACACAGGTGACAGTGTTAACTTGAATGTGCTCCATGAGGATGCTCAGTAATTAAATCACTGTCAGCAGTGACTTAAACTATATAGAATCTTGATTCTTCGTCAGTCATTAGTATTGCAGAAAGTAGCATCCAAGCAGTTCTGCAAAAGGATTTCTGTTGTGTTGGGTACTGTAAGTCGAGCTCGGAAGCTGAGCTATGTAGTTTTTGGATTGAAGCCTCTATGTGAAGAAAAAAAAGTCCTGTATACTGGAATTTGCAATTTCTGTATAAACAGAATAAAATGTTGATTTTAACAACAAAAAAGGGTTGGGAGCTGATTGTTTTGGGGTCTAATAAAATGTAATGTATGTGTTTTAACATTGCAGGTGTTTGGTTATATTTCTTTGTAATCTTGAGGGTACATGTATTTTACAAAGGGTACGTATTGTATCATAGTGGTGTTAATGCCTCATGAACAAAGCATGGATGAGTTGGTTTTTATGGTATAAAATGTCAGCAATGTCCTTTAACTTTTTGTTTTTATGTCCCACCCAGGAGGTTTCTGGTCAATTAATTTTGTTCAAGTGATATAGTTTTGCCTTCAGGATTTGTTGATGTGGTTAACATTCGAGGTCAAACCTTCATACAGTATTTCATGCTTATGCTAGATGTTATGATGTGATTTTTATTTTTTATTGGAAAGGTGAAATTTTTTTTAGTGGTAACTTTGCTGGTTTTTCAGTGCTATTAGGATGTGATCCCAATTCTTATTGTATAAATATCTAGATTTTTTTTGGAGTTTTATGCTTCTTTGCCAACAGAGTATTTTATGTGAAGTTGACAAGATGTGAACACGGTATAATGTAGAGTGTGGGTGTGCGTATGCAGTTCTGTTAGAACTCTGTTTGGTTGTTGTGTCTGAATGTACTACGTATTGAATGAACTCAAACCAAAATATATTCCTGTGTAATGCACGTGGTTGAAATAAAATCTTATCTTATGTTATCTTATCTTATCTAAGAAAATATCAAAGCTAAAAAAAAGGAAAGGAACGATCACCATTTGAAGCACAAGTACACAGAATCTACAAAGTACAAACTATATCTTTCCCTCACAGTTAAGGTTAATTGTTTAAGAAGAGCAGCCCAGATTTGTTAATGCAATTGTAATGAGTTTACCACAGCAGTATTACTATCTGATTACAATCTACGGTATTGAAGCTGTAATGAGTAAGCTTATTTTGACTTCATTGATTATTACCGACTGTCAACATTGTCACATCCAAACTGTGCAGCTACATTTCATTGATTACCATAGTCGATACTGACAGATGTGTCAGTAACTGTGTCAGCATATGTTACTTAGGCAAAAGGGGTCTAAGTCTATCAAAACTGTGAGCATTCCGTTTCATTTCAGAATTTCAGAATATTTTCGTCACATCGTCAATTGCTGACATTTAGTGACTGGCGCTCTTTAAGAGGACAAAGACGGAGAAAAAACAAAAAGTAACTGAGGATAGAAAAGACTTAAGCATAAAGGAAGTAGTCAAACGAAACAAAACGATCAAGGAGGAACTGAATATAACTGAGACCCTACTCGTGTAGGTGCATTTCCTGTAGTTTTTGTTCCTATACATGTATACAGGAAATGCACCCAGGAAAGTACAATGCTGCTCAGTCTCGCACCAAGCCCGTTGCTTCCCTTAATAGATATCCAGAATGTGGTTTGACAGGAGGACTTGATACCATTTTTTCACTAAAATTGCATCATTGAATCGAATCTCTTTGAAAACTAAATGAAAGGATAGAACGCTATCTTGCTTTTTGGCTCACGTAAGTGTAGCCTATGCGATGGTAAACTCTGTCTGTCTGTGCGTGTGTGTGTGTGTGATAGAAACTTTAACATTTGAAGACGTCACATTATGGCGTAAGAGGGTTAGACGTCACGCGAAGGAATTACTGAAAGTCTCGGTCATTGTTATTTTGAGCGGGCCGAGACTAGTTGGCAGTCGTGTCCCTGTAAGTAGGCTACACATGCAGACAGACAGATCTAGATCTAGTGTCTCGCTTTCTTGCACAGTGTCACCTATGCTTACTGTGTGTGTGTGTGTGTGTGTGTGTGTGACGGAGTGATTGAGTTTGTGTTACTGTTTGTCGATTTCTTAGTGAGCCTTGAAGGCTTCGCCTCTTGTTGGGGCTTGTTTTCTAGATCCTGTGTAGATAACAACAGTCGTACAGTGGGACTTCATTGATATGTATTTTTTTTATTCACACAGTTGACATGTGGGGCTGCCAGCATTAGACTGTCAGTGGTAGTCTCCCTTTACAGCAGGCTCTGCAGAGTTGTCTGCCGGCAAAGAGCGCAAGCTATTTATAGTAGCTCGATATTTCTTCTACGTCGCTGGCTAAGACACTTATCAATTGTAGAGTTCTGTTTGTGATAGGATCTGGCTGCTGCATGCTGTCTCCTTGTATGCTCTTGGGAACCTTTGCGTGCCCATGGCCGTTTTTGTAGGGCTATTAAATTAGGTCTAAAATTCGCAACCCTGTTTAACTGGCTTTGCCTCCAAGGGTGATTGTTGTGCTTCGTGCACTCAGTTACATTGGGTTCTTTTACTATGGGTAATTCATGTAGATGAGGTTTAAGAATAACTTTATCAGAGGTTTTGTGCACTATGAGAGAGTTGTATTTCTTGAAGGTAGGGCAAGGTGAGCTATTTTTAACTCGGGGGCACTGATCATTGATAATGTCAAACAATCATGGCATTATGGTGAATACGTAGTGAGTTATGATGTGTGTGTTTTTGAAACAGAAAATATCACATCAAGCACTTAATGTAATGTATGCTATAGGTCAGCTTGAGTCATGTCAAGGGAATACAATTCTTTTTCTCCTTCTGCAGCACAGTACATGTAGGTGAAGAGAGAGAGAATATGTGTGTGTGTGTGTGTGTTTTCTGAGATCTGTATGTGTGTTAGGGAACAAATCGGTCAAGATAAGTGCATTTGTGTAAATGTGTGTGGTTTGCATGTTAAGTAGTGTGTGTGTGTGTGTGTATGCCTGTGTGTGTATGTGTGTGAGTTAATGTGTGCGTTTCTCACATCTGTGTACAACAGAACTTAGTTAAAGATAAATACATCTGTACATGTTTGTTGCTTGTATGTTAACTATTGTGGATGTGTGTGTGTGTGTGTGTGTGCACATGCGTGTGTGTAACAAGTTAGATCAAGCTTTGCCAGTCTCCTACGTTCTTCATGTGATAGAAATGTATTGGCATGTCAAAGTACTGTTTTACAATTGATGACTGTGGGATTATTACATAAATAAATCACTGCTGGGGTGCAAGTGGAACTAGAGCTTTAATTGTGTTCATTGCTGTTACTCTCTCCCTCTCTGCCCCCCTCTCTCTCTCTCTTTCTCTCTCTCTCTCATTTTTCATTTAAGCAATGTATTGTATGTAAATTGATGATATGTTCTTACTTTCATTTTATTATAATCATGTAGCAGTAGTTTTCTTTACTTGCTTATTCTTTAGCAATTTTAGACTAGTCCCTCTTTAGGGCGAGGGCCAGATGTAAACAAGAAGGGCAAAGCCCATACGACTCACATGCTTGACCTTGACATGGTCAAATAACTAAACCTAGCAATGACATCATACACTAAGAACTGCTTTACACATTTTTCCTACCAAAATACATGTGACCTTGACCTTGAAGCAAGGTCATCCAAGGTCATGCAACACAAAGCTGTTAATTCAAGACATAGGAAGTACAATGGTGCTTATTGGCTCTTTCTACCATGAGATATGGTCACTTTTAGTGGTTCACTACCTTATTGTGGTCACATTTCATAAGGGTCAAAGTGACCTTGACCTTGATCATATGTGACCAAATGTGTCTCATGATGAAAGCATAACATGTGCCCCACATAATTTTTAAGTTTGAAACAGTTATCTTCCATAGTTCAGGGTCAAGGTCACTTCAAAATATGTATACAATCCAACTTTGAAGAGCTCCTGTGACCTTGACCTTGAAGCAAGGTAAACCAAACTGGTATCAAAAGATGGGGCTTACTTTGCCCTATATATCATATATAGGTGAGGTATTGAATCTCAAAAACTTCCCACAGTGGGGCACTGCGGTTATGAAATTAAAGGCCCCTCCTGTTTTTGGAACCGCAGGAGCTTTCTAGTTTGCTGTTAGGTAGATTTTTGGTTCCTCTTTCCTGTCATGCTCTCTTTTTCTTCATGAATTCTTTTCTTTTTTCTGCCTTCTTGCTCATTCACCTGTATTTATTCCAAAAATCTCTTCTCTTGCCGCTTGTCTCGCGATTCATGTATAGTTTAATCTGTTAGTGTTCTGATGTAAGTCCAGCAGTAGATAGGTTAAGCCTATTTTAACATACTGGAAACTGGTAATCTTCCAGTAGGTATTAATTTAGTTTTACTAAAGCCTGCTGGGACACAAGTAATGGGTTAGTGCATTTGTAAACAGGAATCGCTTGACAAGTGGCCCCCTTCATCCCCCCCTTCCTCGTCCTGATATGGCTCTGCGTAGTCGGCTGGACGTTAAGCAACAAATAAACAAACAAAAATCTCAAAAACTTCAGAGAAAATGGGAAAAATGTGAAAAATAGCTGTTTTTTAGGCAACATTTATGGCCCCTGCGACCTTGACCTTGAAGCAAGGTCAAGATGCTATGTATGTTTTTTGGGGCCTTGTCATCATACACCATCTTGCCAAATTTGGTACTGATAGACTGAATAGTGTCCAAGAAATATCCAACGTTAAAGTTTTCCGGACGGACGGACGGACGGACGGACGGACGACTCGGGTGAGTACATAGACTCACTTTTGCTTCGCATCTGAGTCAAAAAAGCAGATCACTGCTTATACTCTATTACCCTCGTTAAATGAGGAATTGTTCTTGTTCTTGTTCTCTCTGTGACACACACACACACACACTCACACACACTGCAGGGCCGGACACTGGGGGTCAGGGGGCAAAGCCCCCTGAAGCTGATGGGTAGGTCATATTCTGAGATAGGAAAATGGTCGCTAATTGCATGAAACGGCATAAAATAAACAATAATAAATGTTTTAAATAAGTGAGGTACATGTTTAGGCTGGGGGGGGGGGGGGGTTATGGGGGTTGCGCAACCCACCCCCCCCCCCCCCAGCCTAAACATGTACCTCACTTATTTAAAACATTTATTATTGTTTATTTTATGCCGTTTCATGCAATTAGCGACCATTTTCCTATCTCAGAATATGACCTACCCATCAGCTTCAGGGGGCTTTGCCCCCTGACCCCCACAAGGGGCTCTGCCCCTTGACCCCATCCCCCTGGACCACCACTGGCAACCCCCCCCCCTCCTCTTACCCTAGTCCGGCACTGCATTGTAGTGCAGATTCTTTAATTCACAATGATCATCACAGTGTCTCTGACCTACCCAGCCAGCATGATTCTGCGTGACGCATGCGTTATTTCTGCGTTTTTCATGCGGGGATGCGTACGGCCTCGTGACACCTTCGCTTCGCGCGCGTTACTTTTCGCCAACTTTTACGCAGATTGTCGCATTCGAAACGACTTCACCACGCAGTGTTTAGCACGCATGGATTCAATGAAAAGGTGATTGCAATTTTTGTTTTTCCTAATTTTATACCGTGGGTTTATGCATTTACTTCATGAAATAATTTATTATATTTTATGTTATTAAAAAATATTTACTTTTAAATTTTGGTTATGAATAGTTATTCTTCTTCAAAAACTTCTTCTTTTTTTTTTAGAAAAAAAATTGCATAAAAACTTTCAATCCGTTATTTTTCAGTTTATCTTAAGACAGTTTCGGTTAAAAAAAAAATGCATTTAAAAGTTTAATAAAAATATTTTTATTTTATGTAATGGTTTTCCCATTTAATTTTTATTTAATCATTTTGTTATTACCAACATTTATTTGCTTAATTGTTATCCTGATTATTTTTATCTTAAAATAAATATGATTATTTTAATTTGTATTATCATTATAATTGTTTTAGCATGTATTATTATTATTGTAATGGGGATTTGGTATTGTTGTAGGAATCAGCTTTCCACAAAATAATGTCGTGGACAAATCTAGGCAAAGCATAATAACATTATTATATGAACAGAAAAGATAACTGAAATCTATATGAACACCCATAACAAAACGATAAAAACATTTAAAAAATTCAGATTAAACAAAAAAATGTAAACTAAAGTAACTTTGAAACTAATTATCTACTCAAAATAAAGGCTGATGTTAATGGTTACATAAAATTTGTTCTCAGCATATTTTCATTTTATTTTATTTTGCTTTGGAAGAAAATCTCTATGAAAGTTCAATTTCAGGGGAGACAGTTACCTTGACTGAAAAGAGCAATTTATTGAAGTTATTTCCCTTGTCTGTCAGAAAATCAGACAATCTCCAACTTCCTGTTGGCAAGAAGTCTGTCAAATCCACATTGTATCGGCGTTTTTTTGCTTTTTCTTCATATTGACTTGTATTTTTGACTTGCTTATTGGATGCAAGGTAATCTTATCCTTCTCTCTGAAATGAAGATTGACTTCTTTCAAGAATAGGTAAGTTGATCAACTGAAGGAAAGATTTGGGAATTTGAATTTTTGATAGCTCGCGGCTTCGGCTTCCGAGTTTGATGGCAGAGAGAATTTCTCACACTTTCGATTTTTTTTTCGCCTAGAAGAACACTGTTCTATTCATTCATGTTTGTTTTGTCTGAAAGATGGATGAATGAACTAACTTTTCCAAAAACATAAAGTTGATTGATGCAGTGGTTTGTTTTTAAGGAGTTGTGGAAGAGTGAAAATACCATCCGAATCCCGATTCGCGGGTCGCTCACGGCACCATAAAAACTGAATTTTCGTTTATCATTTTATGTCTCATTGTCTGTTTCTTGGTGAACTTTGGTTGGTTCCTAATCTGGTCGAGTCATTGCGGCAGCAGTTGTCAGGAGCTTTAGTAGTAATACTAATAGGCTCTTCATATATCTGGTTTTTTTTTATTTGTATCTTTTTATTTTTCCACAGATGTTCAACTTTCAGTTCCGCATACTGACATAGACTCATAGTCATAGTGGAATATTCTGTGTCTGAGTCTCGGAAAAGAGAAAAATTACCCTTGTTCCCGAGGCATGCATAGACTAGAGAGGCAGGCAGAGGCTGTGTCAGCGTGTGCAGTGATAAAGTTGAAAAACAGATTTTTTTAAAATAAAAATAAAAAATACATCACAGAGAAAATAAATATACTAATTTAGTGAAATTGAGATGCTTATATTTAATCATTAATATTCCAGTTTTGATGTTTGCGTGTTACTGTTACTGTTAGGTTTGGGAATCAATGTGATCCTATTTAACTTCCAAGTATTTATTTTTTCAGAAAGCTTTGACTTGAGTATGACGGTGCTCACTGCTTGTTTGAACTGAAGGTGAAGAAAGCTGAGATGGACAGTGACCTTAACACCGCCACCGATGCCAGTAACGCAGACTGTCGTTCCGTCCCGGCAAGGTGAAGATGAACAGGTATGGCTCGATAGCAATGAGTGTCTCATTCAGAGTCATTGATAGTGACACTGACAGCGTCTTTTTGTTCTGTGACTTTGGCTTATTTTGTGTTTTATTCTTTTAGTTATAACCAGATGTGTCAAACAAATTCAGCTGATCTCTTTTACTGTTTTAGTGAAACAAATGTATTGTTTCCAGCAAAGGGAAAAAAAATCGGGTGGGGGCGGTTGGTCGATTTTATTTTTATATTTAAATTTTTATTTTATTTTAATAGTTTTATTGATGTTTGTTTTTAATTAACACAGGCATCTCATTGATGAGAAAGTGTGAACTGTGTCCGCGGGATGCCAGAGAAGAGTAACTTTTCATCCAAAGTCTGCAAAATTGAATTTAAAATTTAACCTTTTTGATGAATATTTTTGAATGAATACAAAAAGTTCTAGTGTTTGGAGGAAAAGTTAAGGTCAGTTCAACTTTAAACAAGGATTTTTAGTGTGTGTTTGTTCTTCTGTCTAAAAAAAAAAAAAAAAAAATCTGCTTGAAGTAAATACACACAAAAATTTTCATCTCCAACTGCTGAGTCCCTACATCTTTTTACCCCATCAAATGCCACTCTGTATGCCCCTTTAAAAATTGATTGCAATATATATATATTCCTCATCTTCTCCTGAATTCAAAAATATAGAGATGTCACGTTTACTTTGAACATTTGCTCAGCTCAGATTGTTTTTTAGTGCTGATGGTTTCTTTTCAGGCCGACAGATTGTCTAAAATATGTATTGCTTCATGTAAATGACTTTTTGTTCTTCTTTTCTTCCATTCAGCGGACACAAGACTACGAGCAGAGCAGAGCGGCAAGATAAACATCAGTTCTTGCTGCTGGAGAAGGTTCTACAGGAGCAGATGGACCTGATGCGACTAATTTAGTAATTGGTTGCCAAAGAATCATGGTGGAGCCAGAGCCTGTGCTACTGTTCGATGGAGTCATCTTTTTACTGTTGAGTGTGGAAGATGTTGAAGGCACATGATGGATCTGTCGAAGGAGTGATCACTGGTAGGTGGCTTTGAATGCTATTGTTGAAGCAGACCAGTCATGCCTGTGCTATTTTCCCCAGATAACTGTAGCAAGATCTTGTGAGAGTGACATGTTATTGTTAGACGCTCTTTAGGCTTTAAATGTTACCTTGAGTGTGTGCTTTTTGGAGGATGCCAGATGTCATCACGGTTCACGGGTGTATCTTAACTGTTCATCAGTTCTCAGTCATGACCAGTTTCCCATTATCCTGGGAATTCATGCAAGGTTTATGCGTATTGGTCACATTTGTGAATTTAACCAACACATTTTGATGATAAAACTATGCTTATGGGTACGCACAATGATGGGCCTCTTTTTCTCATGTGGGGTGCGGAAAATGCATGCACCACTTTGTTTTCTGTGATCATTGCATCTGTGAGAAATAATGCAAATATTGCTCTGTGGCCAGAGCTGCCATCTGCTAGGTTTTCAGGGATGTAACAGAAATTGCTACGCTGTTTCCTCAAGTTCAAAATTGCAAGTGCTACACTCAAGCAAATAATCACAAACATGCAACAGTGCCTTCTTGTGAGTTCTGATTCTCACTTTGTGTAGGCATCGGATTATGGGTCAGAAAAAAATTGTCCACACTGAATAGTATCACGGTTGACGCTCTCTTCTAACTATGTTTGTGCTTTCCAAATGAAGGTTTGTGAGATAGTATTGAATGATTGATGCGGGTCACCTGAGGTGTGTGATTACATTTTATGACAATGCTACACTCAATCACCATTTGCTCTTCTGAAAACTTTTTTTTTTAAAGCAAGTGCGATTATTGATTTTTTGCTCCAGGTGACAGTATGATGCTTCCAGATTGAATTGTTTGTATGTGAAGAAGAGCTGTCTGAATATTTGATTTTTGGAATTCAGTTGGCTTGTTTTGTTTGTTTCAGATCCATGACCATGAGCTCGGTGTGGTTGGTGGACATGAACTAAAGACGACTACTGATGCTGTGATGACGAAGGTGTTCCATAGGCTACACGGTTGCTGACAGGGGGCTCTGGGGGAGGGCAGGGAAAGAGACCATGGTGTACGCTGCGACTAAAAGCCATCGACAGTGAGTTGTTTTTCATAATTTGTAAAATCATCCTGGTCCTTTTAGGAAGAAGATAAAATCCATGTCTACAAAACAACAAGTTATTTCTGTCTCAAATTTTGTTCTTTGGAATCAATTTTAAATTTGCCATGTTTCACATGTGAATGATAGTTGTCAAAGCTTTTACGCTTAACATTAAATTGCTAGAAGCCAAGTTCCTGAGCTCATTTGTCAGTGTCATGGATTTTCGACTACATACGAAATAAGGATGTTAGCAAACGGTATGATGTCGTCACATATGCGTCTGCACGTCACAGTACATGTATTATGAATTTCCGAAGGCCCCCAAAGAAAAAGTCATAGTAAAGGTAACTTTAACCACTTATGACGGGTATACCAGTCATGCGCTTGTGCAGCCGCAGCGCCTTAGGACGGGTAAACCCGTCTTCTCCGTTCCGGGATTTTCCAGAAATGCTACGTCACTGCTGACACACAAATAGCAGCCAATGGTTTGGTAGGATACCTCATTCTCATGAATAAACATAAATGGTGACGCGGTTTTGCGTTTGAAGGCTATTTTCGGCCTTGTCGACAGGGTATGGGAGAGAAATCTCGACTCGTCAAAATGGCTAACGGTGACTGTCGACCGGGCCCTAGTAGGGAAAAACAAAGCCGGACTGACGCTACAGGCGGTGCAAATGATTATGGATACTGACAGGGGAAGGGGGAGATCTTCTTTCGGACAATTCGTTGGAAACAGGTAGATGACAGTGATTATAATCCTTTCTTGGAGCGAGCAAAACAGCCACCTGTGTTTGATCCACAGGCACCGGAAGATGCGCCGGGCTTATTTTTCAAAAGTTCATATTTAAACATCATTATAAGCCAAACTAATTATCATTTCCATGATTAGACACTAAAAACAGATTCTTGGTTCAATTTCCTTTAAAAACAACATAGGTTTTACTTACCTACCTACTGCCAGTTTGAAGCTAGATTTTTTTTGTGAATTATTACACCCCAAACTCCAATATTCCCTGGCAGTCAGGAATGCACATACCCAAGTTTTGATTGGCAGCGAAAGGGTTAAAACAAATATTAGGGTAGGTATTTTTTTTTACTTCTCTTCTAGTTCTACAAGGATTACAATGTGTTGTAATTTCCTAACTCAAGTATAGTTGGTGTGTTGTAAAAGCGTATGGTGTGTATGCAAGTTTGTGTGTCTGTATGATTTTTAGCAAGTTTACAGGCGTCAGGAAATAAACTTGAGACTTTTCTCAAATCAGTGATAGTTGTTTGATGATCTAAGTTCATGTTATTTTTTGTTTTGTCATGCAGAGGCTGTTCCGTGAAGCTGTACGGGTGCCACAGGTCAAGACCTTGAAGACGGCCGTTCAAGACTGGTTTTTGGAAGCCTGTGATAAAAGAAAGAGACAACAGGCCATGGAAGAGCCTTCATGATTTGGTTTGCAGTAATTGAACTTTGTAATCTCTGTAGGCTTATTTACAATGCTAGTTGCAAAAATTTGATGAATGTAAGATTTGACTCGCCTGAGAAATTGCTAGTGAGTAATTGTATTTCACAGTTCAGGTCTGTGTGGCTGATGGGTAATGTACAGAAGAGTCTGGGGTTTTGTTGGACATTATTTAAGCTAAGCTTTAAACTTCACACTCTTCTACAGATGATGTTCAGACATGATGTACCCTTTTAGGTTGTGTCAGAAAGACAGAAGACTAAACTGGAAGTGCTCAACTACCATTACTATCAGTGGAGACGCATGGATGCATTTGAACTTTTCTTGTGGGTATCCCATACTAAAAATATAGAATACATGATTCTGGAAAAGCTGTTCAAGGGCACTTACACACTATATTCGATTTTTAATACACGACTCAAACCTTCAGGCTAAATTAAAATGAATAAAATACAAGTATAAAGAGTTCAGAAAAGAAGAAAACAAAAAGTGAACAAATAGAAAGAAAAGGTTTTAACAATTCCTTGTCATTTATGGGAGTCGAACGCAAACAACCTAGGCAGCTTGAAGGAGACAATGCATGATGCGGGTTTTTGTTGTTCTTTATTATTTTTTGGAGTTGAGTTGAGAATTTAGAAGCGAGACTAGAAATATACTTTTTTTTGTTGTTGCTGTTAAAACCGTTATGATTGGATTTCTATAGATGTAAGTCTTGGTGCACCTGATAAAAATTTAGCCCTTGAATGCAGGCAGTGTAAGGTAAATGAAGCAAAGTTCTCTCCGAAACAGCAAAAAAAATGCATTTCAATTATATTGATCCTCGCCACCTTATTTTGTTTGCTGAGCAGCTGGCCGCTGGAGACTTGTCTATCATTTTGTGAGTAAGCTGCGTGTTTTACATCCATTTTGAGATGGCAAACCTATGTTTTACGCAGTCTGATAAGTTTTTTTTAATTTATGAGTTTTATGTCATGTTTTTTTTTTAAATTTATGAGTTTATGTCATGTTGGTGTGCTTATACATATCAGTGGAGAAGGGGCATTGAATAAGTGTTTCTTTTTGATATCATTGTTCTGAATTTTGACTATTAGCTGGCATTTTACCTTTTGTTTCATTATTGTAGTTGTTACTTTTGTGTAGTGAAACTTGATAACTCACTGCTGCCCATGTCTAGGTTGTGTCAATTGTTTTTTCTTCACTGAACGTACCACTGATTATCAATGATGACATCAGGGTTTTGTTCTGTTTTTTCTCTGGCATTTGAATTTGCTTCAAATCATTGTGAACTTTTTTTTTCCATGCAAAGTTACTGGTATATGTGAATATGTTAACACACTTCAAATCAAAACCTGAAATGTCTCCTTTTTAAAAGTAATTTTTTTAATTTCTTTTATTTAAATGGTACACATTCATATGATTGTCTCCCTTTTTTTTCCTTTTTTTTTTTTCTTTTTTTTTTTTCTCTCTCCTTCTCTTATTTTGTTTTTTTCTTTCTTATTCTTCGGTTTGTTCTTCCTTTTATCTTCTTATCCTCTTTCTCTTGCTTGTTCCTTGTCCCAGTATGCTTTCACGCCGCCCCATCTAATTATTTTGTGCTCCATCCACATCTGAATTTCGTTCAGCTGCCTTGTCCGAAATGTGTGTGGGGCACATATGTATGTTTAATGTCAATGTTCATGTTTCAAGTTCCTTGCTTTGTGAATTGCATACCAATGTTTTATGCAGTCGTGATAGATTCTAAATGTATGTGTTATCCTAGTTTGGTGTACATTGACTGGATTTCGATCCCTGGAGAATGGGCATTAACTAAGTGTTTGTTTGTGATATCATTAGTAATCTGAAGTTCAACTATTAGCTGGCTTGTAGAACTTTTTTTCTCTTTTTGTTGCTGTTCTGTATTCAAACATGTTGATACAACTCACTGCTGCCTATGCCAAGGCTGTGCCAATTATTTATTTATTTGTTTACATCAATGTGATATAGTGACGAGTGTACATCAAAATTCTCTCTTATAAGTTATACTGGATTCTTCACTGCATGTACTACGGCGTATCGATGATGACTATCAGGGTTTTGTTCTATTTATTCTTTGTTCTGCCAATTTGAATTCTGCTTTGAATAGTATTTTGATCATTTTTGTTTCCGTGCTGCTGGTATGTCAAAATGCAGTGAAATTAAAACCTGGAAGTCACAATGGCAATAAGCGAGATTCAAATCTCTCCTTTGTTTTAATCAATTTATTTGACTGCATTTTTGTTTTAGAACTTGTACATAATTATGATCATCTCTGTTATCGAACCTGCACGCTTGACCTTTGTCTTTCTGGATCAATACAATGTTGTGCACTGCCCATTATTTGTTTGTGAGTGCGTAAAGCGGTTGTGTGGTCTGCGTAAAATTGTGTAGGTCAATCGTGACATCTGCGTGGAGAGTGCGTCAAATGCGTGAGAATGCGTAAAGCAATTGTGACATCTGCGTGGAGAGTGCGTCAAATGCGTGAGAATGCGTACAGCAATTGTGACATCTGCGTGAAGAGAGCGTAAAAAGCGCGTAATGCCTGAGAATGCGTCAATAATTTGTGACATCTGCGTGGAGAGTGCGTAAGATGATCAGGACATCTGCGTCAAGAGCGCGTTAAATGCGTAAAGCAATCGTGTCGTCTGCGTGGAGAGCGCATTAATAGCGTGAGAATGCGTAAAGCAATCGTGATGTCTGCGTGGAGAGTGCGAATTTGTCTTGGTGTCAAATAAGCGTGCGCTGGAGGTGCGTATGGTCTGCGTAATCTGAGGGAAAACGAGTGTGTCACGCATGTATTTCGCTTTGCAAAATCGCGCGCGTTACGCATGCGTCCAGTGCAGTTGTTACGCAGAGTTTGGCGACTGCGACACGCATTCGCTGCGCAAAATTTTGCTGGCTGGGTATGTATCTTGCTGAACATATTTTTACACCGAGTAGTACAACGATAACTGGTCAGGTCCCTCCCGCCGATTTATTTACACTAACAACTGCTGTCACTCTAGTATATGTGCTATCCAGTAAATGTGTGGGTGAGGAGGGGGGAGGGGTAAGGGGAAGGGGATGACTGCATGGTGTGAATCTGTATCAGCTAGTGTGCATGATGGTGGGACATGCATACTTGTTATAAACGTGTTTTGCATCCACATATTACTCCTCTGTGTGTGTGAAATTGCGTGTGTGTGTGTACCAGAGATTACCAGTGTCAGTTTTAAACCAACCACAATTACAGTCTTAAATCTTCGATCCAGAAATGATGACCCTAGTTTTTGGGTATCCCGTTCCGTCCGTTTCTGCGTCCTCTTCCTCAACGACCTTACCCAGACTGCTACCACTCCATCGCCGTCGCTTGACAACGTCAGTACCCAGGTTTGGGAGCTGGTCCAAGAGAGACAGCTCTGCTTTGGAAGCCTTCAGACAAGCTGTCAGATGACAGACGGTGTTGTCTCTCTTGTCCATAATTTCCAACAGATCCCATTTTGTGTTGAACAGATTTTGGCGAGCCTCTTCCAAATTATCTGTGGACAGATGAGCCAGACCCTTTGCTGGGCTGTAAAACTACATTTTATTACCTGTACAATTAAACCAGAAAGTCTTAACGGCAAGTTCTAACCCCCTCCACTCCTGCCCCCCCCCCCCCCCCCCCCCCCCCGCCTTTGAAACTGCATTGCCTTTTTGTGAACAGAAAACAGTACATTTTAGGGCTATACTCCGATACCTCTTAACTACTTTTGAAGTCATACCTTCAGGCGTATTGAGACTGCAACTTAATCACATCATGTTCTGGAAAACGACCCCCCTCCACAAACCCCACCTCAGTTCCCTCTCCGGCTGACCCCCCCCCCCCTTCCCCCATTGATACACACACCAACTCACCACTGACTTAATTAGTCCCCACAGATTAATCCCTTGACTGCAATAGCCCGTATCAGGTACGTAACGTGCTTCACTATCCTAAAAAAAGAAAAAATCAATACTCTGACAAGGGACTCGGAAATAAATCACTTTTTATACCGCTGTTTATTGCCCTTTAAACCTTCAAAACACACCTGTTTCGGCACAGCCTGTACATAGATGTCTCTAGCCATCTCCACAATTTTGTTTCTGCTAACATAATATTTATGGTCTGTCTACCCTGTACAGTATGGTCTCTCACTCAATGGTATGATTGTACGTGCCATGCGAGTGAATGTGTGTGTGTGTGTTTCAGCGCGTGTGTGTGTGTGTTTCAGCGCGTGTGTGTGTTTCAGCGCGTGAGGTGTGTGCTTGTTTTACTGTCTTGTGTTATATAAGCCCAGTTTACTTGGATGATTTTTTTTATGTGTGAGTTTAGAGGGAGCGGTCAGCGAGACAGATAGGCAGCAAAGGGGGGGGGGGGGGGGGGGGGGGGGGGGGGGGGGGGGGGGGTAGAGGTAATGCAGGAGGAAGTGATAGCAGAGTCCCGTGGGAACGAATACGGGGAATGGAAGAGAGTTGGAGGGCAGGGGGGGAGGTGATGAGTGAAGCGGGAGAGCATCTGGAATGAAACAATGGTAACAGATAAGGGAGTCCGAGAGAGAGCGAGTATGACGGCTTACTAGTGCCAAAACCTGGGGTTACCCATTATCACAAAATTAGTAATAAACACGTGAAAATGGTATTTTGATAATTACAATTATGAGGTTTTGGCACTAGTAAGCCGTCATAAGCGAGGACCGAAGTCATTAGTAGCAGCGCAGCGGCCAGCAAGCAAGTTCAGCAATTTTTTTCAGTTATGCGAGTGCGAGTGAATGTGTGTGTGTGTGTGTGTGTGTGTGTGTGTTTCAGCGCGTGTGTGTGTGTGTTTCAGCGCGTGTGGTGTGTGCTTGTTTTACTGTCTTGTGTTATGTAAGCCCAGTTTGTCTTTTTGGGGGTCATATATGTGTATGCTTTTGTATGCTTGTTAATTTGTTTGTTTGAAAATGCTTATTAATTGGACTCGCTCCACAGAAAAGTTTAAAACAAATGAATACCTGTTGCCGGATACGTGCGACCCCCCCCCCGCCCCCCCCCCCCCCCCCTCCATGATCTAGGCAAGTCTCACAGTTTCGGTCTAATTCGCATTACTTGTTGTGTTTTGAACATAAAATGTAACTTAATTCTTCCGGCAGTCAAGGGATAAAATTATATTTTGCTTGCCCACGAAAGTTTGCTATTTCTAGGCATCGGAGTGAATAATAAACATACGTTGGTCGATCAGTCAACCAAGGCACCGAACAGATTCAGAAATAAATACCTTTCACACAGACAGATAGCACAACGATCTCAATAAAGTCTAACCTGTCGTGGCGACCACCTCTTGATAACGACCACCTGCCCACAACGGCTACTCAAAATTAACCACAAGATTTCGTCCTATATAATTCACCTTACCATAGCGAACACCTGTCTATAACGACCATTTTTGACTGGTCCCTTGCATGGGTGGTCGTTATACAAATTATACTTGTAATAGTAGCCAGTCGGCAGTGAACACGAAGACGATCGAGGCAAAGAGAAAACAGGATGTGCCTCCCTCACCAAAAGTACATGATTTGATATTTGTCTGCTCGCTATCTTTGTTACTGAATTCACTTACCAGTGCTGTTTTCTTCCTCTCTCTGAATGTCAAAAATGTAACGCTGAACGATCGTCTGCGCGATGTCCTGAAACAAGAAAAGAAACTCCGTGAGAGAAATTCATGGAAAGAAGAGGACAGCAAATCAAGGGGTAGTAGTGGCAAGCACTTCAAATGTTTTCTTTTAAATGAAAAATTACGCGCACACGCACTCACGCATTTACCCACAGACGCACGCACGCACGCACGCATGCACACACACACACACACACACACACACACACACACACACACACACACACAAACTGAAGCTCTGCATCCATCACAGAAGCAGAAGCAGTGGATCATGGGCAACAGTTGTTGAGAACTGTTTTTGTGTCTCAAATCAAACGCGCAAAACAAACGCAGAAACAAACAAACACACACACACACACTCAAACAAACGAATAAAAAAACCGTTTAAGAACACAAAAGTAACCGAGTGCCCGAAGCACAGGAATCACCTTTGGAGGCAAAGCCAGTCAAACAGGATTGAGATTTTAGACCTATATCAATAGCTCAATACAAATTGCTACCAGAGAGGACCAGGTGAGAACAGCAGCCAGACCCCCATCACAAATACATATTCCACATCTCACGGGTGTGCTGTCTACCGACGTACCAAAAACGACGAGCTACTATAAATAGCTCACGCTCTGGCAGGTGGACAACTCTATGACGGCTTACTAGTGCCAAAACCTGGGGTTACCCATTATCACGTGATAATTACTAATTAACGCTGTCAGTTACTGTTTTCACTCGTTAGTTACTCATTTTCACGGGATAATTAGTCATTTTCACGGGAAAATGACTAAGTTTTGGTTTTGGCACTAGCAATCCGTCAGGAAGTGAGCCAAAACTAAAAATTAGTAATTAACAGGTGAAAGTTAGTAATTTTCCCGGGAAAATTAGTAATTAACCCGTGAAAATGGAAATGATCAAGGGAAAATTACTAATTTTCCCTTGATAATTACAATTATGAGGTTTTGGCACTAGTAAGCCCTATGACGGCTTACTAGTGCCAAAACCTGGGGTTACCCATTATCACGTGATAATTACTAATTAACGCTGTCAGTTACTGTTTTCACTCGTTATATGACGGCTTACTAGTGCCAAAACCTGGGGTTACCCATTATCACGTGATAATTACTAATTAACGCTGTCAGTTACTGTTTTCACTCGTTAGTTACTCATTTTCACGGGATAATTAGTAATTTTCACGGGAAAATTATTAATTTTTAGTTTTGGCACTAGCAATCCGTCAGGAAGTGAGCCAAAACTAAAAATTAGTAATTAACAGGTGAAAGTTAGTAATTTTCCCGGGAAAATTAGTAATTAACACGTGAAAATGGAAATGATCCCTAATTTTCCCTTGATAATTACAATTATGAGGTTTTGGCACTAGTAAGCCCTATGACGGCTTACTAGTGCCAAAACCTGGGGTTACCCATTATCACGTGATAATTACTAATTAACGCTGTCAGTTACTGTTTTCACCTGTTAGTTACTCATTTTCACGAGAAAATTACTAATTTTTAGTTTTGGCACTAGCAATCCGTCAGGAAGTGAGCCAAAACTAAAAATTAGTAATTAACAGGTGAAAGTTAGTAATTATTCCGGGAAAATTAGTAATTTTCCCGGGAAAATTAGTAATAAACACGTGAAAATGGTAATTATCAAGGGAAAATTAGTAATTTTCCCTTGATAATTACAATGATGAGGTTTTGGCACTAGTAAGTACTAATTTTTAGTTTTGGCACTAGCAATCCGTCAGGAAGTGAGCCAAAACTAAAAATTAGTAATTAACAGGTGAAAGTTAGTAATTATTCCGGGAAAATTAGTAATTTTCCCGGGAAAATTAGTAATAAACACGTGAAAATGGTAATCATCAAGGGAAAATTACTAATTTTCCCTTGATAATTACAATTATGAGGTTTTGGCACTAGTAAGCCGTCATACTACTCAAACCAAATGTGCCTCCAGACACAAAGATTATCACGTGATAATTACTAATTAACGCTGTCAGTTACTGTTTTCACTCGTTAGTTACTCATTTTCACGGGATAATTAGTAATTTTCACGGGAAAATGACTAATTTTTAGTTTTGGCACTAGCAATCCGTCAGGAAGTGAGCCAAAACTAAAAATTAGTAATTAACAGGTGAAAGTTAGTAATTTTCCCGGGAAAATTAGCAATTAACACGTGAAAATGGTAAATATCAAGGGAAAATTACTAATTTTCCCTTGATAATTACAATTATGAGGTTTTGGCACTAGTAAGCCCTATGACGGCTTACTAGTGCCAAAACCTGGGGTTTTCCATTATCACGTGATAATTACTAATTAACGCTGTCAGTTACTGTTTTCCCCTGTTAGTTACTCATTTTCACGGGAAAATTACTAATTTTTAGTTTTGGCACTAGCAATCCGTCAGGAAGTGAGCCAAAACTAAAAATTAGTAATTAACAGGTGAAAGTTAGTAATTATTCCGGGAAAATTAGTAATTTTCCCGGGAAAATTAGTAATAAACACGTGAAAATGGTAATTATCAAGGGAGAATTACTAATTTTCCCTTGATAATTACAATTATGAGGTTTTGGCACTAGTAAGCCGTCATATCCAGACACAAAGATTATCACGTGATAATTACTAATTAACGCTGTCAGTTACTGTTTTCACTCGTTAGTTACTCATTTTCACGGGATAATTAGTAATTTTCACGGGAAAATTACTAATTTTTAGTTTTGGCACTAGCAATCCGTCAGGAAGTGAGCCAAAACTAAAAATTAGTAATTAACAGGTGAAAGTTAGTAATTTTCCCGGGAAAATTAGTAATTAACACGTGAAAATGGTAATTATCAAGGGAAAATTACTAATTTTCCCTTGATAATTACAATTATGAGATTTTGGCACTAGTAAGCCCTATGACGGCTTACTAGTGCCAAAACCTGGGGTTACCCATTATCACGGGATAATTACTAATTAACGCTGTCAGTTACTGTTTTCACCTGTTAGTTACTCATTTTCACGGGAAAATTACTAATCATTTTTAGTTTTGGCACTAGCAATCCGTCAGGAAGTGAGCCAAAACTAAAAATTAGTAATTAACAGGTGAAAGTTAGTCATTATTCCGGGAAAACTAGTAATTTTCCCGGGAAAATTAGTAATAAACACGTGAAAATGGTAATTATCAAGGGAAAATTACTAATTTTCCCTTGATAATTACAATTATGTGGTTTTGGCACTAGTAAGCCGTCATAGCTGTGGCCTCTAAGGTTCTCTTGAACCAAACCGCCTCCTGACTCTGCATCAGATTGCTTGCGCTGGCATCTGCTTACATAGACCCACATTAAGTCACCACCGAGGGGTAGACACAGACGACATTTGGTAGCACTGACTGCCAGCTTCACGGTAATGCGTACCCGTACCCCTAGCGCGGCTCTGCTTGGGCGGGAATGTTCTGACCAAAACACTATGTGTTACTCCATACCCCCCGCCCTCCATGGAACTTCTTGACACCAACATATTGGGTGGGGAGTTTGCCCAGTCGGTGGTAGATATCAGCATGGGTTCAACCCCCAAGTTCGGCGAGGGATGTGTGTCCTAGAGTCAACTTTGTGCAGACTCTCCTCGATGTCCGAACACCCCCGTGTGCTCGCATGCGCACGATAAAGATCCCAGGGTCACAGCGAAAGCCTCAGGCCTTGGAAACACGAATACATGCATGCAAAAAATATGAAGCCCCGGTGTCCGTTTGGCCAACAGCCCATAAAGTAACCATTTCAGCACTGACCCAAGACGACCCAACCCAGGTCCCTAGCCCATTTAAGGTCTCCGCTAGCAGCCGGCAGCCAGCTGTCTACCTCCCCCCCCCCCCCCCCACCCCCTGCATTTTTATTTTTTATTTTTTATACAAAGCCGGGTTTTCCCGTGTAACATTCCCCAAATGGCTTTGCCGTGAGGGCGTAAAACTTACATTTTCTTCTCTAGGTGGACAACTCCGTCAATGCAGAGCAGCTGCCTGCGACAAGGGGGACTACAGCGTCACGTACCTGTCACACAAGCCTACATAACAAATGAGGGGATCATACCATGTAGGTAGGTTTCTCCTCACTGGAATTTGCAGTCATCGTACTGCGTAGAGTGTGAGCGCTGTGGCTTTTACCGTTCAGTGCCATTCCGATCTGAAACAAGTTAGGTTGCTGTGGATATCATTTTTGAAGGTAGATGCGAAAGTCAATTTAGTTCATAAAACAAGTCGCGTAAGGCGAAATTATTACATTTAGTCAAGCTGTGGAACTCACAGAATGAAACTGAACGTAGTCCGCCGCTAGTGCAAAAGGCAGTGAAAATGACGAGCCTGTTTGGCGCAGCAGCGGTTGCGCTGTGCTTCATAGCACGCTTTACTGTACCTCTCTACGTTTTAACTTTCTGAGCGTGTTTTTAATCCAAACATATCATATCTATATGTTTTTGGAATCAGGAACCGACAAGAAATAAGATCAAATAGTTTTTGAAACGATTTCAGAAATTTAATTTTGATCATAATTTTTATATTTTTAATTTTCAGAGCTTGTTTTTAATCCGAATATAACATATTTATATGTTTTTGGAATCAGAACATGATAAAGAATAAGATGAACGTAAATTTGGATCGTTTTATATAAAAACAAGAAGAGCAAACGCTCGATCGAGTCACTTTCGCAGTTCTGAATATTATATGAGGCATCAGATGGACAGGAAGAAATTGCTATTCACAACACAATACAGATGTAAATAATTTGATGTAAAGAATAATCCTATAAAGTTTGAATCAAATCCGATGAATAGTTTCAGAGATATGATATTTCAATTTTTTTCCTTCAAGACATACCTGTGACCTTGAAAAAGGTCAAAGGTCACCAAAGCAGACGTCAAAGTGTAGAGGTCACTGGGAGTCACGTTCACATAAAATTTGAGCCCGGTCACTTTTATAGTTTCCGAGAAAAGCCCAACGTTAAGTTGTGTGTTGCCGAACAGAAAAGGCTAGTTATCTCCCTTGTTTTTCTGATAACGTTCGTAAAAGGCTACAGATGTAAATACTTTGATGTAAAGAATAATCCTACAAAGTTTCAATCACATCCGATGAACTTTGTCAAAGATATAAAATGTCTAATTTTTCCTTTGACGCTGACCTGTGACCTTGAAAAAGGTCAAAGGTCAACGAAACCATCGTTAAAGTGTAGAGGTCATTGGAGGTCACGACTAAACAAAATATGAGCCCGATCGCTTTGATAGTTTCCGAGAAAAGTCCAACGTTAAGGTGGTGTCTACGGACGGCCGGCCGGACGGCCGGCCGGACGGCCGGCCGGACAGACTAACACTGACCGATTACATAGAGTCACTTTTTCTCAAGTGACTCAAAAAAATTTATTACAATTTTCAGATTTTTAATGACCAAAGTCATGAATTAATTTTTAAGCCACCAAGCTGAAATGCAATACCGAAGTCTGGCCTTCGTCGAAGATTGCTTGGCCAAAATTTCAATCAATTTGATTGAAAAATGAGGGTGTGACAGTGCCGCCTCAACTTTTACAAAAAGCCGGATAGGACGTCATCAAAGACATTTATCCAAAAATTGAAACAAGTCGCGTAAGGCGAAAATACAATATTTAGTCAAGTAGCTGTCGAACTCACAGAATAAAACTGAACGCAACGCAACGCAGCAAGACCGTATACTCGTAGCATCGTCACTCCACCGCCCGTGGCAAAGGCAGTGCACGTGGAATTGACAAGAAGAGCGGGGTATTCGTTGCGCTGAGAAGGATAGCACGCTTTTCTGTACCTCTCTTTGTTTTAACTTTCTGAGCGTGTTTTTAATCCAAACATATCATATCTATATGTTTTTGGAATCAGGAACCGACAAGGAATAAGATGAAAGTGTTTTTAAATTGATTTCGAAAAAAAATTTTTGATAATAATTTTTATATATTTAATTTTCAGAGCTTGTTTTTAATCCGAATATAACATATTTATATGTTTTTGGAATCAGCAAATGATGGAGAATAAGATAAACGTAAATTTGGATCGTTTTATAAATTTTTATTTTTTTTTACAATTTTCAGATTTTTAATGACCAAAGTGTGAATGCCCCTGCTAAGGAGCCTTCTGTGTATCTAGATTCTTTTGTTTTGCTTGTGTTTTTTTAGTCATGCTTCTAGCTTGACTCGCATGCGACTTTCCGTGGTGGTGGCTTCCCCTCTCTTTTCTTTCACTTTTCTTTCCTTATCTCACTTTTGCCCCTATTTGTTCCCATTTTGCAGCCACCTCTGTAGGTTCGCGTGCGGGTCTAGCTTGCTCTTTATCTTTTATTTTTCTTTATTAAGTATGAGCGTCCTGGTACGAACTTTGTTTTTGTTATAATGACGTTAAATATTGTAACGAACTAATTTATAAACAAGGTAGTGTGGCCGGCGTTTTTCTGATATTAATTTCATGTGCCTGTATGGCTCACGCTGGACAGCCTATGGAGTTTTTCCCCGGAGAGCACGGGACGCATGTTTTGCAACAGTAATATTGTAGTAACGCGCAGTATTTTTAGTTCACCTCTGTGGTGGATAGCCTGTATTCGTCGTCACTTACTGGGAAGCCGTTCACGGAACAAGATGTTTTAGGATAGATAGATTTTTTTTGCTCTGTTCCGGGGCCCAGTGTTTTCTGCCAGCCTCCAGTTTTGTTTTAAGTTATTTTGTAGTTCAGGTTCAGTTGCTCGCCTTGAGTCTGTTTTAGATTATTGATGCTGTCAAAGGCGAGTATCCATTTCTGACTATGTTTCTTTTATTTACCGAATTCGTGTAATTTTCGTTTTGAATCTTTGTCTTCTGTCCGTTTCTGTGTCTTCTGTCCGTTTCTTTGTCTTCTGTCCGTTTCTGTGTCTTCTGTCCGTTTCTGTGTCTTCTGTCCGTTTCTTTGTCTTCTGTCCGTTTCTGTGTCTTCTTTCCGTCTCTGTGTCTTCTGTCCGTTTCTTTGTCTTCTTTCCGTCTCTGTGTCTTCTGTCCGTTTCTTTGTCTTCTTTCCGTTTCTGTGTCCTACGTTTATTCTATGTAGGGTTTTTCTAACATATTTTTGTCTTGGTGATTTTTTATTGATTTGCCGCCATCTTGTTTCGGCCGCCATTTTGTCGTCCATCTTTGATGTTTATGTTTTTAGGACACCTTTGATGTTTATGTTTTTAGGACACCTTTGATGTTTAGTTTGATGTTTCGAATTCTAAGTTTAGTTTTTTCTTTCTATCAGTTTCCACCGCTCCGCGCTTCTCGCACCACGCTCCGCGCTTCTCGCTCCATGCTCCACGCTTCACACTCTACTGTTCTGCACTCTCACTCAAACTAGTCCTTTCTACTTCACATTTTAGCTTTAATTCACTTTCTAAACTTAGATTAGTTTTTCCGCCACGCTCCGATATAGGTTACTTAGCCTCTCCATAGATTTATGTTTAGCCTTTTATATATTGATATTATGAGCTGATTCCGAATTACCATGACATCGACAAGTATTCAATAAACTTTAATTAATTTTCCAATTCTAGTGTTCGTTTTGTTTTGTGAGCGCGTCGGTTCTTTATAGCACCAAAATTACATCCTCCAGAATTTATATAAGCCATCACAGAATCTTACAGCTACTCAAGGGCAAGCACAGTGGAAACTCTGATATTTTTTGGAACATTTTGGATTGTTTTCGACAAAGAACTTTATGAACTTTTGTAGGCCTGTGATTAGGGCCACTGACTTTTGAACTTCTTATCCTTACGAATCTTGTGAAGAGATCATGAACCTTTTGTCTTAAAGGAACTGTGTTTCGTATCTAGCGAACAATATTTTAATTTATTTTTGTCGGGCCCAGAGCAGAGCAACTTAGGCATTATTTTAGGTTTGTTGACCATAGCATTGCACACTTCGTACTTCGTATTTTTCTTCCCCTCTAGTGAGTGACCCGAGGTGTGCCGTTTTGAATTTTGCTTCTCTATATTTCGCAAGTCTTTGTTAACCTCTACGTTTTCACTTGACTTAAAGTATGGATGAGAAATTACCTTCTCATGAGAGCGCCGAGCTATCCCCTTACACTTTGAAGTTAGAAAGGGATGAACATTTTGCTTCGGACACTGATAGTCGTAAGAATGAAGGCGACCATGATGGCGCTCAGGGCGAGTCTCTAGCTGAACACCCTCAGACCCAAGACACTTTGAATTCAGATAACATTCCCCCTCAAGCTGAACATTCTCCTACACAGGAAGGTTTAGGAACTGAGCCCTCCCAACAGGCTGCAAGTGCAGAGCATCTCGCTCAACGAAGTAGAGAAGAAAGAGGCCCCGCCATTGTTAGGGCTAGACTTAATGCTGAGGTGAGGGAACTGTCAGACAAGTACTGGGCCATGAGCCGAGCTCATAAGATTATGATCAGCGAGTTGTGCACAGCCTTTAGGGAAACACCAGACCAAAGGAGAGACCTTAAAGCTCATAAAATAACCCTCTGTGACCGCCTAGATGAGCTGAATGTAGCGAACTCGAGGCTTTGTCAAGTGGCTGAAAGTGATGTAGCTATAGAAGAGGATTTGAGCGATATGCACATGCAAACGGAGACGCTCAAAGAACAATATCGCAGTCTCTTTCCCAAGTTAGACCCGTACGCCTCTAGCTCGGACTTGACTTCCACAGTCGCTTCTGGAGGTGCTAGAGAGGTTTCTCTAGATGCTTCTTTGGCGGTTAGTGCAGCGAGATTTAGGTCCCAGCAAATGGTCGCAGATGAAAGGGCCAGACAAGAAGAGACTCTTTTGCTTTTAGAGGAGAAGGCTTCTAGGTCTAAAGCTTTGGCGGCAGAGAAGAAGGCAGAGTTTGAAAGAGAGTTGGAGAGAGAAGCTCAAGATGAAAGGTTAGCTTGGAAGAAAAAAGAAAAGGAAGTTAAGGCTGCACTAGAGAGGGTGGAGAGAGAAGGCAAGATGCAAGAAGAGCATGAAGTTTTTAAGATTATTAAAACTGACATAGAAGACCAGCAAAGGGCTAGAGAAAGATTCATGCCCCAACTACCTCGTGACAGCCCCATTGATAGGTACCTAGGTACTCACAACCCCCTGCATGTAGGTACACACATAGAGAGCATAGGAGATGTGGCGGTAGGGTATGATAGGCACACACAGCACACACAAGATACATATAAGCCTGCGACAGCCGACACCTACGCCCGCCCGCGTCACCAGCCGGCAGCCAACACCCTCGTCTCTGGGCAACATCAGCCTGCGGCAGCCAAGCCTGGACTCCCGCCACTTCAGCAGCCCACGGAGGTCAGGGCTTATGCCCCTTCGCATCTCCAGTCGGCCGCCGAGGATATCCGCGACACTCTTCGAGGCATCTCCAGGACCCTTGCCCAACCTGTCTCCGCTTTTCACCCACTTCCAGCAGCGGTCACAGCCACGGCTCCTACCACTACGACGATGACTACAGCCACCACGATGACGACAAGAGTCGGAGGCCAATTCGCGACCTCCTTTCGGCCTCAGTTTGTCAAAGCTGAGATTCCAAGCCACGAAGATCGTCCTCGCCAGATCTACGCGCCTTCCCGTTTCCCTCACAAATCCCTCAATCCATCAGCGAGACCTTTTCCCGGGCCTTTCCCTGGTCCTTTTCCTGCCATGACCTCCCGAGAGTCTCCGACCTATGTGCCAAGCTTTGCATATGGGCCTTCTGTCATGCATCCTCCCATGCAAACGCAGCAATATGACCACGCTGCAAGCTTTGCTCCTGACACTGACTACACACAGCATGGTTTTCAAGAGGCTCCGGTCACGAGCCCTTCAGACGTCTACTACGGGCAAGATGCATACCTTCCTCAGATGCAAGGCCAGCCAGCGCTCTCCGAGGGTTCTGCCCTAGCTCGTACTCTAGCTGAGGCTCTCCTGATCAACAGGTTACCGACGCAGGAGCCCACTACGTTTTCAGGAGATCCTTTGACGTACCCTCTCTGGAGGTCCTCATTCACTCTTTTGATTGAGCGGCAGGGCGTTTCTGCAGAGGAAAAGCTCCTCTACTTGGAAAAGTACTTGGACGGTCCGGCGAAGGATGCGGTCAAGGGACTCTTTCTGATCAGAGATGCCCAGGCCTATCAGCAGGCCCTTCAGACGTTGGAGGAAAGGTTCGGCAGTTCTTTCGTCGTTGCCAGAGCCTTCCGAGAGAAACTAGATGCATGGCCGGTAATCAAATCCAAAGATGGACAAGCCCTCCGCGCCTTCTCGGACTTTCTTGGACAATGCCTTGTGGCGAGCCGAGTGATAGGCCAGCTACAGAATCTGGAAGACCAAGCCTATCACAAGACACTCATGAGCAAGCTTCCAGATTGGTTGGTGAGAAACTGGGTGCGGAAAGTAAACAAGACCAAGAACGAGAAGAAACGCTACCCTACCTTTGAGGAGTTGTCAGCTTTCATCAAGACAGAGGCAGACATCCTTTGCGAGCCCCTTTTCTCCTCCAGCAAATCTGCCGCCTCTTCCACCTCACAGACCGCCAGTTCAGCAGTCCCCAAGAAAACATCGTACAGTACGGATTGTTCTACTACATCTGCATGTCAAGAGTGTGACAGATGTCAGCACCACGCTAAAACTGTCCTGAGTACGAACTGCGACGAAGTCTGTCCCTTTTGTACCGTTCGTTTTCCGACCAGCTCTTCTTCTCATCCTCTACTCAGATGCCAGAGGTTCGATGAGATTCCCGTTGAGGACAGGAAACACTTCATGTACGAAGCGTCCTTGTGCTTTTCCTGTGCCAGAAAGACTGACCATAGAAGTGTAGACTGCACTACCAGGGCGATATGTGACAAGTGCCAAGGCCCACATCTCACTATGCTGCATGGAGCGCCTAGCTACAGGAAGAAGATTCCCAATCAGCAACGGAATGCCCGGGGACCGCCAGATTCTTCAAGGTTTGTCTGTATCAGTCAAGATGCCCGTGTTTCTGCCTCTGGATCAGCATTCGCGACGACCAACAAGTCAGACAGACCAGTCAGAGCTACCATGATTGTTCCGGTCAGAGTTTCGACGAAAGAGAATCCCACGGTAGAGCATACGACATACGCACTGCTTGACACCATGTCTTGCATCTCCTTCGTTACTGAATCTTTGAGTGACAAGCTGAACACTCATTCCGAGCCAGCGTCATTGAGGCTGAACACTATGACTTCTCAGAACACTCATATCGAATGTCAGAGAGTGACCGGATTGTGTGTCAAGGCCCTCAACTCCAATGTTTCCCACAACCTGAAAACGCTCTACACGACGGACCATCTCACCAATGACACTGAGAACATACCAACATCAGAGACTGCTCGTAACATCAAGCATTTGAGTCATATTGCCAGCGAGATTCCCCCGTTGCTCGAAGGCTGCACTCCCGGGTTGTTGATTGGCTACGATCATGCAGAGCTATTCATGCCAGAGAGAGTCATCAAGGGAGACCCATACGCCGTGCTCACACCGTTGGGTTGGACGATACTGGGACAAGTGTCGCCAAAACAGTCTGTCCATGACGTGATGCACGTGTCTCTAACAGAACAGTATTGTCCCAGCGAGTACGAAGGTGAATCAGTCACTTTCGTATATCGCACGACACTCGCCGAACCCAGCATCTCCGACGCCCTCCATGTCATGGAAAGGACGAAGAAGACCAGTACGAAGAAGACCACAACGAAGAAGACCACGACGAAGAAGACCAGTACCAGAAGACCAGTACGAAGAAGACCACAACGAAGAAGACCACAACGAAGAAGAAAGTGGCTTCTTCCCCAACGTAACGTTGCTGTCGGAGATGTCGTCGTGCTACGTGACGAAGCCGTATGCAGAGCAGATTGGCCTCTTGGACTCGTGACGGAGGTTCGCCCCAGCGACGATGGACTCGTGCGAACCTGCAAGCTCAAGACTGTCAAGGTCACCTCGAAGACGAGCCATTCCACTTTCTACTACTGGCGCCCCATCTCTAAGCTGACCGTGCTGGTGAAGGCAGACCCGGACACTCAATGACTTTCCCAGTGAACTTTGCTGTTTCGACAGACCGTTTGTGCATGTTTTGGTCTGACGTAATCCGTTCGCCTTTTTTGACAGGTGGCGCTGTTTTGATTTGGGGAGAAAGATTCGTCTTAATGCAAATATTTTTTGTGACTTTGTGGTTTCTCTCCATTTTGTATATATGTTTTTGGTTCCGCATTTTGGAACGAAAGCTCTTGACAGAGGCAAGCGCTTAATGAATCGGTTTGTTTAGTCCTTCCCGCGTGCGGATGCCTGTGCTTATGATTAAGACGACTGAAGATGTTTTTCTTTTGTATTTTGTAGGTTGCGACTACAGTCTTTCATACTGAGTTGCGGGTTATGTAAAGGTGTAAGAATAATGTTGACACGATATGTTGACAGTGACGGACCGACGAAATATGATGTTACATTTGTTGAAAGAACACGTGTGATTTTTTAGATTGAGACTCATAGAGAGTGCGTTTCGAACAGCTACGTTTTGGATAATGCCAAAAGGATTCTGTAACGTTTCGGATTTTTGTATTTTGAACCACGTATGAGAGTGCGTTTCGAACAGCTACGTTTTGGATAATGCCAAAAGGATTCTGTAATGTTTCGGATTTTGTTTTTGAACCATGCATGTATTCGATGATTTTTGTTGATTTTTTATGTCGACTTTTGTAAAGACTAAGATGTCTTCGAGGGGGGAATGTGAATGCCCCTGCTAAGGAGCCTTCTGTGTATCTAGATTCTTTTTGTTTTGCTTGTGTTTTTTAGTCATGCTTCTAGCTTGACTCGCATGCGACTTTCCGTGGTGGTGGCTTCCCCTCTCTTTTCTTTCACTTTTCTTTCCTTATCTCACTTTTGCCCCTATTTGTTCCCATCTTGCAGCCACCTCTGTAGGTTCGCGTGCGGGTCTAGCTCGCTCTTTATCTTTTATTTTTCTTTATTAAGTATGAGCGTCCTGGTACGAACTTTGTTTTGTTATAATGACGTTAAATATTGTAACGAACTAATTTATAAACAAGGTAGTGTGGCCGGCGTTTTTCTGATATTAATTTCATGTGCCTGTATGGCTCACGCTGGACAGCCTATGGAGTTTTTCCCCGGAGAGCACGGGACGCATGTTTTGCAACAGTAATATTGTAGTAACGCGCAGTATTTTTAGTTCACCTCTGTGGTGGATAGCCTGTATTCGTCGTCACTTACTGGGAAGCCGTTCACGGAACAAGATGTTTTAGGATAGATAGATTTTTTTTGCTCTGTTCCGGGGCCCAGTGTTTTCTGCCAGCCTCCAGTTTTGTTTTAAGTTATTTTGTAGTTCAGGTTCAGTTGCTCGCCTTGAGTCTGTTTTAGATTATTGATGCTGTCAAAGGCGAGTATCCATTTCTGACTATGTTTCTTTTATTTACCGAATTCGTGTAATTTTCGTTTTGAATCTTTGTCTTCTGTCCGTTTCTGTGTCTTCTGTCCGTTTCTTTGTCTTCTGTCCGTTTCTGTGTCTTCTGTCCGTTTCTGTGTCTTCTGTCCGTTTCTTTGTCTTCTGTCCGTTTCTGTGTCTTCTTTCCGTCTCTGTGTCTTCTGTCCGTTTCTTTGTCTTCTTTCCGTCTCTGTGTCTTCTGTCCGTTTCTTTGTCTTCTTTCCGTTTCTGTGTCCTACGTTTATTCTATGTAGGGTTTTTCTAACATATTTTTGTCTTGGTGATTTTTTATTTATTTGCCGCCATCTTGTTTCGGCCGCCATTTTGTCGTCCATCTTTGATGTTTATGTTTTTAGGACACCTTTGATGTTTATGTTTTTAGGACACCTTTGATGTTTAGTTTGATGTTTCGAATTCTAAGTTTAGTTTTTTCTTTTCTATCAGTTTCCACCGCTCCGCGCTTCTCGCACCACGCTCCGCGCTTCTCGCTCCATGCTCCACGCTTCACACTCTACTGTTCTGCACTCTCACTCAAGCTAGTCTTTTCTACTTCACATTTTAGCTTTAATTCACTTTCTAAACTTAGATTAGTTTTTCCGCCACGCTCCGATATAGGTTACCTAAGCCTCTCCATAGATTTATGTTTAGCCTTTTATATATTGATATTATGAGCTGATTCCGAATTACCATGACATCGACAAGTATTCAATAAACTTTAATTAATTTTCCAATTCTAGTGTTCGTTTTGTTTTGTGAGCGCGTCGGTTCTTTATAGCACCAAAATTACATCCTCCAGAATTTATATAAGCCATCACAGAATCTTACAGCTACTCAAGGGCAAGCACAAAAGTCATTAATTAATTTTTAAGCCACCAAGCTGAAATGCAATACCGAAGTCCGGGCTTTGTCGAAGATTACTTGACCAAAATTTCAACCAATTTGGTTGAAAAATGAGGGCGTGACAGTGCCGCCTCAACTTTCACGAAAAGCCGGATATGACGTCATCAAAGACATTTATCAAAAAACTGAAAAAAACGTTCGGGGATTTCATACCCAGGAACTCTCATGTCAAATTTCATAAAGATCGGTCCAGTAGTTTAGTCTGAATCGCTCTACACACACACACACACACACACACACGCACACACACACACACACACGCACATACACCACGACCCTCGTTTCGATTCCCCCTCGATGTTAAAATATTTAGTCAAAACTTGACTAAATATAAAAACGTCCGGGGATATCATTCCCAGGAACTCTCATGTCAAATTTCATAAAGATTGGTCCAGTAGTTTAGTCTGAAACGCCCTACACACACACACACACACACACACACACACACACACACCCTTGTCTCGATTCCCCCCCCCCCCCCCCCTACGTTAAAACATTTAGTCAAAACTTGACTAAATGTAAAAAGACTGTCTTGAGTATAATCTGACACATCCAGAGACAAACGTAGGACGGGATGTAAGATTCGTGAATTGCACACACACACACACACACACACTCACACACACACACACACACACACACACACACACACACACACACACACACACACACACACACACACACACACACACTAACATGGTCTAAAGAGTTCTTGAGACCTCATCCATTCTTGTCTTTTACAGCTTTTGCATGTTGTTGGGTTTGTTTATTATTTTAATGTAAAAAGTCTATAAAAGCCAATAGAAAATTAAGGCACAGCGCTTTCCGTGAAAACATCTCTGCTCACTATTTCAGATCTGCACAGGCCAGCTTTTCAATAAATTAAGGAATAAATCAAATCCCGTTTTTTGCAGAGAATTGAGGCCACCAGGATCTTGATTTTTGGAATGTGCCCAAGTGGAGTCCGGGGTGGCCCTATCCGGGGCATGTTACACTGAGCCTGTTGAGACCTGGGATGATGAGCCAGATCGTGTACACGGACAACTTAATCATATGATTCTTGTTTCAATGTAGCATTCATGCTTCCATCAATGCCCCATAATATCATTATTTTTCAAACTACACACCTTGGGTGAATCGGTGAAAGCCGACAAATCAATAAGGGCAGGACGTCGCAAGTTGCTGACTGCGGGTCGAGGCATGACCTCTTCGTCCACATCCCGACAGCACTCGCGCAGTCGCTTGGCAACGGCGGAGATGACGTCACGAAAGGGCGTGAAGACGTTGAAGGGCACAGGGGGCACAACGCCCTCTCCGATGTACTCCATGTAGAGAACGCTGCGAGCGAACTTCCACTCGACATCCACGTCGTCCTATAATGCAGGAGAGGGGGATGTTAATTCATTAGAGAGTTTATGTTTTGTACGAAGAACGAACTGTACGACTACGTAGATTCATTCTTCAGGTCTTGCACAGATCGTTGTAAATACTTCATTGAACTGTCGAACCTGCCGTGGTGACTACCTCTTGATAACGACCACCAGCCTACAACGACCACCCAAAAGGATCCGCCACGGTAAGATATTTCTTGTATAATTCTGTATAACAATTTCATTAATAGATAATGTTCGGAAATAACTGTTAAGTTTGTATGGGTTCAGGAATAGATAATGTTCGGAAATAACTGTTAAGTTTGTATGGGTTCAGGAATAGATAATGTTTGGAAATAACTGTTAAGTTTGTATGGGTTCAGGAATAGATAATGTTTGGAAATAACTGTTAAGTTTGTATGGGTTCAGGAATAGATAATGTTTGGAAATAACTGTCAAGTTTGTACAGGTTCAGGAATAGATAATGTTCGGAAATAACTGTTAAGTTTGTATGGGTTCAGGAATAGATAATGTTTGGAAATAACTGTTAAGTTTGTATGGGTTCAGGAATAGATAATGTTCGGAAATAACTGTTAAGTTTGTATGGGTTCAGGAATAGATAATGTTCGGAAATAACTGTCAAGTTTGTATGGGTTCAGGAATAGATAATGTTCGGAAATAACTGTCAAGTTTGTATGGGTTCAGGAATAGATAATGTTCGGAAATAACTGTCAAGTTTGTATGGGTTCAGGAATAGATAATGTTCGGAAATAACTGTTAAGTTTGTATGGGTTCAGGAATAGATAATGTTCGGAAATAACTGTTAAGTTTGTATGGGTTCAGGAATAGATAATGTTCGGAAATAACTGTCAAGTTTGTATGGGTTCAGGAATAGATAATGTTTGGAAATAACTGTTAAGTTTGTATGGGTTCAGGAATAGATAATGTTTGGAAATAACTGTCAAGTTTGTATGGGTTCAGGAATAGATAATGTTCGGAAATAACTGTCAAGTTTGTATGGGTTCAGGAATAGATAATGTTTGGAAATAACTGTTAAGTTTGTATGGGTTCAGGAATAGATAATGTTTGGAAATAACTGTCATTTTGTATGGGTTCAGGAATAGATAATGTTTGGAAATAACTGTTAAGTTTGTATGGGTTCAGGAATAGATAATGTTTGGAAATAACTGTTAAGTTTGTATGGGTTCAGGAATAGATAATGTTCGGAAATAACTGTCAAGTTTGTATGGGTTCAGGAATAGATAATGTTCGGAAATAACTGTCAAGTTTGTATGGGTTCAGGAATAGATAATGTTCGGAAATAACTGTTAAGTTTGTATGGGTTCAGGAATAGATAATGTTTGGAAATAACTGTTAAGTTTGTATGGGTTCAGGAAGAGTTGCTTTCCCTTGTTTTCATAGAAACACAAGAGCAAGCCTACCATGTCACGTGTAGCTTGCCCTAGTGTTTGTATGTAAAAGCAAGGAAAACAAGGAAAAGCAACTCTTCGACAACCCGAGAGAGTTATTCCCGGAATTCTTCTATCATAAAACTCCACTTAAACGGGCGCAATGGCCTAATAGATATGACATCGGCCTCGCAAGCGAAAGGTCGTGGATTCGAATCCCTGCAGCGCCTGGTGGGTTAAGGGTGGAGATTTGTCCGATCTCCCAGGTCAACGTATGTGCAGACCTGCTAGTGCCTTATCCCCCTTCGTGTGTGCACGCAAGCACAAGACCAAGTGCGCACGGAAAAGATCCTGTAATCCATGTAAGAGGTCGGTGGGTTATAGAAACACAAACATACCCAACATGCTTCCTCCAAAAGCGGCGTGTGGCTGCTTAAATGGCGGGGTAAGAACGTTTCAGAACGAAGGACAACTCCCCCCCTCCCCCATGTTTATTACCACGCCTTTTTTATGACCTTGTTTTCTTCAGATGTTCTGTTCAAAACCACTTCTTCTCGTTCACTGTGAATGTATCCCCCCCCCCATTCCCAATCAATTTTCTTATCAGACCATAAAATGTAAAAATTGGCCGGGAGGGGGGAGGGGGGGGAGAGGTGTTCCACTGTATAACATTGTCATCAATTGTAAAACTCCACCAACCACGATCTTCTCGAAGGACCGGGCCATCATGGCGATGAGGAGGTTGACGAGGACGATGATGATGGTGAGGTGGTAGAGGCCGGCGAGGATCATGCCCACCTCCATGGTGACGTCAGCCACGTCCGTCTTCGCGTACTTGGCCGGCACGTCCAACGCGTGCTCCCACGCCCCGCGTCCGTAGATCCACCAGAACACCGTGCGGAACGTCGACAAGAAACTGTGAAGATAACCATCATTAACAGTGAATATGCTGACGTGGACATCTGCACTTGGTATCTATGAATGAATGCAAATGCGCTAGTACGCTATCATACAAGAACAAACACAACTCCAAATGTAAGTTCCTTCCACTGTATTATACAGTTACAATAAACATGTACACACAAATACACACAATCATGAACATAAATGTTAGGTATTCAAAAATTGGGTACTCACAGGTTTGGATGCAAACACAAAGCGAGATTACAATCCCGTGCACAATTTTACTAACAAAACCCTCTACCCTTCACTTATGTAGAGAAATACACAAACAGTCCGTGAACTCACAGGCACACGATATCTACTTTACTGGTATCGAATCACGGCTCGTGTGTAGTCAGAAAAACAGTTACAGTTCATACTCCGGCAGACTCAAATCACCGTCTGCTCTGCCTACTATACACTCATTTATATCTTATGTAATTAAGATCTTATAGACATATTTTAACTCTGTTCATACACAGAATTACACAGCGTCTATGGCCGTTTACTAGGAAATGTATCTGAATACTAATTCCTTCCACTGGCGACCTCGGTCTACTCAGTTCCTTTCGTCCTGTGACCTCTATGGTCCAACTATACGGACAACCATAACCTTGCAATAACTTCGCGAAATCCCGTCTAGAGTGCTGGTCTAGAGTTATGATACTTCGGCGGCTTCTCAGATCCTTCACACTTGTCATCTGGCCGCGCTATCTCCCTCTCAGACCGGTTATACGACGCACTGCACAACATAAATAGCGGACATCTTGTCTTAGATATCTGTCTGATATGTTTACAGTTTACAGTGTTAGTCGATTCAACTTATGCGATAAACACTCTAGCGATATTCGAATGCTTATTCCATTTACCTGTTAAGTGCTTTCCTGTCGCATCTATCCGGGCTTCCTTCCTCCCGGCCGATTACTTGGACTACCCCTCAATGTCCAACTTGGACAGTGGTAAAGTGTAACAATACCCTAGTTGCGATTTACAACATCAACTTTTCCCGGTCAGTGAGCTGAACTCACAGTGCGTGCCACACACTTTGCTATATCTCTGGTTAGCGCTCTAAAAGCGTGGAGGGTATCACTGTCAAACTTTGCCTGTTACAGTGTTATTCGTGATTTCCTTCACAGTATCCATCACGCCCTACGCCTGTAGATCCATCAAAACACTGTGAGGAAAAGTCAATGAGAAACTATAGGCTAAATAATCATCAATACCAGCGAATGAACTGACACGGAAGACTGTACTAGGTATCCATTACGCCCTACGTCCGTAGATCCTCAAAACAGCGCGCGGAACGTCGGAGGGAAACCGGCGCACCACTGAAAAGAAAACGAAAAAACAACAACAACAAAACAGAACATCAGGGACTGAAGGCCTCGGTCTTTATCTACGTAGATCTCCTATTACTCACCCCAGATCCTATCAAACTTACTCTGAGAAGCTCGTGGAAGCATCTTCGCGGGTTGGGTCCGTGGGGTCAGCTTTGTTGCTGTACCACCAGTACAGGTTCCGTAGACTGACGATGAAAGCCCCTACAGCGAGTGCTGTGAACACGAAGAACTTGACAAAGTCCTGAAACAGAATGTGTCGAAGCTAGGGATGATAGCCATGGAAAATACAAGATTGCGCAAGGATGACACCGACGACGATGATGATGATGATGATGATGATGATGATGATGATGATGATGATGATGATGATGGATGTGAAGATGATTATGATGTAGACGAAAAATACGACAACGACGACGACGACGATAGTGATGACAACGAAGACGACAAGAACAACAATGGCGACGACGACGACGATGATAATAATGATGAGGAGCAGGAGGAGGAAGAGGAGGAGGAGAAGAACACTCACGCAGGTTACGACACTATCAACAACGATTTTGTGAGCGTGTTGCCAACCGTAGTGCCCAAATAAAGCCCGAGAGTACACACAGAAATGGTGACGAAGACGATTGCAAGAGAGACGACGACAACGACGACGATGATGCCGATGACAACTCACCCCGACCATCCTGCCAAGAGAGATCTGCATGGGTCCCAGGGCCTCGTTGGCAGGCATGACGTTGACGATGCGAGAGAAGCTGACAATGTTGGCCATGGCGAAGAGACTCTCGGCCAGGTTGATAGGGTCCAGCTTCTCCCAGTGCATTCTGTCTGTGGACACCCAACATTTCAGTTCAGTTTAAATTTGTTCGTATGTGTTCTTTTGGGGTCTTGAAATTTCAGTTTGCATATTCGTGAGTGTTCTTTTTGGGTCTTAATTTTTCAGTTTGCCAACTCGTGGGTGCCCTTTTGGAATCTTAGAATTTAAGATATTCGCGCAAACCACGTCACACACACACACACACACACACACACACACACACACACACACACACACACACACTCACACACATACACTCACTCACTCACTCACTCACTCACTCATTCAATCACTCACGCACGCACGCTCGCACGAACGCACACACACACACGCACACACACAAACACACTCTCTCAAGCACGCACGCGGCACGCAAGCACGTACGCACGCACGCAGACAGACACACACACACACACACACACACACACACAGACACATACACACGCACACACACACACACACATGCTGGTGACCACTGACCAGTGTTGAGCCAGTAAATATGGAGGTCAGTCTGTTTTCTGTCTGCCAGCATCATGGTCACATTCTTGCCCTCCAGTTCCTGGATGGCCCCTTTTGACTGAAACCCAACAAAAGGGGCTTATTCTGCAATGCCGTGTTTTCCCTTCTTAATGTGTTTATTTTTAATGTAGCCTTATGGGGTTTTCTGAAATAAAAATACTTTGCCATTTGTTTTTCAAATCGCATTAAAAGATAAACACCTTCATAATCTGTCGTCTGAAAAAATAGTGTTTGGAAAATGTCTTTAGTACTCTACGTCTTTCATGTTGTTTCCTGTTCAGATTTGTGACGATGTATATGATTGGTAACGCGAGACAGGTGGAATGAAGCTTAACCATGACCCTTGCAATTTTTGTTAAAAAAAAGAATGAGGTCTTCTTTCAAATATCACCCAACTGCTCCTGAGTAGGACTATGACACTAATGCAGATATGATAGGCTGTTTGCCAACTAATGCATTTGAAAACCCGAATCTTCCTCTGAAAGTGAAATAAAATTGAACAAAAACCAAACCAACATCGACATGATTTTCCTTCCGTTCAACAATATTATTATTTGTACACTGGCATTTCGATGTAAAGCCAATGTCTGACTTACCGACACGGTTGGCCTAGTGGTAAGGCGTCCGCCCTGATCGGGAGGTCGTGGGTTCGAACCCCGGCCGGGTCATACCTAAGACTTTAAAATTGGCAATCTAGTGGCTGCTCCGCCTGGCCGCGTCTGGCATTATGGGGTTAGTGCTAGGACTGGTTGGTCCGGTGTCAGAATAATGTGACTGGGTGAGACATGAAGCCTGTGCTGCGACTTCTGTCTTGTGTGTGGCGTACGTTATATGTCAAAGCAGCACCGCCCTGATATGGCCCTTATTCGTGGTCGGCTGGGCGTTAAGCAAACAAACAAACAAACAATGGCTTACTGAATTCGTGACAACTATATGGGTTGGCCAAGATATTACATTCAACCCTGGTCCTAGCTCTGGCGCTTTTGGTTCTTCTTGACTCATCAGTCAAAGACAAATATCACCTCGACTTCTGATAAATAATTCCACAAGCTGAAGTCAACTGACCAAGTGCAGGGTTAATTTATATTTTCAGTCGAGGATTTACCACCTCGATTTTTCTTCAAGAATTAAAAACAACAAAATAGGTAAAGGCTGTTCTCAATTGAGCCAGAAGTTGGCTTTGGAAAAACTTAATTCATGAAGTCTTTTCATTGACAATTCAGTGCCAAACCTTCGTCCAGCAAGCGTCTAAAGTAGACGTCGCGAAGCCGACTTCGAGCAATTAATATCAGCTTAACCAACCAAGTGCATGGTCCAGAAGGAAAGGACGAGCGCCCCGATGTATCCCACAAGCAGACAGAAATCCACGGCGTTGTAGAGATCGTTGAAGTGTGCCTTGGCTCCGCTCTTGAAGATCTGCTGCGCCTCTTGGATCAGCATACCTGTTGTCACAACGCATATATGGATAACAAAAATAATCCAAAAACAGGAGACTTCTGACGTTCAAACATTCAGAACCAAAACACAAGTTATTGGAATGTTTGAAATATACATATACTGACCTATTATACGCGGACAGGCAGACCGCGGACAGGCAGACCAACGCATTCATGGACAATTGCACGCACGCACGGAACGCTCGCTCGCACGTATGCAAGCACGCACGCACACGTGTGGCAGCACACACAAGTAAACTACTGGAAAGAAAACAATAACGTCCATATTCCGCTAACCCTTTCGCTGCCAATCAAAACTTGCGTATGTGCATTCCTGACTGCCAGGGAATATTGGAGTTCGGGGTGTAATAATTCACACAAAAATTCTAGCTCCAAACTGGCAGTAGGTAGGTAAGTAAAACTTATGTTATTTTTAAGGGAAATTGAACCAAGAATCTGTGACTGTGTTTAGTGTCTAATCATGGAAAGGATAATTAGTTTGGCACTTATTGCACAATGACCGAGGTCTTTCACGTGCAACTTTGGTGACACGGGGGGTGGGGAATGGATGTCATCTTTGCTTCAGTACAACAAAAATGTGTCCGTTTCTGTCCCGGCCTGGATTCAAACCCGTGACCCTAAAATCAGAAATCAAGTGCTTTACCAACTGAGCTACCGGTACCCATTCATCGTTCATGGGCTGATTAGCGCGTATGATCGTTTTAACCCCGCCATTTAGGCAGCCATACGCCGCTTTCTGGGGAGTGAAAATGATTGAGAGACAACTGACCTGCTACCCAGATGGTGATGAGGTATTCTGTGATCGTGGGGTCGTGAGGTCTCAGAGGGAAGTCCTCGCCGTACGGAACCTCCCCGCGTCCCAGCTCTTGTCTGATAGGCTCAAGAGAAGAAGGGAAGGAACCA
>NC_090261.1:37968698-37986198 GCF_037325665.1 Littorina saxatilis
TCATTCTATCCCTGACAGGATGCCTTTGTTTTCCTTCTCAGTCTGGAGAGGAAATCGAATGTTTACATATTTAGATCTTTTCGTAATGTGTTATGGATATAAGCAGATTCGCGATCGTCGATAATGATTTTTCATGGTGTTGTGTAATTTTTAAATTACCGTGAAAGGAATTTGTTTGTTCGTTTATGGGCTGAAACTCCCACGGCTTTTACGTGTATGACCCTTTTTACCCCGCCATTCAGGTAGCCATACGCCGCTTTCGGAGGAAGCATGCTGGGTATTTTCGTGTTTCTATAACCCACCGAACTCTGACATGGATTACAGGATCTTTTTCGTGCGCACTCGGTCTTGTGCTTGCGTGTACACACGGGGGTGTTCGGACACCGAGGAGAGTCTGCACACAAAGTTGACTGAGAAATAAATCTCTCGCCGAACGTGGGGACGAACTCACGCTGACAGCGGCCAACTGGATACAAATCCAGCGCGCTACCGACTGAGCTACATCCCCGCCCACAAAGGAATTGATATGTAAGACAGTTTCAAGCTCGCGGATGTATTTACTGTGCAAACAACTCTAAAGTGTCACGTGATAATGTTTAAACAAAGAGATACATTGGCTTCGGCGCGCGCCGGAGCAGATGATTTTTTTGTAACTAGTTGAGAGTGATGCAACCATATATCACGGTCTCCTTCCGACAGCAGTCTCAAAATTTCGACTTGTTTTGACCTTAGAACGATGTCTTTATCATAACTGTGAAGAACAGAACGGAGATCACTGTCGAAGTCGGCCAATCTGAAATCATTTTCGTCTCGCAAACACTGATCTCAAATTTAGATCAGTGCTCGCGAAAAACATATGGGAGATAACTCTGTACTCTTGTTTTGATAGATTCGCGCAATAATTCAGCATGCTGTCAGAGAGAAACTGGCGATAGCAGTGGACCGATGATTATCAGAATGGGACACGAACTCATGTAAGCAAAGCCTTATTTTACGTGTTCAAAACAATAATAATAATGAAAATAATAATGAGAGCTTATATAGCGCGAACCACAGTGAACTGTGCTCTCCGCGCTTTACATATCAACTATGAATAAAAACCATACTATTTAAACATCAAATACATCTACATTCTAACAAAAATAACGTAACAATAAACTTACAGCAACACATTCTCCCCTTTGGACAATACCATGCAATAGATTCTTTCTTTCTTTATTAATTTTGGTGTTTAACGTCGTTTTCAACCGTTCAAGGTTATATCGTGACGGGATGCAATAGATGCACAACTCACAATAAATCATGTACAATGAAAAATATTAACTTAAAACAAACACACACACACACACACACACACACACACACACACACACACACACACACACACACACACACACACACACACACACATTGTGTGCCACTGTGACACAACACACATGATGTGCAGCCATATCTTTGAACAGGATAGCTAGAGAGTTGTCTATTATTCCAGATAGAGTTTGAACACGTGGGTTTTCAAAGTGGTTTTAAAGGCGGGGATTGAGTCCATGTGGCGAATGTTATGAATACAACCTTATTTCACAAATCTCCTTGTTGGTGGACAAAAACAACAGTGGGATCCACAGAGGGGGCAAAAAGGGAACCCTCTTCTTCTTCTTCTTCTTCTTCTTCTTCTTCTTTGTTCATGGGCTTAGACTCCCACGTTCACTCATGTTTTTAGCACGAGTGGATTGTTACGTGTATGACCGTTTTTACCCCGCCATTCAGGCAGCATACGCCGATTTCGGGGGAGGCATGCTGGGTATTTTCGTGTTCAAGTCTATAACCCACCAAACTCTGACATGGATTACAGGATCTTTTCCGTGCGCACTTGGTCTTGTGCTTGCGTGTACACACGAAGGGGATTAAGTCACTAGCAGGTCTGCACATAAGTTGACCTGGGAGATCGGAAAAAAGGGAACCAAAAAGAAAGACTATGACGAAAGCGCGAGGGAAAGAAAAAACCCATCTATTCCATAGGATGAAAAGTTACTGTTTGGTGAGAAATGTTTGGTTTCTATAGCATTAAATGGACTTATTGTTCGATTATGATTTGGATTTTAAAACAAAAAATACAAGGAGCGAAATATATGCTTCCTAATAACTAAGAGAAACATACCACTTGTAAAAACCAACAACAAAAGTTTAAAAAAAAGCACCGTTGGTCACAGGGTACAGAGAATGTGTAGCTATTCTTGTATCATTTTATACTCGAACAAAATTGGTGACTTCCCAACGTATCACTCTAAACCATATTTCATCTTGCCAGCGTACAGGTCCTACTATGTATAAATGTATACTATGTATATATTAAAAACAAAAACAAAACACAGACGAAGACGTCAACAACAACGAAACAGAATAATTTTAGACACCATATAAATCTGTACATTTTGTTCCGCTCCATTTAGTATATACTTTGAAAGACAGACAGACAAACAGACAGACAGGCAGAGAGACAGACAGAGAGACAGGCAGACAGAACGAAAGATAGATAGAAAGAAAGACAGAAAAGGGGCAAATAAACAACTAATACAACAAAAACAAGGACGACAATAAAACTAGAAATACAAGTATCTTGACAAACGGCAACAAATTCGTCAGCAAGCATTTTATTTGAGCAACGAGAGTGAAAAAGTAATATCCATTTATTCGTGCCAGGTCAATGAAATGAAATGTCGAAACCAGAACTGTATCATTAATTCATGACGGTAATGCTCTCGGGAATACTATCACTTAGGTAGAAAGATTTGGATCAAAACAACAAAAAGTTCACCAGCACAGACATATCAAAGGGTGGAATGGGGAGGGGTGAGTTGGGTGTGGGAGGCGGGCAGAGACAGAGAAAGACAGAGACAGAGAGAGTAATACAGTCAGACATACAGACAGACGGGGGGAAAGACAGAGAGAGAGAGAGAGAGAGAGAGAGAGAGAGAGAGAGAGAGAGAGAGAGAGAGAGAGAGAGGGGGGGGGGAAGAGAGGGGGAGACAGGGAGATAAAGAGGGAAGGAAAGAGAGAGAGGGAGAGAGAGAGAAGAGAGAGAGGGAGGGAGAGAGAGGGAGATAGGGAGGGTGTGAGAGAGAGGGAGAGAAATAGAGAGAGAGAGTAAAGATACAGACATACAGATATAGGCCTACAGACATATAGAGACAGACTGAGACAGACAGTCAGACAGACATTGTGACAGACAGAAAGTGACAAACAGAGACATACCGAGATAGGGACAAGAAGACAGAGAATCAGGGAGACAGAGAGAGAAACAGATAATTGCAGACAAACATACACACAAACAGAGATACAGACTAAAACAGACGGACGGACAACGACAACAAAGCATCGCACAAGTCATACAGTAAGACAAATACATTGGTGCTGGAGAGAGAGGGGGGGGGTACAGATAAATAGAGAGAGATAGATAGAGAGAGAGAGAGAGAGAGAGAGAGAGAGAGAGAGAGAGAGAGAGAGAGAGAGAGAGAGAGAGAGGGAGGGGGGATAGAGAGAATGTGAAACGGAATTTAATCTGAAGATCGTGCACGGAATACTCAAAACTCCATCAAACAAAATGCAAATAAAAATCAATCTTCTTACGATTACACCTTGTAACGAACACGAAAACGTCTGGTAACTTTTGCCTCTTAAAGTGCAAAAACATGCATGTTAGTCCACGAAATATCTTTAAAATCAGGGTCACACATAAGTTGACAGCACCTATATTGGCTTTGTACTGTGCAAAATTACCGTCCGCAGGATTTCCAAGCAAAGCAAACACTCAAACAATGCTGACAAGCGTAAAAATCGATTTTCTCGTTCGTTGCTAAAACGTGCCAGGAAAACCATTGCTATTACTTTTTCCCTGAAATATACAATTCACATCCGGTTATATACTTTTGGGCAGGATGAATTATGAATAGATTCTGATAAAGAGTGTAAGAACTTCTCGTGCGCGCGTACACACAAGAACACATACATGCACAAGCACAAACACACAATCACACGTACGTACGTACTCACGTACATACGCACACACACACACAGTGACAAAAACACACACACACACACACACACACACACACACACACACACACACACGCACACATACGCGCGCGCGCATATATACAAACAAACACACCACTACACGCGTGCGCGCCTGTGTACATGCGCGGTTTTTACATTTAGTCAAGTTTTGACTAAATGTTTTAACGTTGACCGGGAATCGAGATGAGGGTCTGGTGTATGTAAACTTGTATGTATCAGTGTGTGTGTGTATGTGTACAGCGATTCAGAGCAATTAAAGTACTGGACCGATCTTCATCAAATTTCACATGAGAGTTCCTGGGTATAATATCCCCACCCAGTTTTTATTTTTATTTTGTATAAATGTCTTTGATGACGTCATATCCGGCTTTTTGTCAAAGTTGAGGCGGCACTGTCACGCTCTCATTTTTGAACAAAACTGGTTGACATTTTGGTCAAGTAACCTTTGACGAAGCCCGAACTTTGGTATTGCATTTCAGCATGGAGGCTTAAAAACTAATTAATGAGTTTGCTCATTAAAGATGTCACTAAAATCAAATTTGCATCGTGTTCTTCATCAAATTCTGAATCTAAAAATATAATACATATGTCATGTTTACTCTTAAAATGTGATCACAATTAACGAAAATAGATTAATTAGAACTACAATTGAAATTTAAGAAATCAACCAAAAATGATTTCATCTTATTCTTTATGATTTCCTGATTCCAAAAACATATAGATATGATATATTGTATTCAAAACAAGCTCAGAAAATTAAAAATAATACAGAAAAGCGCGCTTTCCTGCTCAGCGCAATACGCTACCGCGCTATTCTGGCGAGTGAATTTCACTGCGTTTTGCACGTGAAAAATGAGCCATTTCCTTCTCGCGGGGAGTGACGAAACTGTATTGTCTTGGTGTAAAAATGCAGTGCGTTAATTTTCATTCCGTGAGTTCGACAGCTTGACTAAATCATAGATATCCCTTGAATACACATCTATGACTAAATGTAGTAATTTCGCCTGACGCGACTTGTTCGTCTTTTCCTCACCTTTTTCCAATTATGATTTTTTTTGTTTAACTTCATCCACTTTTCTTTGGTTTTGTGCATATAATTCGTTACTCTCCCTGGTATGTCTCTTTTCGTCTCGTCTCGTCTCGGTTAAAGTTGAAGATTACGTACCTTGAAATGCTTCTCATCATCGGACAGTCTTCTCAGCTCCTTGGCCAGGTGGAACCCCGTGAGGAAAGGGTCTTCGCTGGACAGGGAGATGTAGGCCTCGCTCGCCAGGCCTCGGTACGCGTTCAACCGGAAGTTGGCCATGCGCAGCTGGTCAAACTTCGTCCGGTTCCGACACTCCATGCAGCCACAGCTGAACTTGTGCGGCTGAAAAGAGCGAGCGAATTTGATTTAACTACGGGAGACGTGACACTAATATTGTGGAATAAAACAATTAGTGTGGAAAAGTTTAAAACTGCCGTCATCTTAGTCGATAACTTTTGAGAAGCAATGCGAAACGACTAATATATCCAAAACCAGAAGTGGATTAAAAACGTTATTGGATATCATAAAAAAATCGGTTATTTCAGTTTCACCCCACAGCATCATATGCCTCCTATTACATGTACTCAAACGCAATACCCTCAACACCGAAACCACAGGAGCTTGTATCCAACCGCTGGTCGGTCATTATTTACTCCTGCATGCTCACCCTTACTACTACACACATGCCAAATTTCCTTGTATTGATGAGGACAATAAAACTTCTTGTATCTTGTATCTTGTATCTTGTACTATTCACTAGTAAATAGTAGTAGTAAGGGTAAGCATGCAGGAGTAAATAATAAGCATGTAGGAGTAAATAATAAGCATGCAGGAGTAAATAATGATCGACCGGCGGTTGGATACAAGCTCCTGTGACCAAAACCAATTCCTAAACCCGTCCGGGGCGTCCCCCTAGGGGTGATTGTTAACAGTTTAAACTCGGAGATCAAGATTGTAAGTAACAAATGTGACAAAAAAAGGAGCTTTTTAGAACCTTTTAAATGTTGTACTGTGATAGACCTAAACAAAACTAGCTTTAAACATCCACATCACCCTGTAAACTGAGAAAGGAAACACATTTTGAATCGGTCCCACAGATTGAAGGGACGCCGAAAACAAACAGTCAACCAACCAACCCAAACCCGTTGTGCACTTCCTACATTTTGAATGGTCTCCCCTCGCTGCAGCAGGAGCTGAACAATAGCGTAGTTGTTTTTCTGCGCCGCCAGGTTGAGCGGGGTCATGTCTGTGGAAAACTGAGACTCCACTTCCGTTTTGAAGAAGCCGTCTGTGTCGCCGAGACGCTTCCGCTTCCGGCAGATCTCGATGAAGCACGGATGCTTGAGCATGAGCTCGGCTATGGAGGTATGATCCTCGCTGATGGCTTGAAGAACTGCTTGCTGGATGTTCTGGCTGTTGCAGTGCTCCAGCAGCATTTCTATCAGCTTAGCGGGGACGAAAATATGAGCAGGAGTTACATTGGAGTGTGGATAAGGGGTGAATAATAAACGGACCAAAAAATACTGTACTCACGCGTGAATGATGAATACGAAACAAATCTAGAACAGCAACGATTTTCTTCAGGTGAATGTTTTCTGTTCTTATTCATTAAATATTTTCATTGAAATTGCGGCCAAAAAAAGTTCGGTACACTTCCTCACCCCAAAAATCTTGTAAGAAGATTTCGCTTTCCTCTGAGATTTCAACCAACATTTGTTTATGAAAACCTTTACTCTGATTGCCGATAAAAATGGCCGCTAAAATTATTAATTGAAAGTAACACTAAAACTTTTCTGCCGAAATTCTCACCATCAACTTTCGGTCGAAGATGACTTATCATGGGGAAGGGGGGCTGAAAATAGGGGGAGGAGGCGGGACTTGAATATCATCCAATCCAGGGAAACAAATCAAAGCAACCAAAAGGCAAAGAACATGATATTTACCTCTCTGTTTTCGTTCCTCACAGCCAAACGCAGGGCAGTTCTCCCGAGGTTATCAATGACGTCAACGTTCAACATGGGGTCTTCCGCCATCAGTCGTCTGGCAGTCGCAATGTCACTGAATTCCACCGCGTGCAAGAACGCTAACTCTTCCGGAGTTCGTGCAGAGTTAGGGGCCGCGGACTGATCCACGGAAAACAACATGGTTGCCGGATGTTGGTTTTGTTCGTTTAATTCTAGTTCACATCTGTCGTATCTTGAGTTGCAGAGGTCCTTCTGATGGCGATCAAATCAGAAATGTTTCCTCCAACAAAGAAGTCTTGAAATTTGGTGTCTTATCTGAAAAAAGTGTACTTGCATTAGCAAATAGTTTGTTCTAATATTGCTACGAGATGGCTGATACTTGTCTCGGGCCAATTGAATTTTGGAATTCTGTTGTCATAGCTAGCAGCAATAAAAAGCAACTTTAGGAATAACAGGGACACAGTTTTCAGGAAACGAACTACAGCACCAAAGTGACTCCGTTTGTAAACAGCACACAAAATAAAATAACTTCAACATGCCACACACACACACACACACACACACACACACACACACACACACACACACACACACACACACACACACACACACACACACACACACACACACACACACACACATGAACGTAATCTCATACACTGAAGGTAATCCACACACCAGAATCATACTCTGACAATAAAAATGCGAACTTTATATAATCCTCGGTCGTCTCAGAAAAGATGAGGCAGGAATGACTAAACATGTTCTACTCTGTCGTGACTTAAACGAATGACCATTAGCGGAATGAAACATGTTCAGCTTTTTATCACCGCTTGAGAATAATAGCGAATGCTGCTTATTCATTGGGAGACTGGATTTTTTTTGCCCCCCGTTTCCATGACTTCCAGTACGGTGCGTTATTTTGAGCTCAAAAAAGCTACTTTGCCAAACGATGGTTTAGAAAAGGCGTGCTAGAGGGTGGAGGGGGGAGCAGGAGAGAAAAGCTGTGTATACAAAAACAATCTTTTGGCAATTGGGGAAGGGGGGCGGGGGGGGGGGGGGGGGAGATCGGCGGAAAATAAAAGCTGTGTGAACAAAAGCAATCTTTAAGCGTATCACCAATTAATGCCTCTAAAAGGTTCAATGGCCTTTGGGGACGCAAAGAATCATTAGTTTATTTTCGCAATCTGGAACATGGAAAACATGAAACAACATCAACAAAAGAAAAGGACAACACACACACTAATTGTTATATCTCTTACTTTTTCTATCTCTCCCCCTCTATTTCTGCCTCTCTCTCTCTCTCTCTCTCTCTCTCTCTCTCTCTCTCTCTCTCTCTCTCTCTCTCTCTCTCTCTCTCTCTCTCTCTCTCTCTCTCTCTCCCCTACCCCCACCCCCACCCACAACCCCTACCTACCCCATTCCAACATACTCGGAATTGACCGAAGATTCCATCGGTCGTGTTTTGTGAATTTTCATGTAAAATCTCTTCGTCCAACCAGACTCCTTTTAGTCTCATTAAAGCTAATCAATATAGGAACAACAGTATCATAATCACAATTAATTACCCATAGCAACTGGCGGGGAACATGTTTGACTTTCAATCGCATGGAGCGTCTAATTTGGGATGAAAAAATAAAGCAAAAGCTAAAAAACATAACGGAAAAATAAAAAATAAAAATCCTCTGAACCGTTGATTAAGGAAACAACTCGGAAGTAAAGCAGACGCGCATGAACTACAGTGACGCACGTGAGTATAGCAATTAAGGGCCTACAACAGAGAATAACCAGTAATTACATGTTGGTTTGAAGCTGTACATCCCAAAATAATTCAAGACAAATGGTGTACAAATATTTCGAAATATTGACAATAGTGGGGCCCCCAGTTGAAACGATTGTTCAAATTTGTATACCAACATATAATTTGGTGTGCTGTTAGAAGACATCTAAAGAATGTAAATTCCAGGGGGGGGCAAGCAATTTTTGTCCTCTGGTAAATTTGGTTGCTAGGCAACGGAGTGCCTAGTCGCGAACAATGTCAAACACACAGTTTGGGCGTTTTAACACATATAAACTATAATATAAGACTGAATAAACATAATAAATCCATATTATTGGGTTGTTGTTGTCTTTTTAATGCCTTTAAGTGAAAAAATAAATAAATGGTTGAAAAATGAGCCAAACATCATATTTTGGAACCTTCGGGTTAGGCTATATTTGTAGGTGCTCCCAAATAGAGACAAAAGAAGGTAAATAATAAGCTTGAATTGACCAGGGAACACACCAAAGCTTTGGTGATATACAGGTGAGCCCAGGGACCTAAATAATGTGTATATCTAACACGTTACTTAACAGTGTGTGTTCAGACTGAAGCAGTGAAGACATTGCAAGCGGCGTAAATAAACACATGGACTGGAGCCTGTGCATCTTTTGCCAGAAGGACACAACAGAAAAGCTGATAAATCCCACCGAAGAAAGCTACAGCACAGCAGAGAGACATTTAAAAGTTTTTAAGCAGTTGGAGCGTTTCAGTCATCACTGAAAATAGACAAATTCAATGATGGGTCAGGGATTGCGTCTTCGTTAGCCAAACATGGAGCTAGGTGGCACAAGAACTGCCGTGCTAACTACAACCAAAGAATGTTGGACAGAGCTGAAAAGAGACGGCATGCATGATGAATCTGAAAAAGATGAAGGCGAGACAGGAAAGAGATCACGCAGAGAGAGTGGGCAAGTTTCTCCACAAGAAAGAGACCTGTATGTTTAACTGTGGCAAAACTGGAAATCTTTCTGGAGGTTCTACATACCAGCTTGAGTCACATATTCGGGAAGCTGCTTTGAAGATTGACCCTCAAGTTGACAACAAGTCACGTCTCACGATGTTGGGACTGGCTCACATGGCCAGACGAGGGTTTTGCACTTCACGGGTAAGCCATGATAAGATAATTCGGCCAGATTGAGCCGGTTGAAACTAGCTGAAAGGCTGCTGCAAAGGTCAAAGCCACTGTCAGACCCAATTCACCTTAACAGAGTAGCCCTTTTCAGAAATCAGAACAAGTCTACTCAGATGACCAAGAATCTGAAGCTGAAGACAGCCAAGACCAACTGTGGTTTGTTTGCAAGATTGTATGTTGGATGTCAGGCTAGAGGAGAAGACCTTGATGAATTTTTTCAGCACGAAAACCAGTCATTCCCTCCATCAATCTCAGATTCTGGAGAATTACGCCACGGCAACAAAAGCGATCTCCTGCACTGTTTTGAGAAAACTCATGACCCAGTACTCACTGAACCACAAGTATCAGCTGTTCTCATTGATGGTGCTGCGCTGGTGCACATTCTGAAGCCACGCCAAGCACAAACATTCCAAGAGTACAGTGATTCTGTCTTTTTAGCATATGTCCTGATGAGCCTGTCTAACGCTGATCGCGTTGACATTGTTTGGGACTGTTACCGTGACAACAGTCTGAAGTCATCAGTGAGGAAGAAACGAGGCTCTGGCATGAGGAGAAGAGTGAAAGGAGACGTTGCTCTGCCACGCAACTGGCCAGAATTCCTACGAAACAGTCAAAACAAAGAAGAGCTCTTTCATCCTGTCTGAAAATCTGAAGCTCGTCAAGGAAGACGGGAAAGTGGTCATTGCAACACAAGGTGTGGACTTTGTTAGTTCTAGTGACATTAGTGAGGACCAAAGAGCCAGGCTGTCCCCTTGTTCACACGTAGAGGCTGACACCAGACTGGTTGTACACTGTTCTGACCTGGCCAGAATGAATCACACTGACGTCATGATCAGGAATTTAGACACTGATGTAGTGGTGCTTGCAACAGCTCACTACCATTCCCTCCAGCTGGGAAACCTGTGGGTTGCATTTGTGCTGGATCCCACTATCGTCTTCTGCCTATTCACGACTACGCCCAGAGAAATCAGCAGCACCTCTGATGTTTCATTCTCTGACTGGCTGCGACACTATGTCATCTTTCTTTGGTGTCAGTAAGAAGAGATGCTGGAAAGTGTGGATGTCTGATCCAGAATTCACAGCTGTTCCTTTGGGTGCTTGCATCACCGGACAAGTTCAGCCAGATTGAGCGCTTTGTCTCGTTGATGTTCGACAAGACCAGTGTTTCCGACAAGGTGAACCATGCCAGAAAACACCTGTTCACGAAGAAAGGGCGCATGCTGGAAAACACCCCACCCACTCAAGCTGCTCTTCTTGAACACACGCAAAGATCATCTGGAAGGAAGCTCTCATTCCGCAGCCAGAGATTCCAGATCCTGCAAGCTGGGGCTGGGAAGAAGTTGATGGAACTTATTCGCCTGTTTGGACATCACTTCCAGATGCATCTAAGATCTGCTCTGAACTAGTAAAATGCAGCTGCAAGAAAGGTTGTAGAGGTCCGTATAGCTGTGCCACAGCGGGTGTCCCCTGCACTGCTCTTTGCTTCTGTGATGGCAAATGCCAGCGTGACTGAAAGACTGAATTCATGAACCGGTTATGTGAGTAAATCGCTATGGATATAGAAGAAACTATGTTTACAGGTTTCTTTTTCAAACTCTGGCATTATGCATGAAATGCATTTCTTTGTTAACAAATAGTAGAAATACAGCTTCGCGTACAGTATTAATTTTGTAAATAGGAGGGCCTCTACAACCTTGTTGAGAATTTATCTGTAGACAATTGACCGGACAGTATGTTTTACATCAGTATGTAGTGTCGTAGTGTCATCTGTCTTTGCTTTAAAATAAAGCAGAATCATGAACCCATTCCAAAAAGATAGCAACTAGCAAGAATATATTTGTCATTTGCATAATTTTAATAGTCAATGTGCAAGCTTGCGATTGTTACTAGACGGTACCGTTCTTGAAAAGAAAACCGATTCATTTGTATATAATTATAAAACGTCAATAGCCAGTGCAGGGGCGGATCACATCATGGGGGTTTCCAAATTTCTTAAAGGGACAATTCGACGACGCGAAGCGTTTAGTTGTGGGCGCGAAAATGGAGCAATCTTGTGCAATCTGAGCCAAGAAACTTCCCCTAATACACCTTCAAAAAGTAAATTTAAGAAGACAAATTAGATTACCAATAAAAGGAAAATTGACCGATCTGGTGCAACCTGAGCCAGCAAATTACCCAACTACCTTCCGAAACCGTCATTTAGAAGACAAAGGCCAGCTCCTAGGGGGGCCCGGGGGCATGCCCCCCCGGAAAATGTTGATAAAAATCAAGGAAAATGGAGGAATCTGGTGCAATTTGAGCCTTCAGTTTCTCTTTATTTTTAAATGTATTTTTTTTAATACTTTTTTTATTTTTTTATTTTTAGGCTGCGGGGGGGGGGGGGGGGTGTCCGGAAACCCCGGAAACCCCCCCTGGATCCGCCCCTGCAGTGTGTTTATTGTCCTGATGTTGGAAACATGGTACAGGCAAACATAAATGTTAATTCAAAGGTAAACTAAACTCTTAGTTACAAAGAACTGGTGTTTTGAATGTTCACCTTCTGCAAAAGTGCGTTTTGAGGGTATGCTTACTAAACAGGTCATATTTTCGTTCATAGACCATTTAGAAGTTGCCCCTCCCTGGCATTTGGATCCTGAGAGATGTCTTTTTAACTGTATAAAGTATCATGTTGGTATACCAATCCGAACAATTCAGCCCCTATTCTGCAGCTAGTCCTAGCACTACAAGAAGAAAAGAAAGAAAACAATGTGTGCAAAATGAGAGAGAGAGAGTGTGTGTGTGTGTGTGTGTGTGTGTGTGTGTGTGTGCGTGCGTGCGTGTGTGTTGGTGGGTGTGTGTGTGTGTGGGTGTGTATGAGTGCGTGCAAGCGTGCGTATGTGTGCGTGTGATTGTGCGTTCGTTCGTTCGTTCGTTTATGTGTGCGTGCGTACGTGTGTCTGTCTGTCTGTCTGTCTGTCTGTCTCTCTGTCTAGATGTTGTATGCAACCAACTTCGCTTAATGTTGCCCAATTCAAACAGTCCACAACAACAGACTTACATACTCCAACCCGATTTTGATTTCGGACACTTACGTGTGCCGTGCAACCAGAATGCAAAATGCTGCTTCGTTCTTTTGAGCAAAATGCTGTCCTATCGGTCGCTGTTCCATCGATCCATGAATATCAGCTGGGAACCATGCAACTTGTTTGAGCGATAGGGGAAATGGTGGCAACTCAAACTTCATGCATGTTTTAGTAGCCGCCACACTTGAAATCGACCCACTGATACTGCGCTTGAATAATTCTGAAAGGAACGTCCTTTCTCGTGTTATACAAGCGATCATATTCACCACAGCAGAATCTCTTCAGGCTTTTACACGGGATATCAAAAATCAACTGTCAAAATAAAAAAAATCCCTAATGGAAGTAGGAATTAAGAAAAGATCCTGTAATCCATGTCAGAGTTCGGTGGGTTATAGAAACACGAAAATACCCAGCATGCTTCCTCCGAAAGCGGCGTATGGCTGCCTAAATGGCGGGGTAAAAACGGTCATACACGTAAAATTCCACTCGTGCAAAAACACGAGTGTATGTGGGAGTTTCAGCCCACGAACGCAGAAGAAGAAGAAGAAGAAGAAGGAATTACTGTTAGAGGGAATGTAAAGGTACAGTCTTTCCCGTGTAAATGATTCGGGTCCCCATCTCAGATCTGGCCAGGTGTTTACATGGGATAGGGCCATTCCTCTACTCGATATAAGACTTCATATAATAATAATAATACTCGGACACATTCCCAAAAATCAGCATCCTGTCTGATTTCTGTCCAACTAGAGTACGATTTTGAATGAACTAATTTTCTTAAAAAGCCACTAAATGTGAAGAACTGTCCCTTGGATATATACCCAAAATCAACAGTCTGACTGCTACGTTGAGCAGAGTGGGCATCTATTCTTCAATACTGTTTGTCACCTATGTCAATCTACGAAATCCGTTTCTCAGAAAAATGTTGGTATGTGTCCAGATAGAGCAGTGACCTAATCTCGTGTAAAAAGCCTGGCATGCAGATCGGAGATGGTGACCAAAATCGTTTACACGGGAAAGACTACATGTGCCTTTAAATTGCCTCAAACAGTTGTTCTTACTTATATTAAAGCTTGTTTTGAAGCTAAAAGTGAAATCGAATTCTTCTTCTTCTTCTTCTTCTTCTTCTTCTTCTTCTTCTTCTTCTTCTTCTTCTTCTTCTTCTTCTTCTTCTTCGTTCATGGGCTGAAACTCCCACGTTCACTCATGTTTTTGCACGATTGGTTTTTTACGTGTATGACCGTTTTTACCACGCCATTCAGGCAGCCATACGCCGCTTTCGGGGGAGAATTTTAATTCGAATGGCAAGCTTTACGCAAGGGTGTTCTTCGGCAAACACTGACGCAACACACAGGAGGAAAGATAACCGATTTCTACCACTGATTTGGATTTCAGCACAGACTGTTGTTTCCGCGTTACCTAGGCAACCAGAAGTTCCATTCCCATTGTTATCTGGGACATGATTGTGTATCTCGATCTGCGCCTATGCGTGTGTGCGCGTGAGTGAGAGTGTGTGCATCATGTCGGTCAAACGACATTGCACGTGGAGCAAGTCTCACGCGCGATCGATCGGGAACAGAGCGAGCGTTTGTATTTGAGGGCGATCAAACAAGGGTATAGTTGTGTCCTCAGGTGTATATAATTGAGCTTGCATTGAAATAAAGACATCCAATGGAAACACTGTCAATACGAAAAAAAGCTTTCATTACAATGCAAAGCCTTCTTCTTCTTCTTCCTTCTTTCTTCTTTCTTCTTTCTCTTCTTCTTCTTCTTCTTCTTCTTCTTCTTCTTCTTCTTCTTCTTCTTCTTCTTCTTCTTCTTTGTGTGTGTGTGTGTGTGTGTGTGTGTGTGTGTGTGTGTGGGGGTGTGTGCCCGGTGTGTGTGTGTGTGTGTGTGTGTGTGTGTGTGTGTGTGTGTGTGTGAATAGATCGGAGATCAAAATAAACCGAAAATATCAGGAACTATAGCCTGAAACAAAACGATTTTATCTTTCTTATGAAAAATTTCATGAAGAATGTGAGTAAAGGCAAATCATGCAGTTCCGTACCAACAGAACGCAACATCAGGGTTTTTTTAAAGTGTTTTTAAAAAAAAAAATATTTTCTTTGTATCTTATTTATTTGTTTATTTGTTTACTCATCATTCATTTTATTAATCAATTTATTTATTTACTTCTGTATTTATTTGTATTTATTTGTTCGTGTTTTTGTTGTCTGTTTGTTTGTTTGTTTGTTTGTTTGTTTGTTTGTCTCCGTTTCAATACCATCATGAATTTGCTTCATAATAATAAAGTGTTCTAATTTCAGCAGATGTGAGTGTTGGCACCACACGTTTGCATGGAGCTTGTCCTGCAAGATGGCTGATCAGCACAACAGATGATATTTTTCACAAGCTACGTCACTTGCCAAGGACGCTGCTTTGCCACAACTGCTCAATATGTCTGTCTGTCTCAGCGGTTTGTCTGTCCATCTGCTACAGAAGCTACACCATACGCCAAAAGGTTGATCAGATTTGACATTTTTCGTCATTTGTTGGGTGGTTGTTGTTTTTTAAACCAGTTGAGGTTTTTCGTGGTGTTCTTTCTTGTTTCTCAAAAAGCATGTACATGTGAGTGTGTGTGTGTGTGTGTGTGTGTGTGTGCGTGCGTGTTTGTGTGTGTGTGTGTGCGCGCGCGCGCGCGTGTGTGTGTGTGTGTGTGTGTGTGTGTGTGTGTGTGTGTGGGTGTGTGTGTGTGTGTGTGTGTGAGGTGTTTTTTTAAGAGAGACATATACCATTTTCATTTTTAAACCTTTTTAAAATTTTATTTTTTAGAGCTTATAAGCATCCATGATATTCCTGATTAAGATTTTTACCAATCATTGGCCATTTATTCGTCTGAAGCACCAATGCGTGTAACCTTCTTATACGTTACAGGGCCGGACTAGGCTAAGAAGGAGGGGTGGTCCAGGAGGATGTTCCCCCTGGCGGGGTCAAGGGGCAGAGCCCCTTGTGGGGGTCAGGGGGCTTCGCCCCCTGAAGCTGATGGGTAGGTCATATTCTGAGATAGGAAAATGGTCGCTCCTTGCATGAATCGTCATACAATAAACAATAATAAAAAATGTTTTAAATAAGTGAGGTACATGTTTAGGCTAGGGGGGGGGGTTACGTAACCCCCATAACCCCCCCGGTAGTCCGGCCCTGCGTTATCTAATATTTGATACAAGTTGTGTGTGTGAGATATTATTGCAAGTAGGCCTACATGCCCGCAGGTCTCTTTGTCAATGGAACCGAACCTATTCCCAGACTTTCAAGCGGCTTCAGATATTAAAACATGTTTTTAAGGATACAAGAGTATCATTACCTTTATGCCTTTATTATTTTCCTCCTTCAGCCGTTTAAATAAAAGGTTAAGCAATCTATATTAGCTGTGTTTAGTCCACATATCTTTTTTTCTTCTTTTTCTTGTCCTTCTTCTTTATTTGCATGTTTGTTTGGGTTAAGGAACACAAATTTGCCTGAAAAGGTTTAGTCTTTAACATTCGACATTGGAAAAGTTTCTCTTGGAAAAGGTATGAAAGTTGACAACTGGCCCCTGCTCAAAGCAAAAGAATTGACAAAATATTTCATTTCACCTCAGTCAGTACCCACATGTGTACATGTATTTCCGGTCTGAGTAAAGACTACGCGACCACACGCGACCACACGCGACCACTCGCGACCGTGCGCGACCTCCAACTGAAGCATGTACAGGAAATATTGCTTTTGTTCTAGTATCTTTACAGTATTTTCTCACGTTGTACGAAATTTTAAGTCATAAAAGTCAAAATTAAGGGATGCATTTTCGAAGAGCTATCAAGCGAAGTGAAGCATCGGAAATCTGCGTCCGATCATGTTCGCATTGGTTTTATACCCGCACCCGCGACCTCTAACTAAAGCATGTACATGCAATATTTTGTCATATATATCTAGTATCGCACAACATTATCTGACTTTGTACAAACTTTTAGATTAAAGAAAGAAGAAATAAGGGAGTTATGTTGCATTTTCGAAGAGCTATAATGCAAAAACAAAGCCTCGGATGTTTGCCTTCGAAAATGCATCATAACTCCCTTATCTTTGATTTCTATAACTTAAAAGTTGGTTCAAAGTGAGACAGTGTTGTGAAGATACTAAATATATATATATTTTTTTTTTACATGTACATGCTTTGGTTTGGCGTGCGAAAACAATGCGAACAGGGTCGGACGCAGAATTCCGATGCTTTCACTTTCGCTCGATAGCTCTTCGAAAATGCTTCATAACTCCCATATTTTTACATTTAGTCAAGTTTTGACTAAAAATGTTTTAACATAGAGGGGGGAATCGAGACGAGGGTCGTGGTGTATGTGTGTCTGTCTGTCTGTGTGTGTGTGTAGAGCGATTCAGACTAAACTACTGGGCCGA
>NC_090261.1:37998698-38296198 GCF_037325665.1 Littorina saxatilis
AAATGTATTGCTCTGACCACAGGCGGAAGGTATCGTTCACTGGACCACCATTATAATTATAAGGAACCCCTGGACATACAAGTATAACAATAACACAAAACCAAGCACATCAACCAGAATAAAAAATCAACATCAAATTGAAATAGAGTTTATTTACCAACGCAGAACTAATGTAAAAGGTCCACTGATCAGCTGAAACCGTTGCGACAGCAAAATTAGAGAAATTGTCTTCAAACGTCCACAGATACAAGTAACAGGAACATGTTACAACAAAAATACGAGTGACTAAGCTTAGATGAATTAATACAAAATCTCAGCAAGCAACTTACAGATAACAATCGGAAATCCTGAGCCAAATCAACGCAGCGACAACGCAGACAGGTCCACAGATCTAAAAGTGTCAACGTTCTTTTTTGGTCCAGCTGAAGCATGATGGGACAATTAGTAACATTATTAAATTGTAAAAATAAAAATGCTAATACTTACCGCTTATTAGATGTCTCAGATGAAATAAATGTTTGATGAAAAAATATAAGCACAACACGATTAAAAACAAAAACAAAAAAACGTCCCGCAGCGGTCTAGGGGGTATAAAAATTATATACTCTAAGCGACGCTAGATCCCGACGAGTCTCGGTAGCTCAATCGGTAGAGCGCTGACCTGGCAAGGCGAAGGTCTCGGGTTCGAATCTGCTCATGGCCCAAATATTTTTAATGTATTATTTTATTCGGAGCATGACTAAAAGACGAAGTGGAACACTTGTTGAACACGTGTGTTCACCTGGTGTTCCACTGTGCAAAAAAGTGTTTACCATGTGTTCCAAAAGTGTTCAGGTAGCAGAAGATGCTTCAGGATAACACATTGAGAACACTTTCTGTGTTCCAAAAGTGTAAAAATGTGTTCACCCTAACACTTTAAGTGTTCACCATAAACACTTTCAGTGTTCTCAAAGTGTTATAAAATTTAGAGTGCACACACACTGACACACACACACACACCGTGGCACACACACACACTGACACACACACACCGTGGCACACACACACACTGACACACATACACACCGTGGCACACACACACACTGACACACACACACACCATGGCACACACACACACTGACACACACACACACCGTGGCACACACACACCGTGGCACACACACCGTGGCACACACACACTGACACACACACACACCGTGGCACACACACACACTGACACACACCGTGGCACACACACACACACCATGGCACACACACAGACTGACACACACACACACACCGTGGCACACACTGACACACACACACACACCGTGGCACACACTGACACACACACACACACCATGGCACACACACACACTGACACACACACACACACCGTGGCACACACACACACATTGACACACACACACACACCGTGGCACACACACACACACTGACACACACCGTGGCACACACACACACTGACACACACACTGACACACACACCGTGGCACACACACACACTGACACACACACCATGGCACACACACACATTGACACACACACACACCGTGGCACACACACACACACTGACACACACACACACACCGTGGCACACACTGACACACACACACACCGTGGCACACACACACACTGACACACACACCGTCACACACCGTGGCACACACACACACTGACACACACACACCGTGGCACACACACACACACATCATCAGTTGTGTCTTTGGTATATCATATACGCTTAAATTGATTCAATAAGTACAACAATTTTTTTAGCATTCACCAGGTGTATCGTGACTGGTTGGTTCAACAAGAGCAAAGTGACGGACTCTACCCGACGTTTCATGCATGTCGGTCTATTATGCATCGGGCCGGCTAGACCGGTCAGCACATGCCCCCAATTCCTGGCAAAGACGATTGATGCAATCGAGATTTGACCGGTGACCTTGGAACCACTTTATCTGGACAGCCTTTCGTCTTCTACCAGGATGAAAGTACGATGATAGTTTTGACTCACTGGTGAGAACGTCAAGCTCATGTCTGAAATGGATGTTCTGTTCATGGACGGAACCCAGTTTAATGTGACTGAAGTCAGCGCCCCATCACTAGTAGTCAGTTTACGCAGTTGTTCACCATCCATGGCCTCTCAGTTAGTCAGAGATCATTTTCTGACGTTGGTGTACTGCCTCCTGAAAGACAACAAGTCGCGTAAGGCGAAAATACAATATTTAGTCAAGTAGCTGTCGAACTCACAGAATGAAACTGAACGCAACGCAACGCAGCAAGACCGTATACTCGTAGCATCGTCACTCCACCGCCCGTGGCAAAGGCAGTGCCCGTGGAATTGACAAGAAGAGCGGGGTATTCGTTGCGCTGAGAAGGATAGCACGCTTTTCTGTACCTCTCTTCGTTTTAACTTTCTGAGCGTGTTTTTAATCCAAACATATCATATCTATATATTTTTGGAATCAGGAACCGACAAGGAATAAGATGAAAGTGTTTTTAAATTGATTTCGAAAAAAAAATTTTGATAATAATTTTTATATATTTAATTTTCAGAGCTTGTTTTTAATCCGAATATAACATATTTATATGTTCTTGGAATTAGCAAATGATGGAGAATAAGATAAACGTAAATTTGGATCGTTTTAGTAATTTTTATTTTTTTTTACAATTTTCCGATTTTTAATGACCAAAGTCATTAATTAATTTTTAAGCCACCACGCTGAAATGCAATACCGAAGTCCGGGCTTCGTCGAAGATTACTTGACCAAAATTTGAACCAATTTGGTTGAAAAATGAGGGCGTGACAGTGCCGCCTCAACTTTCACGAAAAGCCGGATATGACGTCATCAAAGACATTTATCAAAAAAATGAAAAAAACGTTCGGGGATTTCATACCCAGGAACTCTCATGTCAAATTTCGTAAAGATCGGTCTAGTAGTTTAGTCTGAATCGCTCTACACACACACACACACGCACACACGCACGCACACACACACGCACATACACCACGACCCTCGTTTCGATTCCCCCTCGATGTTAAAATATTTAGTCAAAACTTGACTAAATATAAAAAGAGACAAGGAACTTAGTCGATAAATATCGACAGGGGGCCGACTAATGGTTTAAATGTGAAATGTGTGTATAATAATGGGTGTGGGTCTGAAATGAAGTTAGGTAGTAGTTAACATTTGTTTTGAATAATTATTGGTATTTTGACAATGTGGGTAGCATGGAAATGTAAGCATTTGAATGTAAGTCTTAGGTACCATTGTAGTACCCAGGAAGAGAGACCAGAGATAGGGTACGGGTTGCAATAGCTTGTGTGGTCTTTGAGTTTTGTTTTTGGAAAGATATTGTTAAAGAAAAAGAAGACAATTACAGTAATGCAATATTTATTGTGAAAACCAACGATTGTACAAAGAACATGTGAAGCAACATTATGTCTATGATGATGTGAAGAAAATTAGTTATGATTTATACTATTATTATTTAGACTTGAGACTGACAGTGTTGTGACGAGCGTTGGCTAATGGTAACGAGTACATATGTGTGTAGTTGTGGTGTGTGTGTGTGTGTTTGCGCGTTGGTTTGGATTATGGGTGTAATTTGTAAAACAGATGTGACAGTAATAATGGAGTTCACATCAGTGAGGTTAGTTTGAAATGGAACACACGCACGTTTTTGAAAAAAACAATATGAAATTTTGAACCATGAGATCTTTATTAAATAATAAACTGAACATCAGCAAAACATCAAAGCAATTATTAATAAGGTTTGAAAAGCTTGACTTACTATGTTAAATAGTGGATTGAAGGCTGAAAACGTCATTTACAAATTACATCTGAGATAGGGAGGGCGGGTGGGGGAAGTGCTGAAAGTGTGGATGAGATTAAAAAAATAAAAAATGCTGAGTGACAACAGGGAGGTTAAAGGCTGCCCTTTTCGTAGCGTTCATTAATTAATTCCTATTGTTTACATGTGCCAAACATGTTATAAAACTACCTAAGGGGACATAATAACGATTGGCTGTAGCTTTCGAACACAGAAAAAATTATTTCAGTATTGCAAAGTGGTTTTGATAGTGTCGAATGTAAACAGAACAGTCTCAAAGTGAAAGTGGATGTTTTCCGGAAATTGCGAAGTTAACAAGAATACCGGCAGAAAAGCGCGCTTTCCTGCTTAGCACAATACGCTACCGCACTAATCTGGCGTGTCAATATCACTACGTTTTGGACGTGGAAGGTGAGCGATTTCCTTCCGCCCTCAGCTAATTCAAGAAATCACCCCCCTCCTAGGTACACGTGCACTCAAGTTAACCTCTGCTTTGACCTGTGTGCCAAGAGTCAGATGAGAGAGAGAGAAAGCGAGAGAGAGAGAGAGAGAGAGAGAGAGAGACACACACACACACACACACACACACACACACACATAGACAGAGACAGACATAGAAAGACAGAAGCGGAGAGACTCAGAGGGAGACACAGACAAAGACATACATACAGAGAGAGAGAGAGAGAGAGAGAGAGAGAGAGAGAGAGAGAGAGAGAGAGAGAGAGAGAGAGAGAGAGAGAGAGAGAGAGAGAGAGAGAGAGAGAGAGAAAAAAAAATGTAACTGATCTCGTGAGAACGGTTGAGGCCTTGCAAGGTTTTGACGGCAACAATAATTATTGTAGTTCTGTAAGACTTTATTTCTGTTTGATTTGTAATATGTTGGGAAGACATATTTATCAATTGATCAACAAAATACAACATAATACAAAACGACACAACATTGTTAAAATCATTATTGGCCAACGTTGAACGTTTACAAAGGCCTCAATCTTCCCGCGCCGTAGACCAGATTAATAGGTGCTTGATTTTGGTATTTTGATTTACATAACATTAAACCTTTCTTGGGGTTCATGGTCATGGCAACAGCCATATTAATGTGAAAACATCCATCCAACGGGTCACAAGACACCATTTCAAGTCACAGTAGTTTATTTAGGATGCACTCAGGATAACACCTCAGTAACCGAAAACCTGTAACATAATACAATGCAAATAAGTCATGACAGCAAGTAACCATCATTATAATTATACAAAGAAAGTGTCAAACAATGAATGCTTCTTCTTCTTCGTTCGATGTTGATGGCCGAAACAATGAATGCAAAAATAGCATGTAGTCTTATCAGAATACAGGAAAAATGGATCATCAATGGTGATGACTAACACATCACCAGTGAAATTACACAACTGCATGAAAATGCAATCAAGTACTGCATAAAAACGGGTTTAATAACAAATCTAAGTTCAGAGGCATGAACTCAATAATAAAGTGAAATTACACAACTGCATGGAAAATGCAATCAAGTACTGCATAAAAACGGGTGTAATAACAGATCTAAGTTCAGAGGCATGTAACTCAATAATAAAGTAAACATGTTACCATCAAAGTGCACATCATACTAAACACACCTCAAGGCAATTTAGGCAATGCCAGCCTCGTCAGCTATGGCCTCATCCACATCCACATGACAGCAATTGACAACCGTACAGCTGAAAATATACATTGTAATGTCATAATTTTAACATACTACATCAGGGGCGGACCTAGGGGGGGTTCCTGGGTGCCCGGAACCCCCCCCCCCCCCCTCCCCCATCCGTTTTTTTTATATTTTTTTTTTAGTAAAAAAATAAAGCGCTTGTGCTTTCCTTCCTTCCAAATGCAACATGCTTGAAACTGACGAGAAACTCAAAGGCTAACCCCCCTCCGAATTATTTTTGAAATGATTAGTTATATTGAAATAGTAGTTCATATAAAATAGCACATTGCCTTCTCAAAGTCAAAGGTGCACATATTTGTACACGCATATTTACTGAATAGATACCTTGTTATCTTCCAGGAGAGGCCTCCGATTGACCTAAAAAAATAAAATTCCTTCAGCATCTGGGGGGCTTCACCCCCCAGACCAGGGCTTTGCCCCTGGACCCCACCGGGGCCTGAGCGGCCCCTGGACCCCTGCTCCAATTTGGAACCCCCCCCCCCCCCTTGTTCACAACTAGGTCCGCCCCTGTACATTGCTGGACAGCAAGCATTCCTTAAACATTCTCTCATGTACTCAATTCTTAAGGTTGAAGCAAAACGAACAACCACAAGAAAATAACCTAAGTTCAAAACCAAGAAAATCTTCCAATAAAATAATATCAAACATCAGAAAAACTACAAATTACACAAGAATAACACACCACATATGTGCATTCCACTCAAAGGTAGGAGAAACCACACCAGAAAAAGTGACAAAGATTGAATAGAACATTTTCTGAATCTGTTGTCGTCTGCTTTGTTTACACCGGAAACACTCTTACAACCTTGACCCGGCAATGCTAAAACCGGTCTACTTATGAGTCTAAAAATAGACACAGCTCTATGGCGGGAAATCTTCCTCTTCCAGACAGCCATAGAATTCTCAGTAAACTCAAAATTCACCACATAATTTGCCAAACAATACAATCCTTCCAAAGAAAATGTTTCTTTTCATAATAGGAATGAAAGAGACCATAGTTTGTGAACAAAATAACTTTGTCCACTTTCTGTTGTCTGGAAACTACCAAGCATGCAGACCTTCCAGAAAACCTAGGCAAATACATTATTAAAATCCTAAAAACACAGTCCTAAACAACAATTTCATACATAATTACCAGAATGAATAAAATTAAAAGCACACAAACATACCTTCATCACTAATTGACTAAACCACGCTTCTCTCTTGGAGTCGAATGGAACAATGGCCGAAAATGGAGGGAAAAAGTTGCAGAACTGCAGGATAAGCACTGTCTTATCCTGTAGCCAGAAGAAACTAGTTCCTTACACTCAACTACTTTCAGTGCCTCAAAATACTATAATTATTCATTAATAACATAGGAGAAGGTTCCAAAATATTAACTTTAAATGTTTTAATACAAAAAGTACATTATTGCTTATAAATTTTTGTATCCCTACACAAGACAGACATTTTCAGGGCAGGGGAAGACAAGAACACTGGTCACACCAGAGTTATCCTCAACACAGAAGTGTAGACTAAGGAGTAGTGCAGGGGAGATAATCAAAATTTGTATTTTAAGGGACTCTCTTTGCAAAGTGACTGAAATACATCTCGAGATTTAAACAGTATCATGTACACATGTAAATGTGAACCTCTTACATTAATATTATATGATGTATGATTTTATATTTCAGCATATCTATATATATATACGACTTGTGTCTGTGTGTGTATCTGTCTGTCTGTGTCTTCGCGATGCACGGCCAAAGTTCTCGATGGATCTGCTTCAAATTTGGTGGGCTTATTCACAGAGACCCCGGACACAACCTGATCGATGAGATATTTCAACACGTGCTCTCAGCGCGCAGCGCTGAACCGATTTTCGTTTTTCACTGCACGTTACTATTTTTAGATCTCCCTTCCTTCGTGCGCCGGCGTCAATCCATATTCCCGTTTGTACGTTACTATATTTAGAAGGTCACTGCACGTTACTATTTTTAAATCTCCCTTCCTTCGTGCGCCGGCGATGCCGGTGTACACCCGGCAAAGCCGGGTCCCCGGCGACGGCCGGGTATTCGGCTCTACTTCTTCCCGGCGAAGCGGGTAATCATCTAGTGTGTCATATGTGAATTACATGTCATCAGGGCTTGCCAAATCCCATTTCCCGTAACCCGGGGGAAAGGTAAAAATTGGCCGGGAAGTACACATTCCCCAGGTTGCTTTCCCGCGGGAAAGACAACAATCGTATCTCTCAAAATGCACATTGGATGATTTTTGTTACATTTAGTCAAGTTATGACTAAATGTTTTAACATCGAGGGGGGAATCGAGACGAGGGTGGTGGTGTATGTGTGTGTGGGTGTGTGTGTGTGTGTGTGTGTGTGTGTGTGTGTGTAGAGCGATTCAGACTAAACTACTGGACCGATCTTTATGAAATTTGACATGAGAGTTCCTGGGTATAAAATCCCCGAACGTTTTTTTTCATTTTTTTGATAAATGTCTTTGGTGATGTCATATCCGGCTTTTAGTGAAAGACGAGGCAGCACCGTCACGCCCTCATTTTTCGATCAAAGTGATTGAACTTTTGGTCAAGCAATCTTCGACAAAGCTCGGACTTCGGTATTGCATTTCAGCTTGGTGTCTTAAAAATTAATGAATGACTTTGGTCATTAAAAATCGGAAAATTGTAAAAAAAAATAAAAATTTATAAAACGATCCAAATTTACGTTCATCTTATTCTCCATTATTCTCTTATTCCAAAAACATATAAATATGTTATATTTGGATTAAAAACAAGCTCTGAAAATTAAATATATAAAAATTATTATCAAAATTAAATTGTCCAAATCAATTTAAAAACACTTTCATCTTATTCCTTGTCGGTTCCTGATTCCAAAAACATATAGATATGATATGTTTGGATCAAAAACACGCTCAGAAAGTTAAAACAAAGAGAGGTACAGAAAAGCGTGCTATCCTTCTTAGCGCAACTACTACCCCGCTCTTCTTGTCAATTTCACTGCCTTTGCCATGAGCGGTGGACTGACGATGCTACGAGTATACGGTCTTGCTGAAAAATGGCATTGCGTTCAGTTTCATTCTGTGAGTTCGACAGCTACTTGACTAAATGTTGTATTTTCGCCTTACGCGACTTGTTTACCTTAAACACGTTCCGCAAAGCCTGTCCATTCACAGATAAAAGAAAACAGTATTTGCGATGTCTGCTTCGTTGCCGAGTCTTTGGTTTTGTCGTCTGCTGTGAAACAAGAGAGTTGCTTCCCTTCCTGACAAATCGAAAATGTATTTTGATTCGCGAAATTTGATTGGTCCGTACTTGGAATTTAGCCAATGAATGAGCTGTTTACAATTATACATCCGGAAGGAGGTCACATGTGTTGTTTGCAAGAGACGCGTTTGCAAGGATTTTTATGTGATCGTCTTTCTGTTTTTTAGTGCGTCGTGTGATTGTAATGTCGTTAATAGAAAGGTTCGGATTCGTGAAAACGAACAGAGGGAGTAGTGACTGTAGTGCAATAGAAGAACCCTGCAAAAAACTGAAAAAAGATGAAGTGTACGACCGAGAGAAGCGATCGAGGCAGTTTCTCCCTTCATGGAAGGATGAGTTCACGTGGTTGGAATTTCGTGAATAGTTTTCAAGGTGATTTTTTTCGAAATGTACAGGAAACCTAAATATTTGGGGGGGAATGTAGAAATTGGATTTACATTTCCCTGGGAAATACAGAAATTTTAAAATTTGGCAAGCCCTGGTCATCATACCAAACTGTCATACATTTTTATTCCTACATTATTCTGATTGATCACAACCAAATCTACTATCATTGGACATATCCAAATGCAAGCGCCTGTTTTTGACAACGTGCAACTTGCTTGGATCTCTTGTTTGGCCTGTAGGTAAAATGTACAATGTATTTTCTGATTTGTGCACAAAAGCTTTTCTTTTTCTTCTTTTTTTTAACATAACAATGTTTAATGTCACTGTATGTTTGAAAGACCATGGTCAAATTTGTAAAACAAATGTTAAATTAGAAAATAAATACCATTTTGGTTCATGATTTTTCCTACACCTGTGCTGAAAATAAGACATAAAAATGTTCGTATATAAGTCACTCAAATACAGAGTAGTACGAATGCTTTGAGTTTGTTGCGGTTAACCCTGCACAGTTCGGCCTATGATGTTTTTGTTGAACAATTTTGCCGTCACCCCTCCCATAGAGTGACGTATTTCACAACTTCCTGTGTTACACAACCTCAGTGATGACCAATTTTGCCTCCACCCCTCCCATAGGATGACGGATTTCACAACTTTCTACTGATGAACAATGTTGCCTTCACATCTCCCATAGGGTGACGGATGTCACAACTTCCTGTGTACACAAACTGATGACGTATTTCACAACAAAATGACGCTGCCCATGGTCAACCTCGAAACTATCCGTATAGAATGGGGGCCTCCTGGCCCCCATAACAAACGTACCACACCGTCTTTGGACTTCTGAAAGAGAAGCTTGCAGAGACCGACGTGCGACTGACTAAACGCAAATCATTTCCGATTTCGAATCGGGCGGCTTGCAATCGCGGCACTCGTCGGGTTCTCAACTGGCAGTCTAGAGCTAGGTGCTCCATGGCCGACTTTTCGGTTCTCCAGCTATGGTTTTGTTATTGTTTTTGTTTGTTTCGACAAAATCAAGTCTAAATAAACTGACAAACTTTGTTCTTTTGAGACTTTCAACAGTATGTTGGGTGAAACGTGACTCGGCCGCCGGTGTAACACGAGAAAATTACTCCCACGAGATTTTTTACTCCGGAGTAAACATTTCGTACAAAAAAGTTACTCTCTTTACGAAAAAAGCACTCCCCCATTGCACGAGAAAATTACTCTCAAGACAGGTGAGTTCCGAGTAAACATTTCGTTCAAAAATGTTACTCCCCTGACGAATAAATAACGAATAAATTACTTCACCCCAACACGAGCAATTTAACTTCCCATGCCAGGTGTACGAAATGTTTACTCCCTTGTCCCCTGTTAGTCTTGGTGGTGGAAGGGGTTGAAGGAGGGTAGCGCGACATTCGTGTGCGCGAGATCACTTCAGTATTGGCATTATCCCTTCGCCCGCATCCCATTTTCGCGTACGAGATTTTTACTGGAAGTAAAAACAATGGGGAGTAAAAATTTCGTGGAGGGAGTAATTTTTTCGTGCCTTGGGGAGTTCTTTTCTCGTACGAAAAGTGTACTCGGAGTAAGAATTTCGTACGAAATATTTACTCCGGAGTAAATATTTCGTGGAGTAAAAATTTCGTGTTACACCGGGACTGGTGGCACACAGTTTGGCAGAATGCTCAGTGAGGAGTGGAAAGTAATTATATGACGTCATCAATTTATCTGTTTATGTTCAAAGATTTTATCGAAATTGCGTGGACGTCACAAGCATGGCGTCAGTTTATAATTTGATGGAAAGCCTGAATGCCCTCAAAGAACAATGAGCTATCACGGACCCATTTGGGGTCCCCGATGTCTCAGAGGAAATAGTCTGTATGACCACGTGATTCAGTAAAGCTTTTCCTTTGTGAGCTTACGGTGAAACTGATTGGCTGGTACCAGCCAATGAAATTCTATCTTCTTTTCATTTTCCATTCTGTGACGCCATTTTCATTCGATAAGGTTGACGACCGGCGTGTGCATCAGCTTTCAGTTTCAGCAAACAAAGTAAGGATTTGTTTTGTAAAATGTCATTCTTTAGTCGAGAACGTTTTCATTTATGAGTGGAAGCTGTCGGAATATTTGAGTTAATCATGTGAAGTGTAAGCAGTAACTGTGATGGCACTGGAGTGAAGTGGTTCCTTGACCTTTTCTTTGTTCGTTTTCCTGGACCACGAGCAACAAATTCGAGTACTACTAGTACTACTACTCAACTACTACTAATCATGGATCACGTTTTCGGTTTCATTTCACTCTTTTGTTTTACCTCGCGGTTTCCTAATCTTATGAGCAGAATGAACTGTGTGTTAGGTTATGTGCGAGTGACTCAGTGAGGTCCTAAAATTTTCTTCCTTCTTCATTCAATCATTGTCTTCAGCAATGTATTGGATTACTAATACTACCCGATTAGTCCATTCTATCTAACGTCTAATTTAAGTAATATGTATAAATTTAGTATACATTAGTACATATGGTAGTAATATAAGACCATGTCGGATCACAGGCGGAAGGTATCGTCCACTGGACGACTACTATCACAGAAAGACTACAAGGTACGTCACTCACCTTCGAGTCTTCTGTGTTCTTGGAGTCGCTTCCTGGGGAAAAATATTGTTCAAGACGGTTTGCCTCTTCCTACAGTCTGTGTAAGGTCAAATAAATACAGTTGAATGATTGTTTGAACTGTATGTACCTTTAATTTTCAGCTTCCGTCCGTTGCAGGTTGTTTTTAACCATCATTTGGACGAATCTTCGTTTGCGAGCCGCTAACATCCACTTTGCGTCAAATCATGCATCCGCACCGAATATGCATACCAGCGCTCATTGGTTAATAACAGGATATTCGATGATTATTTTCCCATGGGTAGCTTCCCTTTGCTGCACAATATTTACATATATATGTTTTAGACCAATGAGCGCTGGTATGCATATTCGGTGCGGATGCATGATTTGACGCAATGTGGATATTAGCTGCTCGCAAACGAAGATTCGTCCAAATGATGGTTAAAAACAACCTGCAACGGACGGAAGCTGAAAATTAAAGGTACATACTGTTCAAACAATCATTCAACTGTATTTATTTGACCTTACACAGACTGTAGGAAGAGGCAAACCGTCTTGAACAATATTTTTCCCCAGGAAGCGACTCCAAGCACACAGAAGACTCGAAGGTGAGTGACGTACCTTGTAGTCTTTTTGTGATAGTAGTAGTCCAGTGGACGATACCTTCCGCCTGTGGTCAGATGTGTGTTTAATGTTTAAATCCGTTGCGATGTGCTTTTTTGTTTGTTCGTTCATGGGCTGAAACTCCCACGACTTTTACGTGTATGACCGTTTTTACCCCGCCATTTAGGCAGCCATACGCCGCTTTCGGAGGAAGCATGCTGGGTATTTTCGTGTTTCTATAACCCACCGAACTCTGACATGGATTACAGGATCTTTTTCGTGCGCACTTGGTCTTGTGCTTGCGTGTACACACGGGGGTGTTCAGACACTGAGGAGAGTCTGCACACAAAGTTGACTCTGAGAAATAAATATCTCGCCGAACGTGGGGACAAACTCACGCTGACAGCGGCCAACTGGATACAAATCCAGCGCGCTACCGACTGAGCTACATCCCCGCCCCTTGCAATGTGCTGATCCTGATGATCCTGAAAATCATTTTATGATTATACTCATACTAGTCAATAGTCATCGTGTTTGTCTTTAGAATTAAGATTTAACACTGTTCTTATTCTTCTTAATCCTACTACAGAAACATGACCATCAAAATTTTCATTGGAAACCTCAGCGGGGATACAAAGCCTGAAGATGTAAGAGTCCTGTTCGAGAAGTATGGAGAGGTGGCAGAGTGTGATGTCCTCAAGAATTATGGCTTTGTGGTGAGTCTGTTAATGTTATACTTATGTTTACTGCCTTTAGTTTGAAAGGGCATTTCCCCCCACCCCATCCCATCCTCCCCAATAAAGAAACAAAGCAACAACAAACAAAACAACAGCAAAAAACACATGTGAAAAGGTTACATTTTTGGAACATTCAATTCACGTTCACAAGAACCTCAGGCTAACAGCCTTTGAAGAAGACAACATAGAGACACAAATAAAAGATGTGTGTGCGTTGATAACTTGATTATCTTGGGCTGTGTCCAAGATGGTCGTAGCAATGACAAGACAAGGCACTTTTTCCAGGCTCCAATTTTGTATGTAGTAATGTGTACACTCACAATACTGACCTGTTGTATTTCTGTTATTGTTCATGTTAGCTACAAGATCTATACATGCTGTGGACAAATTATTTGCTCCTTAGCCATAAGTTTCCTTTACCTAGGTATCTTTTACCTTACTTTGCCTAGGTAGTAGGCAGGGTTCCACATCACGTAGAATTAAGGGTATAATACCCTTTGACCTTCCAAATCACGTACGAGGTGCTCTCTGAAGAGGTATAAATACGTAACTGTTTTCTTCCAAAGAGGTAAAAAAAAAACGTACGAGTCAAACGCTGAAAGGGTATAGCCTTTGCTAGTTTACAAGCACAGCTGAGTAAACTTTCAAAGAAACATTCATCAATTCAGACAGTTCATCATTTTAATTTTACAATCCAAAGAAAATTACACGAAAACTCGCGACATAATAGAAAAAGAGGTATCCATTGAAGTAAAAAAGAAAGAAAAAAGACTTGAATGCATTGATACACTATGATATACATGTATTGTCACAACGTCAAAATGGGAAAGGTGATAACTACCAGACAGGCAATCATATGGGAAAAAAATGATATTTCATGGATACACCGATTGTCACTCATACCCTGTGAAAAATCTGGAAGGGGTATAAAAACCCTTTACTTTTTTCCTGAAAGGGTATGAATACCCTTGACTTTTGGGGTTGTGTGGAACCCTGGTAGGTATCTTGGCATGGTGTGCAACTGCAAGACTGATCTATTCAATTGTACACCCTCAAAAGTCAAATATAAAGCCAAAATCAAATCACATTGATTTTGCACTTTGACGAAAGCCTCTGGACTTCATTCGTTATTGTTGCGAAGGATTAAACAACGGCAAATAATTCATCATCACTTTTCTCTTGTGCAGCATATGGAGAACATGAAAGAAGCCAACACTGCTATTGCCAACCTGAATGGCTACAACATCAAAGGACAGCGAATGAGGGTCGAGGTAAGGGGGTACTTTGTTTAACATCAGTTTAACTTTAAGCGCAGCCCCACGTTTTTTGCATTGTCTAGCAGTTTTTTTTCTGTAAATACGTCATTAAGTAGGACTATGAGGACGATTCTTCATGACACCCTTCTTTAAGTTTAACTGAAAGGATTATTATCACGTTGATCGGCACTCGTTTTGGACTGATCGGTTGATTGTTTCTCTCTTTCCGTCGAATGATTTTTATGAAATGTTAGTTGGCCGGCAGGTGTTAAATAGATTTACAAGGTTTATTTTTCATTCTCTGTCCGTTGGGTGCTTTTTATAGGAAATGTCCGTGTGTAATATTTGCCGAAGTGGTATTTCGGATGGGGACAAGCATCTTGCTGGTCAAATGTAACTTTTTTTATTTCCAAATGCGATACTTTTGCAAAAATGTTCAGGTAGCATACGCAATTCATGTTTCTATTTTCACACCGGAAACCGTCGGGCTATCTTTTTCACATTAAGTCCAGTAATGTAGTGATGTAAAACCGATAACCAGAGAAGTTTGAGATGTACGTTATATTTTTCCTTGGACTTTAAAAAACGATTGTTACTTGGTGTAAGAGCAGATCAATCTGTGTTGTACTAGCGATGGATGTTTGCGTTGTGTTTGCCGTATTAATGCGTGTTTTTTCTCTCATGTAGTTGTGTGAGTTACAGGTCTGTTACAAGCACAAGTTAAAAAGCGAAATCAACATCTTTCCGAACATGGAGAGGGCTTAGACCACAATAATAACATCTTTGGTTACTGTTGGTGTCATAAAAAATAATCCTTGTGCGTGGAGATGAAGTCCTACATTTTTGTCACAAATAATTTTCAATCAAAAACAGATCTCTGTTTTTCAGTTAGTTTTTTTGCTGAGCAATATCTGAATAAGGCATGCAGTTTGTCAATGTCATTGCAGTCAGAATTGTCTTTGAAAAAGACTTGAAGTTTTCTCGTATTGTTTTAACAAGCTTAGAGATTGGAGACAGGTATGATTGTTTTATTACCACGCTCATGAAATGCATTAGTTTAGTTTACAAACTTATCCGTTCCTTTTTTGTTTCAAGCGCTTTCTGAAGACCAGTTACCATTTGCCAACCACTTGTAGGTGTGCTCTTGCTAGAGATTTTGTGCCGCAAAATTTGATTTTGATTCATCAGCTCTATTTGTGTCAAATCTGCTAAGTTTCTTCGGCTGTATATTTTTGCACATGGGAAAGGGGGGGGGGGGGGGGTAAATTTTATTATGTTTTGGTTCCGAGAGCGCAACATGAAATCTGAGAAGAAAGTTTGGGAACTGCGTAGAGAAAACATTCCTTTGGTAGTTTTAACAGTGGTTGGCAAAGTCTGCCTTTGGTGTGGACGTTCCAGTGGCGAGTAGCGAAGACGAGGTAAATTGCACTCCGTCGTGTGCTTTTGCCGTTCAGCTTGCGTTACCCAGCTCGTGGCCGTTCCTGACCTTGACTTCAATAATGCTGTATCCCTCCTCGTCCTGTTGCAGCTTTCGACCGGCAAAAAGGGAAATCCGAAGGGAGACCGCAGAGGGTAATTTTCACATTGGCCATTCCGTAACCTAACCTCATAGTGTAAACCCATATTTTGTGCCTGTAGCTGAACCCGCACACATTTTTACAGAGAGTAAGGTATTACTATAAACCAGATTGCCAACAAAATGCGAACATTTCCTGCGCAAAATCTGTACGCAGTTGTTGATTTATTGTTGATAGTCTCCGAATTCCTATTTTATCTCATGGAAGTTATTGTAAGCATCCTTATTTAAGTCGAAGTTTGACTCTTTGCCTCAAAGGGAACTAGGCTAGAAAATTATGCAGTCTTCGAGATTTTTAGAGGTTTTTAGAACAAATCCTCAGATTAAACAATGTTTTGAGTGAAACTCTGTTCCTCTGCAAGGTTACAGCCAGAAAAGGTAAGTGCTATTTTGTAGGTTAGAATTAAAGTTTATTTTTGCAGTCAAGTTAATGTTGTTTTAGATAGTTGATAACGTTTGATCTTGGGGAGGAAAGATCCAGTTTGTCTTTATGGAAAAAAAAAGAACTGTTCTTCTTGTGCAAGTGATCATGGTTACCGTTACACTCACAGATCTGTTCAGACTTTTACATGGGATAAGAGCATCGTTCAAATAAAACACATGCTAAAAATCAACAGTTTGGCTGGTTACTGTGCAGAGTTGAATTTTTGTGGGAATGAACATCAGAGTGAAACCCATGTAACTGCTGATTTAATAGTAATAATACAGCAAAACATTTCCACTTAGCAAAGAACGCAGCCAGGCTATTGATTTTTGTATTTAACTCTAAGACTAAGAGATAGGATGCTGCTCTTCCATGTAAAAGCCTGGACAGATCTGTGGCAGTGAACATTATCATGTACGACTAACGAATGAAGAGCTGTATCTTTGATATGTGTAATTCTTTGATATTCCATACATTTCCTCTGGTCATTTAATCGCTTGCTGAACAGAGGTTTGTAGAAAATTCAAGTACTTCAAGTAGTTTTGTCAGGGTATTGGATTTTGGGCGGCTCTCTAATCTTCACTGTACAATTTCCAGACCACCAGAACGAGGAGGCTTTCGATCGAGACCTTACCCCCCTGGTCCCCCACGTAGCCGCGGAGGAATGCCCCCAATGCCGGACTACGACCGATTCGACCCATACTACCCCTACCCTGAGAGGGACCCCTTCTACCGCCTGCCACCAGTTGACCGCTACCTTCCATCTCGTCTTCCACCCCCGGGAGATCGCTACGCACCTTTGCCGCGAGAACGCCTGATGCCAGAGGAGAGGGGTCTGTACCCTCCCCCTCCCGATCCTCGTGATCGCTTGATGGCCAGGGATCGCCTGCCGCCCTACCCGGAGGAACGTGCAGCTTACGGCCGCCTGCGAGCCCCGGAGAGAGCCCCCCTGGCTGATGACCCCTACTACAGGGAGAGGTCTCCCCTTCAGGCCAGGCCACCGCCCGAGTACTATGACAGGTAGGCATTGAGTTTGTGTTTCACAGGATTTCTCCCCTGTCAGGTGCACTATGTATGGATTTTTGATTTTGCTCATGCAGTGTGGTGCTGATTTGGATCATGCTCCATGATATCTGCCAACAAATGGTAATGAAAACGCTCTAAAGCAATGTTATATTCTTGGTCAATGGTGGGGCTTAGGTCTGCAGCTCACAGATTGAGATGATACAAAAGCCTGCATGGTCTCAGGCTATTTTTGTTTGTTTGTCAATGAGATGTGATTATTTTGCTTAAAGGCACAGTAAGCCTCCCGTAAACCATCACAGATACGGTCAGGCTTTTACACACAGTACAAACACCCTTTCATTTAAACACTCACCCAGACCTGTTTACCAGTACAATTTGGGCGTATTTTGTACGCCAAATTATTATCGGTACGCAAATACGCGACACACGCACAAAATACGCCTAAGAAAAAGTCTAGAATACGTTTTCCGGTGTTTGTGTGCTGATTACGGAATGGTACAACTGATACCGGTTTCGGTCGAAGGGAGATAACCATGACAGCGAGTCTTTAGCTGTGGAAACCTTGTTCAGTTGTTGGCACGTGCGATCGTCTGGACAATCGTGGCAAAATGAAGCGGAAAAATGTGCCCGTTTCGGATGACTGTACCAAGTATAAACAGCAGAAGCAGCAGATTTTCTGGGAGAAATATAAGAAAGAGCCAGGAATTGTGGAGTCTACTATGGGAAAAAGTCATGCACACTGCAAGTATTGTAAATCAGATTTCTCCGTTGCCCATGCTGGGAAATATGACATCGAACGACACTGCAGTTCCAAAACTCACCTGGACAAGATTGCTGCAAAGAAATCCGCTGAAAGCTGCCAAGGAATTATGAAGTTCATTCCCGAAAAGCAAATCCTGCCAGAAGAAAAGGCTAGTCCGCGCTGAAGCAATGTCAACCGCAGATGTTATTTCACGAACTTCATCTTTTCATTATCAATCTGTTTGGTAGACACTGGTTATAATGCTATAAACTGACAGGTAAATAAAATTGTTTTATCCCTGTTGTATTGGAAGGAGTTAAATTCTGAAGGTGTTCACAAGACATGCTATTCTTACACAAACACGTTTGCACCCACGCGTACATTTTCCCTAGCCCATATGGCTTTGCTTGCAAAGTACACCAACTTTTTGAAAAATACACTCAACTTTTTTGGAAAGTACTCTTGCCTCGGGTTTAGGGTAAACAGGTCTGCTCACCGATTGAGAACATCCTAGGTGCCCTCCGTAAAGAGCGAACAATTTTCAAAGAATTTATTTTTGCGTGGTTTATCTTACCCCTGAGCCATTGTGAACCTGTGTGATCCAGTTTCCCTTTTTCACAATGTAGTCGTCAGTTAGTCATTTGAATGCGACTCGATGTGAGCTTATCTACAATAGCACGTTTTTATGCACGAAACAAACGGCTGTGGTTCACAAGAACTCTAGCGATGGCTTTTGACTGTTGAGAGGAACGGCGATATGCATAAACCGTCGTCTGCTACGACCCTTGCGTGACCCTGCTTCCGGGCTTTTCTTTTTTCAAACTTGCACAACTTCGAATTGTACTGATCTTGTCTTGATGAAAAAAGAATTCTTTTATGATTAAAGAATGTTTGTGTAACAAGCTGTCAATTTATTATTTAGATTTTAAAAGTTAGGTCTAGCGCAAAAACGCACCACGGTCAAAAAACATTCTGATAATCATCGATCCACGGCTATCGCCAGTTTACATCGATAGAATGAGACCCGAAGGGAAGTAACTCATTTTTGACCTGAGTTCAGGATGGGTCCAAAAAGTGTTCGAGACAATCTGCAAAATTAATTCTTTAAAAATTGCTCGCTCTTTAAGTAGGGCACCTAGGATGTTCCCGTTTGGTGAGCGTTCAAATGAAATGGTGTTTGTACTGTGTGTAAAAGCCTGACAGTATCTGTGATGGTTTACGGGAGGCTTACTGTCCGGGCGTGATTTCCGGTATTGAATATTCATAACAGCCGTCCAGCACCAAAACGAGGCTCCATTGTTGTAGAGGAGCAAGTCCACGAAAATAATTTTTTTGAAAATTTCTCACGCTTGACAGAAAGCAGCCAGGATGTTCCCGTTCGGTGAGCCTTCAAATGGAAGTATGCTTGTACTGTATGTAGACGCTTAGGGAGCTCTGTGATGGTTTACGGGAGGCTTACTGTGCTTTTAAGAATATATGGGGGTGGGTGGTGGTCTTTGCTGTCCTTGGTGGGTTTTTTCTGATGCCTATACTTTGTTGTGCAGGAAGCCTCCTCTGATGAGAAATCCCCAGGCTGCTGAAGCCCCAGCCTCTCGTCTCAACACCACCGCATACCCGTCAGCCAATGGCTACGACTACTACCGTCGACCGGCTGCCGCAGAACGCTCCGACTACGGTGCTGCTGGGGCTGGCCAGGACTACTATGGTGCTCCAAGCAGAGGGGGTGGCGGCTTAGGCCGCCCGGGCCAGCAGCAGCAAGGAATGGGTGGTGGGGGAATAGGAGGTGGAGGGGGGATGGGTGGTGGAGGGATGGGTGGTGGAGGGGGGATGGGTGGTGGAGGTATGGGTGGTGGAGGTGGCTACGGCATGCAGCAACACCAACAGCAGAACAAAGGCTATGACAGCCAGTCGGCGCTTCAGACACAGCCCATCTTCTTCTGAAAGACTTGACTTTTTAACTGTTCTTGGCCGAAAGCACTTTCCCATGTCACCAGTGCAGATGAGTTTCTAGTAAACCCTCCCCCCTGCACAGTTGTTGTGAAAACAAATTTGGGAGGTTATCTTGAACTGGTCGACCTGTATGTCTTCCCTGTTCTTGAGACCAGAAGTGTGGTGAGAGAGTGTAGCCCGCTCTCTGAGCGAACATACTTCTGTCATTGTTGTGTTACAGCTGTTGTGGTTGAGTGCGGTGTGCTTGTCACATTCGATGTCAGTAGTTACGTGTTGTCTGTTAAATGATAATTTTTGTGGGGCGTTTTTATCAAAAAGCCAAAATGTGACAGAAGTGCTGTGTGGCGCATACCGAATGAAATGACAAATTTATTTGACCAGTGCAGCACGTAGGAAGGATTTTGGAACTGGAGTTGTAAGAAAGACATTCTTTTTTAACATAGCTTTAACTCATCATCCAGCACTGATCACATAGTATACTTTTAAAGTTTTATTTGGTTTTTTTCCTGTAAATGTATGCTTGACAGGTCAGGATATCTGGGGCAGCTAGTGCTGAGGAGGGAACAGCAAGGTTAGTTCTCTCTCAGCATCGTGAGGTCATTCACCAATATCAATTTTGTCATATGTGGTGGAAAAAAAATACTCAGTTTTCCTCTCCCATGCTGGGTCATTTTCTGTTCAATATTGGAAAATAACAGCATTATATGACATGGTTTTACAGGCTTATTCTGATACCTGTGTGTGTATGTTTTCTTAATTTAGAAATTTTTACAAATGAGATTTTCTGGTTCAATCAAATACAAGTTTTGGGTAAACTGACAGATAGGTCACCGAGATGAAGATAAAGATGTCGCCTCTCATGTGCTGGTCACAGTTCGTTATTCAAGAGGCTAATTGTAGCTGTTGGGGTCCTTGTCTGCGGATCATGATCATCACTTCGCTCTTTTATGTTTGACGGGTTTTTACGTTTACCTTTTTTCACTTGTTGAACAGCAAACTCTTCGTGTTGGAAATCATGTTTGATTTTTTTTGTTACTTGTAGAAGAATACTTAAATAGCAATAGTTTGGGAAAGTGCTAGATTTTTATCATTTTAAAGTTAAGTCTTGTTTGGTACTTAGTTTGATCTGAAGTCAGGTCTTCGGCGAACAAATCATCCTTGCTTTGTACAGTTTTTACTCATTATCATTGTTCACTGTTGTTTCATTCAGACTGCCACTAGTTGTCAACTAAAATCATGTCACTTTGCGAAATATCTTGTTGAACAAATAAAATATGTACGAACAGTCAACTGTTTACGTATTTTTTGTGTGTGTTCTTTTCTTTCTTTATTGAGAATGGACGTTCTTGGTGTGCGACTGAGAGTAAGAGACCAGACAGTAGAAGTATGCTGCAGAACATTACTTAGGCAGTCACAGTGAACTGAGCTGAATTTTCTATAAATCCACCACCCTTATACATTTATGTACTTTGAGTTTTTGAAATGTAACACATTCAGCGATCCTTGCCTTATATTTTAGGTGATGTTCTGCAGCATGCATTTTTTTGTACTGAAGGAGAGCTTGTGTGTGTGTTTAAATAAAAAGAAAACACACCAGTAACCAGGTTAGGTACGTTTATATACACTACTCAAAAGAATTCAAGGGCCAGTGTCATTTTTGACGTGGTTTGAACAAAAAGTGTAGACTGAAGAAAATTTAAATGTGTTTTTTTGCCAAATAAGCAACAAACAGTGTTACGCAATGTTCAAGACAATGTGTTTTTGAAAAGGGTTCAGATGAGCGTTTATTCAAAGTGTTACACGGGGCCACAGAAGAAACGCAAAATTGACGTGAAAATGCCAACTTTTTAAACGCGTCTAGCTGACGCAGCACACCTGCGCAGACTGAAAACTGCAATGCACGTGCAAGCCGTAGCTTTAATGAGCAGACGTCAACCAGTTTTGCAGACCAACGGGTATTTAAGGCCACGTTTCTTGAGCATTTTTAACCATGCCCCCAAGATGCCGACTGAGTGATGCTGACAGAGCCTGAGAGGGATGGCCGTGGCCTGGCTCCAGGAAGGCGTAGCAGTGCGGGAAGTTGGCAGGCGACTGCAAGTGACACATTCTGTCATACAGAGGCTGAGAGACCGCTTCAACAACACCGGAAGTGTGCAAGAACCAAGGAGGGCTGGGCACCCACGAATGACGACCAGGAGAGAAGACCGCTACGTCATCGTGTCAGCTCTGCGTAACAGAACCGCCACTGCAAACACGCTCAGGGGGTAACTGCGAACAGCCACCAACATCCTGGTCAGTAACCAAACTGTTCGCAACCGTCTGCACGAGATGAACATGCGATAAAGGCGGCGAGCGGTACGACCTCCACTCACTAGGGCTCATCGTGCAGCTCGTCTGGCCTGGACCCGGCATCATCTGGCCTGGACAAGGCAGCAGTGGTCCAGGGAGCTCTTCTCCGACGAGTCTCGCTACACGCTGTCCTTCAACGTCAGCCGAATTCGCGTCTGGAGACGTCCTAGAGAGCGCTTCAGCAACGCTACCGTTCTGGAGCACGACAGACATGGTTGCGACTCCCTGGTGGTGTGGGGTGGATTTAGTCTTCACTACAGGACACCCCTACACCGTGTCCAAGGCAACCTGACTGGCATCGCGTACAGGGATGACATTCTGCGTCCCATAGCCATACCAGTCCTTCAGGCCATCGGACCAGGTGCCACACTGCAAGACGACAATGCGCCTGCGCATAGAGCTCGGGTCGTCAATAACTTTCTGCAGCAGCAGCAAGTTATCAGGATGGACTGGCCCTCCCGTTCGCCCGATCTGAACCCAATCGAGCACCTTTGGGATGTCCTGGGGCGACTGATTCGAGCGAATCCTCCTCCTCCACCAAACCTCACGTCCTGTTCCACACTCTGCAGCAGGAGTGGCAGGCGATCCCTCAGAACACTCTTCAGACATTGGTCAGGTCCATGCGTCAGCGTTGCCTCGACTGTATCGATGCCAATGGAGGTCACACTCGTTATTGACTCTTGTGATTCCAATTGCTCTCTGTTCTGAATTTTGAAAATGGGGGTTATGTCCATTCAAATGAAATTTTCTCGATGAATAATTCGTGTTGGTTAATGAAATTGTAACCGATCGAACAAGTGAATAAATTAAACTTCTGTATATGTTTTCTGTTGTTTGCTTTGAATGGTGAATGACCAACTGAGTGGCCCTTGAATTCTTTTGAGTTGTGTATATAGAGAGAATACTAGGGGAAGGGCCCCTAATACGGACCACTTTTTGTTTATTGCTGATAACTAGCTTGTTTTCTTGCGAAGAAGTTTCATTTTGTGGTTGGTAGTCCTTCTCTCTTAGTTTAACCGTCAGGCCTAATTAGAGTGAAATAGCTTTGATATACATTCAGCAAAACTTAAATACAGAAAAAAAATCACAAATGGTCCGTATTAGGAGCCTGGGCGCCCAATATGGACCAGTGAAGCGGCCTTCACGAATCACTGTAAAAAGCCCCCTATACTTCAAAATAACATGATACAACTTAGTGTGCAAGTCAGACAAATTCAAATATGCTTTAGATTTAGCTGTTTCGGGTTGATGAGAGCATTATTTGAAGCACACCAGGAAACTGAAGAAGCTTATCAAAAACAGAGTGAAAATAAGTGAAATTATCAACTTCCACAAAAATGTGTTGAAGGTGGTCCATATTAGGGGACTCGCACATACTTTGAGGTTTTGCTATTATTTTTTGTTTGCAGTAGAAACCCAGGGTACACACTGCTAAAATGTAACAAATACGGTCTTAGCTGTCATGTATAGCCATTTTTGTGTGATAAAAGCTTTGGCTGTGGACAGAAACGAGTTCGTTTTAGGCGGCAAATCAGTTTAGAGTGAACGCTGCCAAAAGTAAAAAAAAAGCGAAAAAGCCTAACGGGTTTGAGGTTTGTGTTTCTGCAACTGTTTTGACATGTGCAACTTATCCAGAGAGGGGGAATAAAGCGAATGAAATTGTTTTGAGCGCTCTAGCGCCGTTAGTTTGTCAGAACCGGAGGTGGTCCATATTAGGAGCCGGTCCATATTAGGAGCCTTTCCCTTACATGGCTTGCTGTGTCGTACCAGATTTAGGCCTACACGAGTGAGTTGTTTTTTTGAGTCACTTGAGAAAAAGTGACTCTATGTAATCGGTCAGTGTTAGTCTGTCCGGCCGGCCGGCCGTAGACACCACCTTAACGTTGGACTTTTCTCGGAAACTATCAAAGCGATCGGGCTCATATTTTGTTTAGTCGTGACCTCCAATGACCTCTACACTTTAACGATGGTTTCGTTGACCTTTGACCTTTTTCAAGGTCACAGGTCAGCGTCAAAGGAAAAATTAGACATTTTATATCTTTGACAAAGTTCATCGGATGTGATTGAAACTTTGTAGGATTATTCTTTACATCAAAGTATTTACATCTGTAGCCTTTTACGAACGTTATCAGAAAAACAAGGGAGATAACTAGCCTTTTCTGTTCGGCAACACACAACTTAACGTTGGGCTTTTCTCGGAAACTATAAAAGTGACCGGGCTCAAATTTTATGTGAACGTGACTCATTGTGTTGTGAATAGCAATTTCTTCCTGTCCATCTGATGCCTCATATAATATTCAGAACTGCGAAAGTGACTCGATCGAGCGTTTGCTCTTCTTGTTAAATATTGAACTGCGAGCTGTTCACTATTTGAAAAAGCAACGAGTGTAAATCTGGTACGACACAGCAAGCCATGTAGTATTCTGTTTATCCTACATACTGTACTTACGTGTATTTTACTGAAAATGTCCTGCAGTCGAGGCAGCTAAATTGAAGACGCTTGTTTTGGAACCTCGATCTCTTCTAAAGCCTCGTGCAATCTATTACGTCAAAGCAAAGAAACGACGGTCACTCTGAATGTGTGGCGTGACGTGTTAGTTCTAAAGATTCATCGAGGGCCGGTAATTAGCGAGCGCAATTTTTGTTTCTATAATGACGTTTGTCTCGGTGACTTTGGTATCATAAGCAGTGGAAAAAACAGGTCCCTGCCAGACCATGACCTCATTTACGTGATATACACACGTGTGATTTGAACGATTATTATCTCACGGGTGTCTCTTTCACGTATGTAGGATAAATCAATATGTCGGCACGTTACTGCGGCTTCTTCAGGATGGTAAGCTTATGGAAAGAATGGAATGACGGCACGTGACATACAGTGTAATGACTTTTGATGATGATTAATGACGTCATATTGTTTCTTGCGCGTTCTTTCTTTCTCTCACGCACACGCATACACAAACACATACACACACTCACACACACGCGCTCACACGTACGCGCGTACGGGTACACACACCCCCCCCCCCCCCCACTGACACACATATGCATATTCACTGTCCATCTCTCTCTCTCTTGTGTGTGTGTGTGTATAATTCATGGGCGGGGATATAGCTCAGCCGGTTGGTAGCGCGCTGGATTTGTATTCAGTTGGCCGCTGTCAGCGTGAGTTCGATCCCAGGTTCGGCGGAAATTTATTTCACAGAGTCAACTTTGTGTGCAGACTCTCTTCGGTGTCCGAACCTCCCCCCGTGTACACTACATTGGGTGTGCACGTTAAAGATCCCACGATTGACAAAAGGGTCTTTTCTGGCAAAATTGCTTAGGCACAGTTAATAATTGTCTACCTATACCCGTGTGACTTGGAATAATAGGCCGTGAAAGGTAAATATGCGCCGAAATGGCTGCAATCTACTGGCCGTATAAAATTTCATCTCACACGGCATCACTGCAGAGCGCCTAGAACTGTACCCACGGAATATGCGCGATATAAGACTCATTGATTGATTGATTGATTGATGCACAGTAACAGTCAATAATGCCAACAATAAACCTGTTTAGATGCAGGCGGCATATCATAATGAATTTGATACTGAATGCTGTTAGTGGCTTTTGTATTGACAATAAAATATAAAGAACGCAAAAGTTTACGGAATACACAGAAATTATCAAGCGAGTTTGTTAATGGATTTTACTTTACAATGATATAACATACTCACTTTTAGATAAAACAAAAGAATTAAGTGCAAATACAATTTCCACTCAGCAAGTTACATTTTTGTGTAAATTAAATGTTGGTCCCTTGACTGCTACTTATACAGTTACCAAATACCTACCCTGAACCCAACTATATACATGCATAGATGTTTGGCATGATGATGATGGTGTGCTTGGGGTGTGTGTGTGCGTGTGTGTGTGTGGAGGGGGGGATGCATAAATATACCCTCACACATACCCAAACCAAGTACTGTTTCAACTTTAACACAGTACATTGAAGAAGAAGACAATCAAGCTCAGATACAACCAGGTTAGGTAAACCATTGTGGCAATTTTGTGTGTGAAAACAGTCTTGAAACGTAAAAAGGCAAGAACAAAATTTCCCGGGGCCAATAGGTAGAAGCGCTGCTGAATCAATGTACTACACCGGAAGGAAAGTGTGTAACATAACGCCGGAATTAATGCTTTCCTCGTGGTCGAGCTACATTAATTGATATTGACTATTGTTATACTCAAAATGTGACTCATTTTTTTTCCATAAACATGATCATTATAAATAAAGGGAGCTGGCAAATGCAAGAAAAGACACATCCCAAAGGGTAGATGTGTATTCGAAATGTAGAGAAAAAGGAACATACATTTAAAAAGTACTTGTAAGTTGTAACTGCTATATATATAAGTTAATCAGATACACACAAAGGAACAGTACATACATGCTGGACACAAAAAACCTTCATCAACATGTATAAATGTTCAAATTTTGTGAAGGGCAAAGCAGGCTGCCAAGCTAAGGACATTCATATAATTATATACTTGTGTGTTTCACTGATTTCTCTGTATCTCTTTTTCTCACACACATGCACATACGCACGCACACCGGCTGACACATACACACGGCATATATACACACACCCACACTGACACTGACACACACACCAGGGTGTGCACACATACACACACACACACACACTGACACACGCACACTGACACACCAGGGGCTGCACACATACACAAACACACAATTACAAACACACCACACGCACTCCACAGACCTATAGGTCCCTGCATATACAGATACGTCTCAGTCTCTGTGGGTTTTTTTTTCTTGAGATATTAAATGTTAACTTAGCGTCAAATTTGTACATGTATACCAAATGACCTATCAAACCTTAAAGTTATAGTCATAACAAGCTTACAACAATTCACATTCGCATTTTTGTGTGATAATTAAGGGCCTGGAGTAATTTTGTCAAAATGAATCATGTTGTTATGTAACAATTACGTTACGCATGAGTGTTGTCAACGTTACTCAAATTGTAAGGGTAAACTTCACTAGCACCAGTTAAAATGGCAAACTGAAGCGCTCGTTTGTTCAGAACGACGTCAAAAAGATCTCAGCCGGCCAGGTCAGTGTTTATTTTCGCCAAGGTTCGTAAGTAAGAAAAATAGCAGTTGGTATGATTTTGTCTGATGCATCTGTTTTATTACAACCAACTATTGATATTTTAAACATACGCTGATCATTGTAGTCCATCAATTATCATTTAATCATCGCATTCTTAGAAAGAGCAAAATTCTCACTCTGCGCGCGCTTTATTTCCAGAATCGCGTAGCGCGAAGTTGGAATTCCAACAATGGCGGCCATAGTTGGAATTCCAACAAAGCGCAGGTCATTTCCGGAAAAGCGCCGCTGACCAGATGGGACGCAACATAAGCAGTAACTAGTGTGATGGCACTGGAGTGAAGTGGTTCCTTGACCTTTTCTTTGTTCGTTTTCCTGGACCACGAGCAACAAATTCGAGTTCTACTAGTACTCTTACTCAACTACTACTAATCATGGATCACGTTTTCGGTTTCATTTCACTCTTTTGTTTTACCTCGCGGTTTCCTAATCTTATGAGCAGGATGAACTGTGTGTTAGGTTATGTGCGAGTGCGAGTGACTCGGTGACGGCCCGACTAAACTACGCGCCAGCACGCGCTAGCACGCGCCAGCACGCGCTACCTTGAACCATAGCACTTATATACTTTATTTTTTATATTTCTAGTTAGTTCATCGTCCATTCTCACATAATACAAAATTTCAAACTTCAATGATGAAAAATACGGAAGTTATGACGAGTTTAAGGAGAGCTAATGCACTACTCTCAAATCCGACGATTTCCGCCATTGACTAAACAGCGCGCTACCACTTTGAAGTAGACGGTACCCGGTGATCCATAACACTTACATAATTTATTTTTATAGTCTATATAGTTAATTGTCCATTCTTACATAATACAAAATTTCAAGCTTGAGTGTTGAGCATTTCAGTAGTTATGACGGGTTTTAGGCGAGCTAATGCGCTACTCTCAAATCCGACAAAATCCGGCAGTGACTAAAACTGCGCGCTACCAATTTTAAGTGGACGCTACTGAGATTCATAGCTGTTATATAATTTATCTGTATGTTTCTAGTCATTCCATCGTCAGTTCTTACATTATTTAAAATTTCAAACTTCAGTGATAAAATTTACGATAGCTAAGACGCGTTATAGGAGAGCTATCCTAAGGCCGTGGCTCCATGTCCGACAATGTCGGATACGGAGTCATTCGTTCCAACACAGTCAGTCGGATGCGGAGCCAGTCATTCCTGTGTGTGTGTGTGTGTGTGTGTGTGTGTGTGTGTGTGTGTGTGTGTGTGTGTGTGTGTGTGAACGCTACCCGTTTGGCTGCTTATTCTGATTCGCAGCTAACCCCCCTGGGACCGTTCCCCTACCCGCTCGGTTGGGGATGGAAGCCCCGACGATACACCCATGTCACCCATGGACACGAGGTGCAAATGAGCATATCGCCATGTTCCGAGTTAAGCATATCAAAGTTAAAATTAAATGACATTCTGCACTTTGCAGCACAGAACAATGGACATGTTCATTACTTCACAGGGCAAAGAAACAACATACTTTTCAGCATGTATTTATTTGGACAAACTTGAAGTCTTGCGTCCTCACAGGATGAACAAGCCTTTTTAAGCCGAATGTTGTTGATATGCTACCGTTCTAGTAAAATTAATTAAAAAAATGATTAAAAAATAAATTAAAATAAGTTGTATAGCATGACAAAACAATCAAAAAGTGCAGGAACAGTTGTTTGTTTGTTAGCTAGCTTTACTTCCCTTTATCTTGGTGTAGATGTAAACTGAGAAGAGAGAGAGGAGATGTATTTGTGTGTGTGTGTGTGTCTGCAGGGGGGTGGGGTGTGGTTGGTGTTATTTGTGAGAGATGGTGAAAGAATAAAGTAACATAAATGATACAGGTCAAGGCAGTGCCTGCTTCAAAGTGGTTGTGCAGTTGGTATGCATTAATGTATGTATTCAGTCAATGTCGAAGTTTTGTCATAACTTCCGTAATTTTCATCATTGAAAATTGACATTTTGTATTATGTGAGAATGGACGATGATCTAACAAGAAATATAAAAATAAAGTATGTAAGTGCTATGGATCACACACACACACAGAGAGAGGAATGACTGGCTCCGCATCCGACTGACTGTGTTGGAACGAATGACTCCGTATCCGACATTGTTTTTTATCACTGAAGTTTGAAATTTTGTATAATGTAAGAACTGACGATGGAATGACTAGAAACATACAGATAAATCATATAACAGCTATGAATCTGAGTAGCGTCCACTTAAAATTAGTAGCGCGCAGTTTTAGTCATTGCCGGATTTTGTCGGATTTGAGAGTAGCGCATTAGCTCGCCTAAAACCCGTCATAACTACTGAAATGTTCAACACTCAAGCTTGAAATTTTGTATTATGTAAGAATGGACAATGAACTATATAGACTATAAAAATAAATTATGTAAGTGTTATGGATCACCGGGTAGCGTCTACTTCAAAGTGGTAGGGCGCTGTTTAGTCAATGGAGGAAATCGTCGGATTTGAGAGTAGTGCATTAGCTCTCCTTAAACTCATCATAACTTCCGTATTTTTCATCATTGAAGTTTGAAATTTTGTATAATGTGAGAATGGACGATGAACTAACTAGAAATATAAAAATAAAGTATATAAGTGCTATGGTTCAAGGTAGCGCGTGCTGGCGCGTGCTAGCGCGTGCTGGCGCGTAGGTTAGTCGGACCCCTCAGTGAGGTCCTAAAATGGGGTCCGACTAAACTACGCGCCAGCACGCGCTACCTTGAACCATAGCACTTATATACTTTATTTTTATATTTCTAGTTAGTTCATCGTCCATTCTCACATAATACAAAATTTCAAACTTCAATGATGAAAATTACGGAAGTTATGACGAGTTTTAGGAGAGCTAATGCACTACTCTCAAACCCGACGATTTCCGCCATTGACTGTACTAAACAACGCGCTATCACTTTGAAGTGGACGCTACCTTGACCCGTTATGCCCCTCAGTTTACGTCAGAATGGACGATGATCTAACAAGAAATATAAAAATAAAGTATGTAAGTGCTATGGATCAAGGTAGCGTCCACTCCAAAGTGGTAGCGCGCTGTTTAGTCAATGGCGGATATCGTCGGACTTGAGAGTAGTGCATAAGCTCTCCTTAAACTCGTCATAACTTCCGTAATTTTCATCATTGAAGTTTGAAATTTTTTATTATGTAAGAATGGACGATGATCTAACAAGAAATATAAAAATAAAGTATATAAGTGCTATGGTTCAAGGTAGCGCGTGCTGGCGCGTAGTTTAGTCGGGCCGCTAAAATGTCCTTCCTTCTTCATTGTCTTCAGCAGTGTATTGGATTACTAATACTACCCGATTAGTCCATTCTATCTAACGTCTAATTTAAGTAATATGTATAAATTTAGTATACATTAGTACATATGGTAGTAATATAAGACCATGTCAGATCACAGGCGGAAGGTATCGTCCACCGGACTACTACTATCACAGAAAGACTACAAGGTACGTCACTCACCTTCGAGTCTTCTGTGTGCTTGGAGTCGCTTCATGGGGAAAAATATTGTTCAAGACGGTTTGCCTCTTCCTACAGTCTGTGTAAGGTCAAATAAATACAGTTGAATGATTGTTTGAACTGTATGTACCTTTAATTTTCAGCTTCCGTCCGTTGCAGGTTGTTTTTAACCATCATTTGGACGAATCTTCGTTTGCGAGCCGCTAATATCCACTTTGCGTCAAATCATGCATCCGCACCGAATATGCATACCAGCGCTCATTGGTTAATAACAGGATATTCGATGATTATTTTCCCATGGGTAGCTTCCCTTTGCTGCACAATATTTACATATGTTTTAGACCAATGAGCGCTGGTATGCATATTCGGTGCGGATGCATGATTTGACGCAAAGTGGATATTAGCGGCTCGCAAACGAAGATTCTTCCAAATGATGGTTAAGAACAACCTGCAACGGACGGAAGCTGAAAATTAAAGGTACATACTGTTCAAACAATCATTCAACTGTATTTATTTGACCTTACACAGACTGTAGGAAGAGGCAAACCGTCTTGAACAATATTTTTCCCCAGGAAGCGACTCCAAGCACACAGAAGACTCGAAGGTGAGTGAAGTACCTTGTAGTCTTTTTGTGATAGTAGTAGTCCAGTGGACGATACCTTCCGCCTGTGGTCAGATGTGTGTTTAATGTTTAAATCCGTTGCAATGTGCTGATCCTGATGATCCTGAAAATCATTTTATGATTATACTCATACTAGTCAATAGTCATAGTGTTTGCCTTTAGAATTAAGATTTAACACTGTTCTTATTCTTCTTAATCCTACTACAGAAACATGACCATCAAAATTTTCATTGGAAACCTCAGCGGGGATACAAAGCCTGAAGATGTAAGAGTCCTGTTCGAGAAGTATGGAGAGGTGGCAGAGTGTGATGTCCTCAAGAATTATGGCTTTGTGGTGAGTCTGTTAATGTTATACTTATAATGTTTACTGCCTTTAGTTTGAAAGCGCATGGTACATTGGGCATTGAATAACCAAGTTACTGATAAGGGTATCATCTCAATCTAATTTTTAATAGGTCCAGAAATGGATGGAGAAACATATGTTAGATTAATGAAAGTTTGATCTGAACATAGGTTTTGGATTTTGAACGTTCTTTTTTAGCTGGTCAGTATGTTACATTTGGTGTAAATAATCATGAAAAAAGGGAAACTATCTTAAAAAAATGTTTCTGGTCAAACTTACTTAAAAATCATTGCAGAGGAAAGTCATTAGGTAGGATGATTGTATTTTTTTTTAAATTGAGCGAAAAAGTTGTGTTTGATGTAATTTAATTGTACTTCTAAGTTAAAAATATGCGTTTGGTGTAAATGAAATTGTATCTACTTGCCCAAACAAGTTTTGTCATAGTCTTTAAATAATGCCATAATACACAAAAGTGTGTGTTTTATTATACCTCAGACACCTGGTAGTTAAACTATGGTCACAGGATTCCTAGTGCTTGCACCTGTTGGCTTGTAGAGAGACTTAAGTGAGGCCATCTGACAAGGGTGTAAATGTAACTAATACTTGAAAATGACAATGAATTTGTTTTAGAGACAGAAGATAACTTATCAGTGCTTAAGAACAACCAGCAAGACCAAACCTTTGTTTCAACATGAAAACAAGCACACTGAATGACAAAATTTACCTCAGAAGGACCACTGTTGGGACATTTTGGTGTAAATGTAACATACATCACTTTGGTTCTTTACTGAGACCATATGCAGCACATAATAATGCTAAAAACAGCACATAACAGTCTGTTGAGGGTTTATGAGCGAAATAAAAAACGCTCGCGCTGGACCCGAGTACTCTTCAGACTGGTTCGCTCCCCCAGTATGAAAGTTTTTGTCTTGTGCACGTTTAAGACCAAGTGATTGCTATGTGTGAATTACAGGCACTAACACATGTGCACAAAATCTTGAACACACACACCGCGCGAGAGAGAAAATGCTACAAGAGGTATGAAGCCGGCTGGCTTCCCTTCGCTCGTTCATAAAATTAGGTCGCGCAGCATACGAACTCAGTGGCACACGCAGCGTATGTGTGCTCAGGCCCAGTGACGCTGTTCTATTAGCCGAACAGCAGTTCTATCCCACCGCGAATTGCGCCCACCGCCAAGAGTCGTTTTTGACTCGCATGCGAAGCAAAAGTGAGTCTATGTACTCACCCGAGTCGTCCGTCTGTCCGTCCCGCCGTCCGTCCGTCCGGAAAACTTTAACGTTGGATATTTCTTGGACATTATTAAGTCTTAGTCTATCAACGCCTGATGTGGCATGGTTACAAGATCTCAAAAAACATGTGCGGCAACTTGACCTCACTTCAAGTTCAAGGTCACAGGGGCCGTAATTGTTGTCTTAAAAACGACCATTTTTCACATTTTCGCATTTTTTTCTGAAGTTATCGAGAATGGCAACCTTAGCTATGTATGCTATACAGGGCAATGTAAGCCCTATCTTTGGACACCAGTTTGGTTGACCTTGCTTCAAGGTCAAGGTCGCAAGGGTCCTTTAAAGTTGGATTGTATACATAGTTTGAAGTGACCTTGACCTTGAACTATGGAAGGTAACTCTTCCAAATCTACATATGTGTGAGGGAAATACATTATACTTACAAAAGTGAGTCTATATACTCACCGACATCGTCCGCCTATCCTTCCGGGCGTCCGGGCATCCGTCCCCCCCCCCCGTCCGTCTGTGAAACCTTTAACATTGTTTATTCCCCCCTCTGCTTCTTTACCTCTGTAAACTTGTAGAGCTAGTTATTTTTCGATAATGACCCAGCAACCAAACAAATAACGAGCCAGCAACAGCCTGAATCCTCGATAGTGCAATGGGTTGAGAAGCTGTTCTGTTTTGGTACTACTTTTGCGACTGAAAAGTTCCGAACGCTCTATACGTACGAAATATACATCTCTGGAGCAAACAATACAAACATACCGCATTTAAATTAACAACTACAGGCCTGAACACATGAATCTCCATATAAAATCCATGAGTTAGGTTGTTTTCTGAATCTAGATCTGCCGTGCACAAACCGTTCATCACAAGCAAATTCCCAAGGCAAGTAACTCATACTCTAGCCGACAAGAGTAGTTCCCCTTCTTTTAACGCAGTTTCTTCGACAACACTGACTGCAATCCGACGGTCAGTTTTCAACAATATTTCATTTTATAAACAGATCACACGCAACCAAATGCACACATCTCATCAATTTAAACAACATAAAGCGGTTTCATACACTATTTTCCCCAGAAAACTGAACTTCATACAGTAATTAACGTGGGAACACGGGTGCAAAAGTTCGTCTGCTAGTTCCATTTGACGAAAGAACATTATCCTATGCGATACTAAAACATAAACAGAACACACAATATCTTCCTTTACCGCCACAGCAGAATAACAGCATATCTGTGTACTTGATTTTAGTCTAAAACAGGGAAACTGACAAGAAGTGTTAACAGAATGGAATGATTTGCACGGAACTATACAACCGCGCATTAATCGATCGCCTGCGCAGGTTGACTGGTTGAGTGATTCGGATTCGATCAAACTTTCGCACAAAAACTCCTGTTTTCTTTGAATAACTGAAGAAAGGAGGAATAAAGAGGTTACACACCTCGTCTCAGTGATTATTAAAAATAATGGTCTCAGTTCGCGGTCATGAAAAAGCTCGCTGAAGCTCGCATTTTTCAGGATCCGCCAACTTCGACCATTATTTTTCATAATCACTGAGACTCGGCATGTAACCTCTACATATTTCTTGGACACTATTAAGTCTATCAACACCAATTGTGGCCTGATGGTGTATGGTTACAAGATCTTCAGAAACATGTTTGGCAACTTGACCTCACTTCAAGGTCAAGGTCACAGGGTCCTTCAAAGTTGAAATGTATATATTTTGAAGTGACCTTGACCTTGAACTATTGAAAATAACTCTTCCAAAACTACATATGTGTGAGGGAAATACATTAGATCTTCAGAAACATGTTTGGCAACTTGACCTCACTTCAAGGTCAAGGTCACAGGGTCCTTCAAAGTTGAAATGTATATATTTTGAAGTGACCTTGACCTTGAACTATTGAAAATAACTCTTCCAAAACTACATATGTGTGAGGGAAATACATTATATTTTCATAATAACTCACATTAGGTTACATATCTTCAAGTTCCAGGTCAGTTTGAGTTAAACTGATATTTGTCAAAAAGAGAAAACAGGCGCCAGACTAGAGAGAAGTCGGAGAACTGACGTTCCTTGTTCGACTCGATCCCCTAATGACCAGCGATTAGCATTTTAGGATGGAGAACCTTTTGACACAGTATGCACCATAACTTGGATGCAATTACTGAATGTGCAACTCACAATGACATTAGTTTTCTGTAATTATTTTCTTTACTGAATAAATATTGTTTTTCTCAGTTTTATTGTAAAATTATTCTGAAAGAAAGATCAAGGTCTGTTCAGCATGTGAGTCGTGTGGGCTTTGCCCTTCTTGTTGTGGATTATTTCGCATTTGGTCACGGCTCAGAAATGGCGTCGAACTCCACCCTTACCCCATTCAAACGCCCCACACGCTCAATTATGGTTTATTCTACCTTTGAAAGTACTGACACTGGGTGCAGATATGAATAAAGTTACTATTCTGGTAGAAACCGAAAGGTTTGATGACTTTGTTTTCGAGCAAGGCGCAATCGTACAGTGAATTTACGTCGATTTTCGGGCCGGAAGTTGGGACACTTTTTTACTTGGTGTCGAAACGTCGTATTTGCGCGTCCTACACACACTGCTTGGATAAAAACTTGATGGAGATGGAAAGAGAAGGTGTTGGTTATTGTTTACATACTGCACGATAACCTGTACCTCACCCCAACAGTCGGCTGAGATCAAGTTTAGACTCCAACGGCCAGTGTGTTACTTTTCGTGTTAGGAGTCACGTAGGCAGTTTTGGCTTTTGCCGCGCTTTTAATAATGATGACAGACGTTGAACTAAGCGATAAACTTGGACAAGAAAGAACAATCTACTACTAAAAAAAAAAAAATATGCACAAACACAGAAGACAAAGCAATGAAAATAAGTCTTAAGTTCGTTGTTGTGTACTATCGTGTTACCGCGAAAAGTAACAACGTAAATCAAAGTTATTTATCGACATGTTCCTGACTTCCTCCGGTGGAAACAACTGTTCTATCGTCTGCTACAAAGTTGCATTCACTGTCTCGAACTCAGAACTCAGTGTGGCATGGAGGACATGGACGATAACGGCCAAGTTAAGAACCACTGGTTTTTCGTTTTCTGTAACACACTCACCTGCAGTTTGAAACACTGATATTTTCACTAAATAACAACTTTCTTCCTTTTTTTTCATCTGAAAGTTAGAAGTGTTATTGTGATTTGTTTTGATAAAATTTGCATTTTTTAGGACAAAGATTTTTCTTTATTTTGATTTTTAAAGACATCTGTTTGAGACGATTCAACCAATTTCCCAAAGTTATTCAGCTTTCATGTCATTGCATGTGTTTTTTTCTGGCCTTTTCTATTGTCTTTCCATACAGTTCACTTTGTGCTTTGTTTTCATACCATTTTAATGAAATGAATGACAGGAAAAAGAAAGATATGTTTTTTTACGTTGTGTGTGTTACTCACACCACTCGCACATCGTGAGAGGTAACACACTCAAATAGTTTGTACAGTTATCTTGAAAATTATTTAAATCTTGCTGGAACAAAGTAAGGAATGAATCAAGTAAACAGAAAATGATGTCTGCGTTTATTGTTTTGAATTGGTTTTTTGTTTTTAGGAACAGTGTTGAGTGCGTTACACACACTAAAACATCACAGGCACAATTGTGTTAAGTAACCTACTCCCAATACCTTGTCTCAGGATAAACAATATGTTTTTTTTATTACCCCTTCAATTTACTAGAGAAATATAAATGTTGAAGTGAAAACTTTTCAATATTCTTATTAGCATTTTTGTAATTAATGGCTGTTGGTGTATAAGTGTGTTACTTACACCAATATGTCAGCTGCAAAGTTAGTGTTAGTAACTCACTCAGTTCTGAAAGTAGGAAAAACGTGTACTAGAGTACCATATCAATTAATCATCACTGAAGTGTGTGTTGTTAAATGCATATTAACCTGACTTTGACATTTTTCATGATGTATTCAAGTTTTACTTTTGTTACGGTGAGTTTGTGTTGGTGCTTGTAACACAAATTGGTGTTGTGTAACAAACTCAGAGACACTTTCTTTGCTGATATGAATTTACCAGCATGCTGAATGTGTCAACAATAGTTTCAATAGTTGTGTAGCAACCATGGTGTCATTCTTACAATTAATTTCACAATTAACTGAATGCACTGAATAGGGACAACGTTTTGTTCATGTTATGACAGTGTTTTGTAACACACTCATTGGCGAATAAACAGCATTTTTCTTGATAACTTCAAAATCCGCCTTCAACCTGAAGATTTTTTGTTGGGTTTATCAAGTTTTTTTTGTACAGTGTGTTGTTTTCATTACCAAGTGGATGGATATATGCTTTATACCCTACAAAATAATGTGAAGTAACACTTTTTTGGTGAAATGTAACACACTCAGTGTCAAAAGTGAGACAATCTTCTCTATGTTGTGAATTGGAGCATGGTAGAAGTCATAATACATCATTGTTAGGTTGTTATGGTTTTGCTCTTTCATTTTTCATTCTTTTGCATGCATTTTTCATGTGAATATCTTGACAGTGTCCTAAAGTTTGATTTTTTTGGTGAAATGTAACACACTCATTGGAAACTTTTAGGAATGACTTGACAGATAACTGATAATGGGAATAACTGGTCCGGTATCATTGATGCATTTCAACTCTTTACTATTATGTACTTGTTTCTCTTCCCATTACATGTATTTCTAAGGTTTTGTGTGTAAAATAAATAGGAATTTTGCAGTTTTGAATGTCTGTGTTGTGAGACACAGAAAGTTGATTTTTGTTTGAATACATGTTCACATCTTGTTCTGATTTGATTTTGTTTGCAGACTGTCCGTATGAAGTGTGTGGAACTAAGAATAGATTGACTGCTGAAACAGTAATCTTTTCAGTTCTTTTCAGTTCTTTGAGTACTTGTTTGATCGTTGTTTTGTTTATTGGTGTTCCTGTAACACACACACATTCCTAGGGTACCTAGATATGCAGATTATTGCTGTCGGGGAATGCCACTTTTCACAAATGAAGATCAAGGTAGATACTAAATAATGCAGTTAACTTTTATTGTGTAATAGGTTTACTGTTAACTGTGTATTAGAAAACAATGTGTGACACTGTGTTATGTAACACACTCCAGTTAAAATTTTAAATGCAATTCATTCCGCAGTAATTGATGAAAATACATTGTTACTGCCCAGACACAAGTAAACACATAAACAGTTTTGCTGGACCCCAAAATGGAAAGTAATCCAAGAGTTTGTATTTGTGACTCAAGTGTCCCACAAATTCGACACCTTTTCTGAGCCATGACCATTTAGGTCCCAGGTAACATTATGAAGTTTTAATACGATCAATCGGACCTATTATCAAGTTAGTGTATCAACTTTTGAACGAACTGCGCCCAGTAGTTTCCCAGCAATAAGCTGTTAAGTCGAGACAGACAGACAGACAGACACACAATTAAAGTCTGTTGGACCCTAGTACTGCGTACTCGGGGATAAAAGATAAATTACCCTTCAAATGGACCTGCAGATCTTCGGAGCCTTCTGTATGTTACTTTACACCATCCTTTTGTGTAAAGATGTACACACAACCAAAAAGGCACAACCATTAATTTAACCCTTTATTTTGACTTGAGACAGGTAGCTTAGAACAAACAAGTTAGAAATACTGTTTAACTGATGTGAGCATAGCCCATTAAATGTAAATTCAGTACCTTGTACTTGCTGTTTGGTGTAAAGTAACGTACAGATCATGGGTAAAATTAACATTTGGTACCGTAGTGGAGAACCAACCTGACTATTCTATCGTGAAAAGGATTTGTTATGATTTCTTGTTTGTAACTCAAAAAACTGCAGACCAAAATAGTGTAAAAATATTTAAAGAGGGTGATTTGATAATAATTTCTACACCGCTGACCGTGCTTTTTTCAAATTAAGTAATAACCTGATGATTGAGGTTAAGGTTTGCAAAACAAATGACATGAAAATTTACTGGAACCTTTTCTGCACTTCCATAGAGAATTTCATTGTTTTAAAAACAGTGTAAATAGGTAAATGTTGAATTGTAACTTTGATTCTGGGCTTTGGTGTAAAGTAACTAACGGATAAATGATTTTGCTTATATTGAGACAGGAGAAACTTTTTTCAAGTGTTGCTTTAGTACAGATCAACTCTACATTCAGCCATCAAGCCATTGGATAGTGAAACAGTTGCCTAAAGCTGAACCTAAGAAAATGACAGCACCTTGAAATTATGTTATGGTGTAAATGTAACATACAGTCATTTGTGCTTTATCTGCAAATATTTGATAAACCGAACACTTGACTGGAAAATAAAATGCTGCAATTGAAGGACAGGAATACCAAGATGTTTATTCATGTAAATTTAAGGAGGTTTAAAAAAAGTCTAAAAATTGTAACACTTTTTGGACTCCTTGACAGATTCTTGGCCATGTAGTAATGTGTACACTCACAATACTGACCTGTTGTATTTCTGTTATTGTTCATGTTAGCTACAAGATCTATACATGCTGTGGACAAATTATTTGCTCCTTAGCCATAAGTCAAGAGTCCTTTTCCTAGGTATCTTTTACCTTACTTTGCCTAGGTAGTAGGCAGGGTTCCACATCACGTAGAATTAAGGGTATAATACCCTTTGACCCTCCAAATCACGTACGAGGTGCTCTCTGAAGAGGTATAAATTCGTAACTGTTTTCTTCCAAAGAGGTAAAAAAAAACGTACGAGTCAAACGCTGAAAGGGTATAGCCTTTGCTAGTTTACAAGCAACGCACAGCTGAGTAAACTTTCAAAGAAACATTCATCAATTCAGACAGTTCATCGTTTTAATTTTACAATCCAAAGAAAATTACACGAAAACTCGCGACATAATAGAAAAAGAGGTATCCATTGAAGTAAAAAAAAAAAAAGAAAAAGACTTGAATGCATTGATACACTATGATATATGGGTCATTCTCAGAAATGGTGGTCCAGTGAGAGTGAGTAGGGGTGACACATTTGAAATCATGAAAAAGTAAATTAAAATTATTTCTACCACGACTTTTTTCATCTGAATCTATTCCTGAGACATTAAAGCATTGTTGTATGTCAATAAAAATGGTTTCTATACGTTGGTGTTGTTTTTGTGTGCTTTTCAATTGCGAAGTTCGGCCGTTTCCGGATCGCCGAAGCGTTACACGACTTTCGTGATCAACAATATGTTCAGTCTCATGGCTAAATGCAAACATGCAAACACCAACAAATTACTGCAATCGACAGTCAGGAGTTCAGTCTTGGACGTAGCAACACATCTTTGCAAAAACTCACGCTGAATTTGAAGTTACGGGCTTCGAACAAAAAATTCTGAATGTCGTAATGCATCGTATCCAAACTCGACGCGCGAACATCGGACAGCAATGTGCTCCATGACTTTGCCACATCACGGCTATTTTTAGCTCTTTGGCGCACAGGAAGTTCGAACAAGAAAATAGTCCTTTGAATCACAGCCAAATATTCACAGAAAACACCAGAATCATATCATTTGCTGAAACTCATGGCGTCGTTTCCCGACCTACGTTACGACTGAAGATAGTTTTTACTTAATTGTCGAGCCTGCAAAGCTTTGTCACAAACTTACACACCGCGGATGGCGACAACGTAGTGTCGGAAGGATATCGAGTGCAAACAGTCTCTCAAAGCGCGAAGTTTAGCGGAACAAAGCAGCCAAGAAGTTTTCGTATCCTCTGATTGTCGATGTTCGACATTCATCAAGTACTTAAAATGGGTAATCTGAACGCAACAGGAACTTTCAACAAATACAGCAAACTCTGACGTATTGTGTTTTGTGTAGTTATTTTGGGTCAGACGGGTTTTGCCGGCAGGAAAGGCCAAACAGTGCAGATTCATGTCTGTCGCACAGGAACCGAAAGTGGTTCAAGCATTTCGTTTCTGTGTTGCGACATTCACCTTAGTCAGTTCCAAATGTCATTTTTTTACCAATATTAGTTGAAGTCCTTACCTTTCATAACTAGAATGTGTTGGGTAGAACACAAAAATACTGCAGAACTGATAAAAAATGCACAAAGGATTGAAGGCTTAGGTGGTTTAAAGTTGGAATTTGGTTTCCATGTTACAACATTCATCACGTAAATACAACACTTTAAAACGTCTCTTATTCAGCAACCAATTACTCTTTTTGTCTAATTTTTGCATTATTATGTATAGCAAACAATAGACTTCATAGTAAAAACAATTATTTTGTATTTCTTGACACTTTATTTTTTACTTTGTATGTAACACTTTGGACCACCATTTCTGAGAATGACCATACATGTATTGTCACAACGTCAAAATGGGAAAGGTGATAACTACCAGACAGGCAATCATATGGGAAACAAGAGGCGAAGCCATCAAGGCTCACGTAAGAAATCGACAAACAGTAACACAAACTCAATCACTCCGTCACACACACACACACACACACACACACACACACACACACACACACACACACACACACACACACACACACACACACACACACACACACACACACACACACACACACACACACACACACACACACACACACAGAAAGAGCATAGGTGAAACTGTGCAAGAAAGCGAGACACTAGATCTAGATCTGTCTGTCTGCATGTAGCCTACTTACAAGGACACGACTGCCAACTAGTCTCGGCGCGCTCAAAATAATAATGACCGAGACTGTCAGTACTTCCTTCGCGTGACGTCTAACCCTCTTACGTCATAATGTGACGTCAATGAAATGTGACGTCTTCAAATGTTAGAGTTTCTACCACAGACATACACACGCACAGACGCACGCACGCACGCACGCACGCACGCACAGACAGACAAAGTTACGATCGCATAGGCTACACTTACGTGAGCCAAAAATGATATTTCATGGATACACCGATTGTCACTCATACCCTGTGAAAAATCTGGAAGGGGTATAAAAACCCTTTCCTTTTTTCCTGAAAGGGTATGAATACCCTTGACTTTTGGGGTTGTGTGGAACCCTGGTAGGTATCTTGGCATGGTGTGCAACTGCAAGACTGATCTATTCAATTGTACACCCTCAAAAGTCAAATATAAAGCCAAAATCAAATCACATTGATTTTGCACTTTGACGAAAGCCTCTGGACTTCATTCGTTATTGTTGCGAAGGATTAAACAACGGCAAATAATTCATCATCACTTTTCTCTTGTGCAGCATATGGAGAACATGAAAGAAGCCAACACTGCTATTGCCAACCTGAATGGCTACAACATCAAAGGACAGCGAATGAGGGTCGAGGTAAGGGGGTACTTTGTTTAACATCAGTTTAACTTTAAGCGCAGCCCCACGTTTTTTGCATTGTCTAGCAGGTTTTTTTCTGTAAATACGTCATTAAGTAGGACTATGAGGACGATTCTTCATGACACCCTTCTTTAAGTTTAACTGAAAGGATTATTATCACGTTGATCGGCACTCGTTTTGGACTGATCGGTTGATTGTTTCTCTCTTTCCGTCGAATGATTTTTATGAAATGTTAGTTGGCCGGCAGGTGTTAAATAGATTTACAAGGTTTATTTTTCATTCTCTGTCCGTTGGGTGCTTTTTATAGGAAATGTTCGTGTGTAATATTTGCCGAAGTGGTATTTCGGATGGGGACAAGCATCTTGCTGGTCAAATGTAACGTTTTTTATTTCCAAATGCGATACTTAAAAATGTTCAGGTAGCATACGCAATTCATGTTTCTATTTTCACACCGGAAACCGTCGGGCTATCTTTTTCACATTAAGTCCAGTAATGTAGTGATATAAAACCGATAACCGGAGAAGTTTGAGATGTACGTTATATTTTTCCTTGGACTTTAAAAAACTATTGTTACTTGGTGTAAGAGCAGATCAATCTGTGTTGTACTAGCGATGGATGTTTGCGTTGTGTTTGCCGTATTAATGCGTGTTTTTCTCTCATGTAGTTGTGTGAGTTACAGGTCTGTTACAAGCACAAGTTAAAAAGCGAAATCAACATCTTTCCGAACATGGAGAGGGCTCAGACCACAACAATAACATCTTTGGTTACTGTTAGTGTCATAAAAAATAATCCTTGTGCGTGGAGATGAAGTCCTACATTTTTGTCACAAATAATTTTCAATCAAAAACAGATCTCTGTTTTTCAGTTAGTTTTTTTGCTGAGCAATATCTGGATAAGGCATGCAGTTTGTCAATGTCATTGCAGTCAGAATTGTCTTTGAAAAAGACTTGAAGTTTTCTCGTATTGTTTTAACAAGCTTAGGGATTGGAGACAGGTATGATTGTTTTATTACCACGCTCATGAAATGCATTAGTTTAGTTTACAAACTTATCCGTTCCTTTTTTGTTTCAAGTCCTTTCTGAAGACCAGTTACCATTTGCCAACCACTTGTAGGTGTGCTCTTGCTAGAGATTTTGTGCCGCAAAATTTGATTTTGATTCATCAGCTCGATTTGTGTCCAATCTGCTAAGTTTCTTCGGCTGTATATTTTTGCACATGGGAAAAGGGGGGGGGGGGGGGGGGGGGGTAAATCTTATTATGTTTTGGTTCCGAGAGCGCAACATGAAATCTGAGAAGAAAGTTTGGGAACTGCGTAGAGAAAACATTCCTTTGGTAGTTTTAACAGTGGTTGGCAAAGTCTGCCTTTGGTGTGGACGTTCCAGTGGCGAGTAGCGAAGACGAGGTAAATTGCACTCCGTCGTGTGCTTTTGCCGTTCAGCTTGCGTTACCCAGCTCGTGGCCGTTCCTGACCTTGACTTCAATAATGCTGTATCCCTCCTCGTCCTGTTGCAGCTTTCGACCGGCAAAGAGGGAAATCCGAAGGGAGACCGCAGAGGGTAATTTTCACATTGGCCATTCCGTAACCTAACCTCATAGTGTAAACCCATATTTTGTGCCTGTAGCTGAACCCGCACACATTTTTACAGAGAGTAAGGTATAAACCAGATTATGCATACCAGCGCTCATTGGTTAATAACAGGATATTCGATGATTATTTTCCCATGGGTAGCTTCCCTTTGCTGCACAATATTTACATATGTTTTAGACCAATGAGCGCTGGTATGCATATTCGGTGCGGATGCATGATTTGACGCAAAGTGGATATTAGCGGCTCGCAAACGAAGATTCTTCCAAATGATGGTTAAAAACAACCTGCAACGGACGGAAGCTGAAAATTAAAGGTACATACTGTTCAAACAATCATTCAACTGTATTTATTTGACCTTACACAGACTGTAGGAAGAGGCAAACCGTCTTGAACAATATTTTTCCCCAGGAAGCGACTCCAAGCACACAGAAGACTCGAAGCTGAGTGACGTACCTTGTAGTCTTTTTGTGATAGTAGTAGTCCAGTGGACGATACCTTCCGCCTGTGGTCAGATGTGTGTTTAATGTTTAAATCCGTTGCAATGTGCTGATCCTGATGATCCTGAAAATCATTTTATGATTATACTCATACTAGTCAATAGTCATAGTGTTTGCCTTTAGAATTAAGATTTAACACTGTTCTTATTCTTCTTAATCCTACTACAGAAACATGACCATCAAAATTTTCATTGGAAACCTCAGCGGGGATACAAAGCCTGAAGATGTAAGAGTCCTGTTCGAGAAGTATGGAGAGGTGGCAGAGTGTGACGTCCTCAAGAATTATGGCTTTGTGGTGAGTCTGTTAATGTTATACTTATAATGTTTACTGCCTTTAGTTTGAAAGGGCATTTCCCCCCACCCCCCACCCCATCCTCCCCAATAAAGAAACAAAGCAACAACAAACAAAACAACAGCAAAAAACACATGTGAAAAGGTTACATTTTTGGAACATTCAATTCACGTTCACAAGAACCTCAGGCTAACAGCCTTTGAAGAAGACAACATAGAGACACAAATAAAAGATGTGTGTGCGTTGATAACTTGATTATCTTGGGCTGTGTCCAAGATGGTCGTAGCAATGACAAGACAAGGCACTTTTTCCAGACTCCAATTTTGTATGTGGTCAGGAATCTGTCAAGGTGTCCAAATGCAAAAATCCTGTTCTGGATACTTTTATTACTTTGTATTTTATTCTGTTTTTAAATGACAATAATTATAAACAATACAGTTATGAAGTATTCCTCATGCAGATTCTATCCATACCAAATTTATGTCTGTCAGTCGTCTGGATGCTGAGAAAATTGACTTTGTTCAAGAAAAAAAGCACCTTTTTGGGCACACAAGGCGTTACGCGAAACGCATGGTACATTGGGCATTGAATAACCAAGTTACTGATAAGGGTATCATCTCAATCTAATTTTTAATAGGTCCAGAAATGGATGGAGAAACATATGTTAGATTAATGAAAGTTTGATCTGAACATAGGTTTTGGATTTTGAACGTTCTTTTTTTAGCTGGTCACATAGGTGTCAACCTATACGGTTTGGCCGTATTGCTGTACGGGAAAAATGCATTTTTTACCCAATACGGTGTATAGGAAAATCTATACGGGCAAAAGAAGAATATACGGCGAAAAGAAAAAATTACAGCAAAGTTAAAATGAATGATAACAATGGAGATTGAGAGACAACGATCGACGCTTTCATGCAGACGACTCTCAAACGTTGTCATTGCGCATACTCAGACTCTTTTTCCACTTGACTTCCTATAAATCACTTCCGGTTTCCGGTACATTCTATCAAGCGTCGATCAACAAGCATGGCATCGCAAAGTTATCCTCCAGCTAAAAAGCTGAAAACTACATCGCAAAGTGGATCCGGACGACATCTTAAAGAGTGGGAGAGCCCAATTTTTAACAACGGTGCATACGCTGGATGGATTAAATCTTCATCAGAAGGCCCAGACTACTCGTTTTGTGTCCCATGCAGGAAACATGTGAAAGTGCGTGCCTCTGGATTTTACGACCTGAAGAGCCATTTTTCAACACGTGGGCACAATACAATTTTATAAGGTCTTGAGCTGTCTAATAAGGTTTTGGAAGGCCTCATATAAGGGCAACACCAATGATAGGTTGACACCTATGTGGTCAGTACGTTACATTTTGTGTAAATAATCATGAAAAAAGGGAAACTATCTTAAAAAAATGTTTCTGGTCAAACTTACTTAAAAATCATTGCAGAGGAAAGTCATTAGGTAGGATGATTGTATTTTTTTTTAAATTGAGCGAAAAAGTTGTGTTTGATGTAATTTGATTGTACTTCTAAGTTAAAAATATGCGTTTGGTGTAAATGAAATTGTATCTACTTGCCCAAACAAGTTTTGTCACAGTCTTTAAATAATGCCATAATACACAAAAGTGTGTGTTTTCTTATACCTCAGACACCTGGTAGTTAAACTATGGTCACAGGATTCCTAGTGCTTGCACCTGTTGGCTTGTAGAGAGACTTAAGTGAGGCCATCTGACAAGGGTGTAAATGTAACTAATACTTGAAAATGACAATGAATTTGTTTTAGAGACAGAAGATAACTTATCAGTGCTTAAGAACAACCAGCAAGACCAAACCTTTGTTTCAACATGAAAACAAGAGGCGAAGCCTTCAAGGCTCACGTAAGAAATCGACAAACAGTAACACAAACTCAATCACTTCGTCACACATACACACACACACACACACACACACACACACAGTAAGCGGCATAGGTGACACTGTGCAAGAAAGCGAGACACTAGATCTAGATCTGAATGGCCGATTTCGAAGAAAAAACTAGTCTCGGCCCGCTCAAAATAACAATGACCGAGACTTTCAGTAATTCCTTCGCGTGACGTCTAACCCTCTTACGTCATAATGTGACGTCTTCAAATGTTGTGACGTCTTCAAATGTTAAAGTTTCTACCACAGACATACATACATACATACGCACGCACGCACGCACGCATGCACAGACAGACAAAAGTTAGCATCGCATAGGCTACACTTACGTGAGCCAACAAGCACACTGAATGACAAAATTTACCTCAGAAGGACCACTGTTGGGACATTTTGGTGTAAATGTAACATACATCACCTTGTTTCTTTACTGAGACCATATGCAGCACATAATAATGCTAAAAACAGCACATAACAGTCTGTTGAGGGTTTATGAGCTAAATAAAAAACACTCGCGCTGGACCCGAGTACTCTTCAGACTGGTTCGCTCCCCCAGTATGAAAGTTTTTGTCTTGTGCACGTTTAAGACCAAGTGATTGCTATGTGTGAATTACAGGCACTAACACATGTGCACAAAATCTTGAACACACACACACACCGCGCGAGAGAAAAAATACTACAAGAGGTATGAAGCCGGCTGGCTTCCCTTCGCTCGTTCATAAAATTAGGTCGCGCAGCATACGAACTCAGTGGCACACGCAGCGTATGTGTGCTCAGGCCCAGTGACGCTGTTCTATTAGCCGAACAGCAGTTCTATCCCACCGCGAATTGCGCCCACCGCCAAGAGTCGTTTTTGACTCACATGCGAAGCAAAAGTGAGTCTATGTACTCACCCGAGTCGTCCGTCCGTCCGTCCCGCCGTCCGTCCGGAAAACTTTAACGTTGGATATTTCTTGGACACTATTAAGTCTATCAACACCTGATGTGGCCTGATGGTGTATGGTTACAAGATCTCAAAAAACATGTGCGGCAACTTGACCTCACTTCAAGTTCAAGGTCACAGGGGCCGTAATTGTTGTCTTAAAAACGACCATTTTTCACATTTTCGCATTTTTTTCTGAAGTTATCGAGAATGGCAACCTTAGCTATGTATGCTATACAGGGCAATGTAAGCCCTATCTTTGGACACCAGTTTGGTTGACCTTGCTTCAAGGTCAAGGTCGCAAGGGTCCTTTAAAGTTGGATTGTATACATAGTTTGAAGTGACCTTGACCTTGAACTATGGAAGGTAACTCTTCCAAATCTACATATGTGTGAGGGAAATACATTATACTTACAAAAGTGAGTCTATATACTCACCGACATCGTCCGCCTGTCCTTCCGGGCGTCCGTCCCCCCCGTCCGTCTGTGAAACCTTTAACATTGTATATTTCTTGGACACAAAAATACTGCAGAACTGATAAAAAATGCACAAAGGATTGAAGGCTAAGGTGGTTTAAAGTTGGAATTTGGTTTCCATGTTACAACATTCATCACGTAAATACAACACTTTAAAGACCAACCAGAGTGCAAACTTTTTATTGTGCCACTGGAAAGGGCTTTATAACAGGACCGCAAAAATATAATTATATCAAGTTCCATCTCCTCCGATCGCGCGTAATTGACTATTGAAAGTGCTCATTCTCACCTGTAATTAACTATAAGGGAAACAATCTTAAAATTTTGCCATCGCTTAACTCCCCTGGCTAGTGACGTCAAACGTGGAACACACTGAGCGAGTAAACATGGCGTCAAGCGTAGCAGAGAGAGACGTTGCATTGCAACTCTCGTGTGAAAGCAGCGATTTCGACTCGGATTTAGAGATGAACGTGTTCCAAACACAATCACAATCTTGTGGAGCCCCTCAACCATACCAGTTTGAGCCTCAGATTTCGAGTAGCCACGATGATGGCAGTGAAGGAGAAAGACAGGCACATGACCAAGTGCCAAGTGGACCCAAGTCGTCTGAACTCGATGGATTGGTAAATTTCACACTGTGCGATTACTTACCATTTTGTGACACTGTTTGCTTACATTATCAGAGATTTTGAAGATCTGAACACAACAAAGCTAGGCATAGAATACCAACTATTGAAAGTTAACAATCACTGTCAACAATCAACTCAGTGTTCATTTCATGTGTTTATTTTTCATCAGTGCAGAACTTTCAATATCATCTCCTCTGTGAATAGCAACAGCATCTTTTTTTTAGTTTGTGGAATTGTAGTACTTGAGTTTGTTTCTTTTTTTCCATAGGATTGTCATGTGTGTGTGTCTTTGTATCACCAGGATTGAATGTGTTTTTTTTGTGTGTGTTTTTTTTTAAAGGAAAGTTGCATGTGAATATTGAAGAACTGACAAAACACATCAGTGTTAAATTGAGCAACATGATTGGAATCAAATTTTTGCACACAGATGGGGAAAAGAATCAAACACAAGTGAAGTTGATTTGATTAAAAGAATATTTTATTGATCAAAAACCAAAACGCAGACTGACAGAGTAAGTAGATTTGTGCAAACAATTTTATTTTCCTCTCCTCTCCTCTTCTTATGCACTAGGTGTCATTGTGACAACTGTGAGCTCATGGACACAATCAAAGAATGTCGCTGTTGCACAGAAATGGAGCAAATGGAAGCCTTCATGAGAAAAGGTGTGAACTGCATAACTCATCACCCAGGATTCCAGTCAGTGTGTCAGGATATCTACTACTTCGTACTTGCTACAGATGGTGCCAGCAACAGTATGGAAGAGATATAGCTGATGAAAACAGGTATATATATAATATATCAAGGAGCAAAATTACAAATCATGGTTCAATGTAATAGATTCATTTACATATGTCGCGCTACTTTTCCTATACTGTCACCTGGTTGTCACGACATATATATGTCGCGTTACTGGCTCAGTCTGTTTGGTCGGTTCCGATTACCTCCCATGAATGCGAAAACCTATATGATCATTTTTCTTTATTTTTCTCCCTGTTAATTCACCAGTGGCTATGTAACCTGTGTTGCAGAATTGCACCAGTGTAAGGGTTTTAAAATAACATTTACACCCAAACCAAATATCTTGCTGCAATGGAAATTTTATCATCGACACCATGTGATACAGTATACATGGGAAAGATGTCTGCTGCCTGATATTCATGCATTTTTAGTTTACTTGGAAAGTACTATGTACATGGACATTACATAGCATGCCTAATTTTGTCTGTGTGCAGTCGCTACCGCTACACTGCATACCGTATGCTGGCAAAGTTTGCATGGGGATGGCTGGGCAAGGATGTACGAGTAACTCTCCCTGCTTCTGCTGTCAGGAAGATCCGGGAAACCTTTCCTAACGCTACAGGCAATTACACAGGATATTTGGAACCCGAAAACTAGTTCTTTTAACAGTTTACTATTGTGCCAGTAGATATTTTGAAGCAGTTGTGAAGGTTAACCATTCACATCTACAGGTCCTGACTACATGTGGTCGTATTAGCACCCCTTGTAGCTGTACCGAGACTTTAGTGCTCTGACTGCCTGTTCTTTGTTAGGCTTGGCATATTGTTCACAAAGGGGCGGAGGCAACTGCTTGATGGACCGTTCCATGTCTTGGATGCTGTGTGTAGAGGCCAAGTCCACCACTCGTTCCATCAGTCTCCCCACATAAGCTGCAAACAAATGAGAACTTTATTAAGTGACCCTCCACCAACTTTGAAATAGGCATAATCTTCTGTGGCTGTTAGTGTTACCTTCCCCTGCACTGTTGTATGGATTGCTCCTGTATGAATGTGTATAAAAATGGTTTCTCTTTATTTTCTTTGAGCAGCCAAAGAAAAAAAAAATGTTGCAATACATTTGTGACATTGATTGCTATTTGTCTTCTTCCTTACTCTCTGATCTCCATTAACTTAAATGTTTGGAAGTTATTCTTCTACCTCTTTCATGCTTATCCAATGGGCCATTATTTTGTATGTACTTGCAAACCGAACAACACAAAAATAACTTTTGTACCAAAAGTCTTAGCTTGTGAGAGCAAAAGAACATTTACCAAAGGTGCAATCCACTTTCACTTCCTGGATGGAATAGTCCTTCTTTGATTTCCTGTAGACCAAACTGTAGCGTTCCTTTCCGGTCTGGTCAGAAGCCTGCAGTCTGTTGTTGTTTTCGTTAAAATGCTGCTTGCAGAGCAGCTATGATTGTCCTGAAACAGTGTTTCATTTGAAAGGTACAGTATTTTGTAATTGCAAGTTCCATATCTCTATTGCCTACCTGCTTTGACACAATTGTGGTAATTATTGACAGAGCACAACATACTGCAAAGAAATTCCTCTTAGTATCTCCAACTGAAATGTGATAGGATGAGTGCACAATACCAACCCCCACACATACATGTACATTTTTGCATAGTGCTAGCAGGTATAGTGCTCATTTTAAGGCTTACTATCATTAAGCAAAAACTATCAGTCTGCTAAAGACATATCATCTCAGCCATTAAAAAACTGCAGATTATGACAGTTGATACTTGATATCCAGAAATAGTCTAAAGTCTAAAACTTTCCTGACTACTCTTGTGACGTCTTGTCTGAAAATAATTAATTGACCCACCACCCATACACACACACCTAAACAGGACCACCACCACCACTTTTTTTTTAATAATTTACTTACTTTTCTGTGCAGCCTTTGGGGTGACTTGAATTTTCTTGTTTCTTTTTATCCTGCGGTGTGTCTGAAGTAAAATATTGTCACCAATTTATGCAAAAAATCTGCTAGAAAATGATGATAATACAATAACAGTTGCTCAATGGATAAGTTAGTAGAGTATGTCACTGACAGATCTAGATATATTTACTCATTCACATCAATTTAATTCGGAACAGCATGTGACACAAAGTGACAATATATATGTACATGAATACAATTACAGGGTCTGCAAGTGCAACACATGTATCCAATGACTTATCAATAAACACTGCTAAAATTACAAACTCTGAATCAGATACAAATGTGTGCCAAAGTGGATCAGCCTCACATTTAGTAGTTACAGTGTCAGCTATAATATGCTTGATAAGAAGTGTGAATGACTAAGTACTGCAATGAATGACTGTGGGATTGGGAACAAGCAGATCTGTACTGTCTATACAATAAAAAAAATTTAAAAAATGCAAAATTTGCCTACCTCTGTCTGAGTGCTTGCATACACTGGCGAAGGTTTGTCAGTTTCACTAGCTCCATCACAAGATCCTGACAAATCAGCTGTATGATGGTCAGATGGTTTAGGTTTTACATCACATTCACAAGGCCCAACTGCCAAAGCATCTTCCAGAATCTGCAAGCACAATGTTACAATCATTCTTTAGTCCTCTATTTCTGTATTTTTGTAAGTTAAAACAATTTTAACACTCAAGAAAACAGAATTTTCTACTCAAAGCTTACAAATGTACTAAGTTTTATTCAGTGAAAGTTGACAAATGCAGTGCCCTTTTATAGAATTTTTCAATAATGGCATTGTCAGTGTCACTGAACCTATTAGTATTCTTCATAACAATACAATTTTCCACCTTACCCTTTGGTGTTCCCTTTTGGCAAAGGCTCCTCTGACTCAGTCGAACACTCTGCTTTGGAGCCACAATGGCAGAGCAAATTGGCGCTGTAACTGCCGTTGTTACTTGTGTCACAGTGCTGCTGGCTGTGGAGACGGATGCCACGCCCACGGCACTCGAGCAAGTCACCGTTGTGACTGTTGTTGGCGCCAGACGATGCGGTTTTTGCACTGTTGGCACTGGTTTATGGTTTAAAACCATCTTCGCTTTAAGTCCAAAACTTGCAGCCAGTGCAATCTTTCTTGGATAGCAATCCGTAGTGAAGTGCAGACTGCATATCCGTGAGTTCTGGTTCGGCGTACCAAAACTTGGTCTGAAATCTGCTCGGCAAGTTTGAACGAATTTAATCCACTGTCGCCGAGTTTCTGCATCAGTAGGAAACTGATGCAATGTAAAACCATCAGCATGCTTGCTGTTACACTCCGCAACTGCACAGTAGTAACCGACTTTCCTTCGCCGCTTGAAAGGGGGAACGTCTGTTTCGGTAGAAGATACAACCGCAGAGTTACAACCGTCCGCCATGATGTTCCACGAGTGACGTCACTGGCCTCAGGGCCGCCCGGTGCAGTTTGATCAGGTGCGCGAAATCGGATTTTATTAAATAAAAAATCAGCAACACAAAATTTTGCAAAATCGTTTTCGGAATATTAACCTGGGTTGTGACAACAATGTTTTGAACAGAAAAAAGTTTTGCTCTCTGGTTGGTCTTTAAAACGTCTCTTATTCAGCAACCAATTACTTTGTCAATATAACACTTACCTCGACAGTACTATTCTTGCACATTATCTATTATAGGCCGAAAAAATTGGACAAAACGCTGCGTGGGTACAATTATCTCCCATAACCATGCGCCACCGTGGATCCCAAGCACTGTCTGAGTGCTTCCCCCTTACAGGATGTAGGTGGCGCGTCCTCTTTCTTTTTTTCGCACGTGACAGTAGGCTGTGTTTCTGCTGCGCTCCCGGATTATTTTGGATTCTAGAGTCTTCTTTTCTGTGTGGATTACCACCTGTTGGATTTTTGTGTGTTATTCCACTTCTGGCTTGAGGCTACGTTGTTTTTCTTCCAACTTGTGCCTCCGTTGTTGTGTGGCGGACTCGGCGTGCCTACCGTCCTACTTCGTGGTGACCGGTCGTCTGCTTCTCGTTTCGCCTCATTCACTTGAGTATTGACCTAATTTTCTTTGAATTTTGTTAATTCTCGATTTTTTAAGGGTACGTACAGGGCGAGGTAGGATGTCTCGTCTTGTTTTGGGCTCTGGTTCTACGGAACCAGAGTCTGCCGGGGGCAACCCTTCTCCGGGCGCACAGCGTCATGTTTTGCGCACGGACAGGGGGACCTTTCGGCGCTCCGACTCTCCCTCCCCAAACGCTTTGCGTTTGCGGCGAGGGAGGGCGGAGAAAGCCTGTTTGAGCAAGCTCAATGCGAGCTTGCTCAAACAGGCTGGGCTTGAACCTGGGACTTCGGGCGGGGCTGCGCCGTCGAAGGTTCGGGGAAGGTCGAGGGGAAAGAAAAAGCTTCTTTCTCCTTCTCCTTCCGTGGAACACGCTTCCCCCCCTTCGACGCCGTTGTCCGGCCCTCAGTCTCAGGCTTCAGCTTCTCCCGGTTTCAAGCCTGGGGGGAAGGTTTCCTTCTCCTCCCTGGCTCGAATCCGGGGGCGGGTCGATTCCCAACCCTCTTTGGGGGTTGGTGAATCTGATCTAGGGGCTACGGGAGAGACTCAGGTTTCGACTTCTTTCTTTTCCGGTGCCTCTCCTGTGCCCTCCTCGGTTTCCACCGCTGTGGAAACCAGGAGGGACACGGGTCCTCCTCTGAACTCCCTCGCTGGGTCGTCTACTGCTGTTTCGACAGTAGTCTCGGACTCATGGGGGGGGAGATCGGAGGAGATGACGGGGTCTATGAATTCCCTCCCCGCTGGGGTTGGGATGCGAATTGACCCCGTTCAGGGCGGTCCTGTGGGGGCAGGGGTTTCAGGCTTCGTGCCTACGACCACTGCTACTACGGTTCCCTCTGACGTCCGTGTGACTGGTGGCTGTCCCTCTATGAAACGCTCCGGCCGACTAGTTACTGGACGTGGAGGTGTTCGACAGAACGTGGTACTTCTGTCGAATGGTCAGGGCGACGGGAACATTGTTTCTGTTGCTCAGACCGACACCTCCGACCGGACCGTCTTGACCCCACGCCATTCCTTAGCGTCTGGTGTTCGGGTGACGGATGGTCCGGACCAAGGGTCCGGAACGGTCCAGGCTTACGGGTCGGGATCGAACCGGACCCACGGGTCCCGACTGGACTTGACCTCCGGGTTTGGTCCGGACGGGACCCATGGTACGGGACCGTACCGGACCTTAGGGTCCGGTGCGGGACAGTACCTCTGGCCCTTGCCGGACCCCCGGACCTACGGGTCCGGATGGTACGGTACGGGACCAGTGGTCCGGTCGGGACCGGACCACCCGACCACCTCTGTTGGTCCGGGTGGTCTGGCACCGAACCGGAACACACCGGACCACCGGACCTACGGGTCCGGATGGTACGGTACGGGACCAGTGGTCCGGTCGGGACCGGACCACCCGACCACCTCTGTTGGTCCGGGTGGTCTGGCACCGAACCGGAACACACCGGACCACCGGACCTACGGGTCCGGGTGGTACGGTGTTTCCACGTCCGGACCGAACCACCCGAACACTTTTGTGGGTACGGATGGTTCTGTGCCGAACGGGACCTCCGGATGGTACGGGACCGGACCGAACCACCGGACCGGACCGGATCACCGGAACACCGGACCACCCGACCGGACCGGATCGGCACCCCCGACCGGACCGGACCATTTCTTTTCTGATCAGACCCGATGGGTCCCTGTTCAGTCTATAAATGGCGGGGGTTCGTTGGCTGGACTGACCCAACAGTCGCAGGGTTTTTGTTGTTCTCTCCCTTCGGCTGCTGGAGACGTTTCGTCTTTGGGGCAGGGGTCTTCGCGGCCTCTTGCTTCAGTGGGCGTTTCGTCACAGCCTACTTCATCACTTTCGGCTCCTCCCCCTCAAGCTTCCTACACTCCTGCTGTTGAGGAGTTGTCGGGAAGTGAAGAGGAGAGTGAGTCAGAGGAGGATGGGGAGGAGGATCAGGGTCGCCCTGAGGTTAACACTGATCCTCTACCCTTGCCGGTTTCTGATGGAACTTCCGAAGCTATGCTTCGTACTTTCCAACAGTACATGACAGACATCACGCGGCGTCTTGACGCCACGGATGCCTCTCTTAAGCGTCTGTCGTCTAGTGTTCCCAACCCTTCGGTTGACACACAGGACGTGGAGTCTGAGGACGAGAGGCAGGAGGCTCTCCCTCGCACAGCTAGAAGGACGTTTGAACAGTTTCAGGACGTCCTTCCCTCCGACGCCCTCTCGTCCTTGGAGTCCGCTTCGGCCCGGGCGCGGGAGGCACACGCCGCGTCTGCTGGCGGCTCGTTTTATGAACGATCCGGCCGCCAGCAATTCGCGTTCCACCCTAGTCTTAGTGCCACGGTGGAAGCGGCAGCACATCGCCTGAGGAGTACAGATTCACGTGCGAACGCGACCTATGTTCCTCGGGAGGACGCGGATTCAGTGCCGTGCTTTCCTTCGGGAGGCGCACCTCCACTGTTTCCTCGTGTCCAATCTGTTTCGTCCCTCCCTTTTCCCTTTGACTCTCGAACTCTCCCTTTCCAGACTTCGAGTGTTCAGGGTGGGGCTGACGGTGATGTGTTCGTTGGGGAGGTGCCTTCGGTCAAGAAGGTGGAACTGAGCTCTGCTTCGTTCCACAATCTTGAGGCCACCGTTTCTTCCATTGTCGAGGCCCAATCACAGGCCTTGACATGGATGAGCACGCTGTCCACACTGTTGGACCCTCCCGATCGGGCAGAGTCCGATTCCACTCGGGTCCTTGACACGGTTCGAGTGGATCGGGCTTTGCATGCCGTGCGATCGTGCGTGACGACTGCGGCAGAATTGGCCATTGGAACACGGGTCCACTTGTTGGCCCTGTTCCGTGATCATTTTCTGGCTACTTCTTTAGTGCCTCCGGATATGAGGAAGAGTCTGAGGAACACGTTTCCTCAGCCTTCTTCCCTCTTTCATCCGGGCACTGTCCGTTCTGTGGTGGAGTCCACACGCCAGAGGAACACTGATTCTCTGATGGTTGGCCTCGCTGCTTCGGCGACGTCGGCGGGGAGTAAGAGAAGTGCTACAGTCACCTCCAGCTCCCAGCCTCAGAAGAAGAAGAAGAAGAAGCCAGTTTCACTGCCTCCTTCTTCCTCCTCTCAGGCGCCTGTCGCGTTCCCCCCTGCGGCCCCGGCTTCTCGTGCTCCCAAGCGCAAGAAGAAGGGTGCTCAGACAGGTAAGGGTAAGCAGCACCACCAGGGGGGTGGTCGCAAGCCTGCGCCTGCCCGCCAGCAGAATTTTCAGTGAGTCCCGGCCCTACGTTGACGCCCCCTCAAGTTGCCCCTCTTTCGTCCGTCGGTTCCCTTTTTCGGGCCCGCGACATGTGGGGCAGACTGGTCTCCAACCAGTTTATCTTGAGGGTGGTGGGGTCGGGGTTTTCTCTACCGCTGTCGTCACAACCTCCATTGTCCGCTCTACCTTTGACGTTCCCCCCTCCTCGAGACCCTGCCAGATGGCAGGCTCTTCAAGACGAGGTGAACTCGTTGGTCGAGAAGAAGGCTGTCTACCCCCTTTCTCAGCCTTCTCCGGGGTTCTACTCCCGCCTGTTCACCGTCCCCAAAAAGGACGGCAGGTTCAGGCCGGTGTTGGACCTCTCCACCTTGAACTTGTACCTTCGCAGGTGCAAGTTCAAGATGGAAACCCCTTCGTCGGTCCGGTTGGCCATCCGGCCAAACGATTGGGCCACGTCTGTGGACCTCCAGGATGCTTACTTCCACATCCTGGTGGCCCCGGGGTACCGACATCTGCTCCGGTTTGTTTGGGAGGGCACAGTGTTCGAGTTTCGGGCCCTCCCATTCGGCCTGTCCTTGGCCCCGCTGATTTTTACAAAGGTGGTCAAGGAGCTGGCGGCGTTGGTCAGAGCTCAGGGTGTGCGTCTGCGTCAATATTTGGACGATTGGCTCACCCTGGCCCAGTCTCGCGATCAATGCCTCCAACACACCCGGCAGGTCCTGGACCGGACCCATGCCTTGGGGTTCCAGATACAGTGGCACAAGTCGGACCTCGTGCCAGCCCAGCAGTTTTGCTACTTGGGGATGGCGTTCGACACAGTGCTTTACACTGTGTCTCCCTCCCCGGACAGAATCCTCTCCCTGAGGCGAAAGATCCTCTCCATTCAGGCTTGCCGCGCTGTTCCTCACAGACGGCTGGCGGAACTGTTGGGTTCCATGGAGTCTGTCGCTCTGCTGCTGCCCCTTGCAAGGCTACACAAACGTCCCCTGCAACGGGCAGTAGCAGATCGGACTTCCAGGCCTCTCGATTACACCGAGTTGGTCCAGATCGGGCCTTGGTTTCACGAGGCTGTAGTCCAATGGCTGGACCCGATCTGGCTCAACTCTGCGGTGCCTATCCAACCGAGACGGCCGTCTCTCTTCCTGTACACCGACGCTTCTACGCGGGGTTGGGGGGCCCACCTGGACCTGCACGAGGCCCAGGGGGTCTGGACCCAGGAGGAGTCCCTCCTACACATCAACTTTCTAGAGTTGGAGGCGGTTCGTCGGGCTCTGCTGGAGTTTCGCCTCCTGATTCGGGATCAGGATGTGTTGGTCCACGGGGACAACACCACATGCCTAGCTTACCTTCGCCACCAGGGGGGCACCAATTCTCGGTCCCTCTCCCTGTTGGCGGAGGAGATTCTGCTCTGGTGCCAGACCAATCAGGTCCGGATGTCAGTCCAATTCGTTCCGGGGAAACTGAACGCCCTGGCCGACATTCTCAGTCGGGGCGATCAGGTTCTCCCCACAGAATGGACCATCGCTCACAACGTTCTACGGCGTCTGTGGGCAAGGTGGGACCGTCCTCTGATCGATCTGTTCGCAACTCGATTCAGCGCTCGGCTTCCCAGGTACGTCAGCCCCTTTCGAGACACGAATGCGTTCCACGTGGACGCATTCACTCTCTCGTGGAGGCTCCTCGATGCTTACGCCTATCCCCCGACATCTCTGATTCCGAGGGTACTGGCAAAGTATCTGCAGGAACGGCCAAGACTGATTTTGGTCGCGCCTTACTGGCCAACAGCTCCGTGGTTTCCAGATCTTCGCGGTCTCACCCACGTAGACCCTCTACCTCTGAATCTGGACGGGGGAAGTCTGCTCCAGCCTCGATCAGGCCTCCCTCATCCACGTCCAGAGAGTCTGTGCTTGACCGCATGGCTCTTGTGCGCTCCAAACTGCTTGCACTAGGATTGCACAAGAGTTCAGTAGAGTTTTCCTTGAACGCTAAGAGGCGATCAACTAATCAGCTCTACGACTTACGCTGGAGAGCTTGGGCCTCCTTCGCCTTGTCCAAGGGGATAAAGCCGCTTTATCCCTCAACACAGGACTTGGCCAACTTCCTGGTGGAAGTGTATCAAAAGAAGAGTCTTTCTTCTAAGACTCTTCTTGGATACAAATCTGCCATCACTTCCACGATTGCGGCTGCTACTGGTCGCAGACCTGAACACTTGATCAGTTCCTCCCTCATCGCTAATGTCCTTTCGGGTATTAGCAATGCAGCGGTGTCTAAACCTCGGGTTTCATTTCCCAAGTGGGATGTCTTCCTGGTTCTCAAACTCCTGCGTAGCAAGGAGTTTGAACCCCTGGCAGGCATTAGTATCAAGTTCCTGACTTTTAAGACTGTGTTCCTCATCGCTTTAGCCACTTGCCGTAGACTCAGTGGTATTCAAGCTTTGAGTGGCCTGGAATTTGACATTGAGTTCACCACACATCAGGTGACGTTGGCTTTCCTACCAGACTTTCGAGCCAAGAATCAGAATGCCTCGGAGTTGTCCAAACCAGTAGTCATTCAAGCCTTGGCTCCCACTCTTGAACATGATGACCCTGATCGCTTCCTCTGCCCAGTACGTGCCCTTAGAGTGTACCTGGATAGAACACGTAGCTTTCGGTCTTCTAAGCGGTCACTGTTTGTCTCGCTTAATCCGAAGTACCAATCGGATATTTCTAGACAAACTTTAGCTCGTTGGCTGACCTTGCTTATCAAACAGGCTTATGTTCATGCTCAAGTGGATGTGGTCCCTGACATCAGGGCACACGAGATTCGGGCTATCGGCTCCTCGTTGGCGCACGTGCGGGGTGCCTCGCTCCAAAGCATAATGGCGGTCGCGTTCTGGAAGACTCCAGCCACGTTTATTAACCACTATATGCGAGACTTTTCCAGTCTCAGGCTTGACCAGTCGTATGGCATTGCCAAAGCAGTGGTTGCCAGCATGGTCACGTCAGTCTAAGGTATTTTTCTTGGGTATATTTTCTTTTACGGTAGTACTGTTCGAAAATTGCCTGGGTATCTTAATCCTTGGATTTAAGTGATTTTGATTAAGGAGTTTAATACTCTACATATCACCCTCACACCACTCTGGTATTCTGTGCAAGAATAGTACTGTCGAGGTAAGTGTTATATTGACTGTAAGGCTTCTTTTTAAGCCTACTGTCTATATGATACTTACCGAGACAGTACTATTAGAGTTTCCCTCCCGCCTCCCCTCTTGATATGTTATGGGCTTTTTGAGGGTCTGCAGCTCATAAAGAAAGAGGACGCGCCACCTACATCCTGTAAGGGGGAAGCACTCAGACAGTGCTTGGGATCCACGGTGGCGCATGGTTATGGGAGATAATTGTACCCACGCAGCGTTTTGTCCAATTTTTTCGGCCTATAATAGATAATGTGCAAGAATAGTACTGTCTCGGTAAGTATCATATAGACAGTAGGCTTAAAAAGAAGCCTTACATTTTGGCTCACGTAAGTGTAGCCTATGCGATGGTAAACTTTGTCTGTCTGTGCGTGCGTGCGTATGTATGTGTGTATGTCTGTGGTAGAAACTTTAACATTTTTGGCTAAACACCGAAATACTCATTTCACGTGGTTAATTTTCAAGCACCATCTTCAAATTATTGAAGCAATGATCAACATTGTGTCGGCATGTGTGTAGTTAAAGCGTGTATCCAAAGAAAACGGGTGGTGGGGGGTTTTGAAGGGGTACAAGCAGTTGACTGATTTGTGTCGTGTTTGGCATGTAGACGGCAGGTCAGGTGTCAAGATCAGGTCAGGGGTCGCGCGAAGGATTGTGGTCCAGTTCTCACCTCGCCGATTCGCCGGGGAAGACGATTTCATGTTGTTCGGTTTCTAAGCTCCAGAAAAGTAAATAAAGAAGATACCAAAGGGAGATTTCCTACAATTTGATCTGCACAGCGTGTTTCCAATGTCCACGCGAGGAAGAGCTGTCGAAAGCGCGGCAGTCAGTGTCGATCTTGCAGCCGTATCCCGGTAAGTTCAGAGACAGATCTAGTGTCTCCCACTCTGATAACGTGTCACCTACTGTTAATCCGTTTTGTTTTAATTTCTTTTTATTTCAGCAGACACAGTGCTAGGCAGTCACCTCTAGTGAAATGAGTTGATCTAAAGTGCCTGTAATGTTTGGATGTCTTTGCTCGTGGTTCGATTTATGTGAATTTCAAGACTTGCAGTAGAGTCTCAAGTTAAGTTTACTCTGCCCGAAAAAAACTGTCCACCATTTACTTGAACATGCAGATATAAGGAAACGGAATGAATCTGTTCTCAAAGTCAAAATGATCACGATTTTTTCCTCAGATTCAAAACATGCACTGTCATGGTTTTGTCTGTACAATTTAGTAAGTCTTAAGTACTTTGCAACAACTTCCTTGAACGTGAAAGACAGTTTTTGAATGCTAGATCTGTATCGCGTTTCATTCCAGACTCGATCCTCTCTTTGATTGTAGATCTACTGTTTGCTGTTTACGCACTATCATATGATTCGCTATGTAACGTTTGGTAAGCTTACCTTGCCACAGCTTTCTTGTCTTTGTTGGCATTTCTGGCTGTGTTGACCGTCAGAATTATTTTAAGAACCAGGCTGCTGCAGTCGACATGTTTCGCATATTGTAGGGTTACCATGCTGCATAGGTAAAGTGGCTTGTATAACCTGACTATTCTGTTTCAAAACACTGTTTATATTTGTGTAGGTTGTAGTCATCATAACTAATCGCATTTTGCCATTTGTTTCAGAAAGGAGGTTAACCTACAACAAGATCGACGCTATGTCAGATATATGCCTCAGCCACATGAAGACTTCCGAATTTAGATCTACTCGGCATGGTGACAAGTCTTGATGAAAAGTATAGGACTGAGGACAGCAGTGGAAAAAGTGCCCACATGGCAGGTACCTAACCTATTACCCTAGTCATTTTATCTGTTTGCCTTCTTTTGAAAATTATACATGGAGTTGATATGATGCGTTAGTTTTAACTGTGTGTGTGTGTGCGTGTGTGTGTGTGTGTGTGTGTGTGTGTGTGTGTGTTTGTGTGTGTGTGTTACGGAGTGAGTGAGTTTGTGTTATGTTACTGTTTGTTGATTTCTTGCGGGAGCCTTGAAGGCTTCGCCTCTTGTTTTTGCATTATTATGTATAGCAAACAATAGACTTCATAGTAAAAACAATTATTTTGTATTTCTTGACACTTTATTTTTTACTTTGTATGTAACACTTTGGACCACCATTTCTGAGAATGACCATACATGTATTGTCACAACGTCAAAATGGGAAAGGTGATAACTACCAGACAGGCAATCATATGGGAAAAAAATGATATTTCATGGATACACCGATTGTCACTCATACCCTGTGAAAAATCTGGAAGGGGTGTAAAAACCCTTTACTTTTTTCCTGAAAGGGTATGGATACCCTTGACTTTTGGGGTTGTGTGGAACCCTGGTAGGTATCTTGGCATGGTGTGCAACTGCAAGACTGATCTATTCAATTGTACACCCTCAAAAGTCAAATATAAAGCCAAAATCAAATCACATTGATTTTGCACTTTGACGAAAGCCTCTGGACTTCATTCGTTATTGTTGCGAAGGATTAAACAACGGCAAATAATTCATCATCACTTTTCTCTTGTGCAGCATATGGAGAACATGAAAGAAGCCAACACTGCTATTGCCAACCTGAATGGCTACAACATCAAAGGACAGCGAATGAGGGTCGAGGTAAGGGGGTACTTTGTTTAACATCAGTTTAACTTTAAGCGCAGCCCCACGTTTTTTGCATTGTCTAGCAGTTTTTTTTCTGTAAATACGTCATTAAGTAGGACTATGAGGACGATTCTTCATGACACCCTTTAAGTTTAACTGAAAGGATTATCACGTTGATCGGCAGGCGTTTTGGACTGATCGGTTGATTGTTTCTCTCTTTCCGTCGAATGATTTTTATGAAATGTTAGTTGGCTGTAGGTGTTAAATAGATTTACAAGGTTTATTTTTCATTCTCTGTCCGTTGGGTGCTTTTTGAGTCACTTGAGAAAAAGTGACTCTATGTAATCGGTCAGTGCTAGTCTGTCCGGCCGGCCGGCCGGCCGGCCAGCTGGCCGGCCGGCCGTAGACACCACCTTAACGTTGGACTTTTCTCGGAAACTATCAAAGCGATCGGGCTCATATTTTGTTTAGTCGTGACCTCCAATGACCTCTACACTTTAACGATGGTTTCGTTGACCTTTGACCTTTTTCAAGGTCACAGGTCAGCGTCAAAGGAAAAATTAGACATTTTATATCTTTGACAAAGTTCATCGGATGTGATTGAAACTTTGTAGGATTATTCTTTACATCAAAGTATTTACATCTGTAGCCTTTTACGAACGTTATCAGAAAAACAAGGGAGATAACTAGCCTTTTCTGTTCGGCAACACACAACTTAACGTTGGGCTTTTCTCGGAAACTATAAAAGTGACCGGGCTCAAATTTTATGTGAACGTGACTCATTGTGTTGTGAATAGCAATTTCTTCCTGTCCATCTGATGCCTCATATAATATTCAGAACTGCGAAAGTGATTCGATCGAGCGTTTGCTCTTCTTGTTATAGGAAATGTTCGTGTGTAATATTTGCCGAAGTGGTATTTCGGATGGGGACAAGCATCTTGCTGGTCAAATGTAACGTTTTTTATTTCCAAATGCGATACTTAAAAATGTTCAGGTAGCATACGCAATTCATGTTTCTATTTTCACACAGGAAACCGTCGGGCTATCTTTTTCACATTAAGTCCAATAATGTAGTGATATCAAACCGATAACCGGAGAAGTTTGAGATGTACGTTATATTTTTCCTTGGACTTTAAAAAACTATTGTTACTTGGTGTAAGAGCAGATCAATCTGTGTTGTACTAGCGATGGATGTTTGCGTTGTGTTTGCCGTATTAATGCGTGTTTTTCTCTCATGTAGTTGTGTGAGTTACAGGTCTGTTACAAGCACAAGTTAAAAAGCGAAATCAACATCTTTCCGAACATGGAGAGGGCTCAGACCACAACAATAACATCTTTGGTTACTGTTAGTGTCATAAAAAATAATCCTTGTGCGTGGAGATGAAGTCCTACATTTTTGTCACAAATAATTTTCAATCAAAAACAGATCTCTGTTTTTCAGTTAGTTTTTTTGCTGAGCAATATCTGGATAAGGCATGCAGTTTGTCAATGTCATTGCAGTCAGAATTGTCTTTAAAAAAGACTTGAAGTTTTCTCGTATTGTTTTAACAAGCTTAGGGATTGGAGACAGGTATGATTGTTTTATTACCACGCTCATGAAATGCATTAGTTTAGTTTACAAACTTATCCGTTCCTTTTTTGTTTCAAGCGCTTTCTGAAGACCAGTTACCATTTGCCAACCACTTGTAGGTGTGCTCTTGCTAGAGATTTTGTGCCGCAAAATTTGATTTTGATTCATCAGCTCGATTTGTGTCCAATCTGCTAAGTTTCTTCGGCTGTATATTTTTGCACATGGAAAAAGGGGGGGGGGGGGGGGGGTAAATCTTATTATGTTTTGGTTCCGAGAGCGCAACATGAAATCTGAGAAGAAAGTTTGGGAACTGCGTAGAGAAAACATTCCTTTGGTAGTTTTAACAGTGGTTGGCAAAGTCTGCCTTTGGTGTGGACGTTCCAGTGGCGAGTAGCGAAGACGAGGTAAATTGCACTCCGTCGTGTGCTTTTGCCGTTCAGCTTGCGTTACCCAGCTCGTGGCCGTTCCTGACCTTGACTTCAATAATGCTGTATCCCTCCTCGTCCTGTTGCAGCTTTCGACCGGCAAAGAGGGAAATCCGAAGGGAGACCGCAGAGGGTAATTTTCACATTGGCCATTCCGTAACCTAACCTCATAGTGTAAACCCATATTTTGTGCCTGTAGCTGAACACGCACACATTTTTACAGAGAGTAAGGTATAAACCAGATTATGCATACCAGCGCTCATTGGTTAATAACAGGATATTCGATGATTATTTTCCCATGGGTAGCTTCCCTTTGCTGCACAATATTTACATATGTTTTAGACCAATGAGCGCTGGTATGCATATTCGGTGCGGATGCATGATTTGACGCAAAGTGGATATTAGCGGCTCGCAAACGAAGATTCTTCCAAATGATGGTTAAAAACAACCTGCAACGGACGGAAGCTGAAAATTAAAGGTACATACTGTTCAAACAATCATTCAACTGTATTTATTTGACCTTACACAGACTGTAGGAAGAGGCAAACCGTCTTGAACAATATTTTTCCCCAGGAAGCGACTCCAAGCACACAGAAGACTCGAAGCTGAGTGACGTACCTTGTAGTCTTTTTGTGATAGTAGTAGTCCAGTGGACGATACCTTCCGCCTGTGGTCAGATGTGTGTTTAATGTTTAAATCCGTTGCAATGTGCTGATCCTGATGATCCTGAAAATCATTTTATGATTATACTCATACTAGTCAATAGTCATAGTGTTTGCCTTTAGAATTAAGATTTAACACTGTTCTTATTCTTCTTAATCCTACTACAGAAACATGACCATCAAAATTTTCATTGGAAACCTCAGCGGGGATACAAAGCCTGAAGATGTAAGAGTCCTGTTCGAGAAGTATGGAGAGGTGGCAGAGTGTGATGTCCTCAAGAATTATGGCTTTGTGGTGAGTCTGTTAATGTTATACTTATAATGTTTACTGCCTTTAGTTTGAAAGGGCATTTCCCCCCCCCCCCCCCCCCACCCTTACCCCATCCTCCCCAATAAAGAAACAAAGCAACAACAAACAAAACAACAGCAAAAAACACATGTGAAAAGGTTACATTTTTGGAACATTCAATTCACGTTCACAAGAACCTCAGGCTAACAGCCTTTGAAGAAGACAACATAGAGACACAAATAAAAGATGTGTGTGCGTTGATAACTTGATTATCTTGGGCAATGACAAGACAAGGCACTTTTTCCAGACTCCAATTTTGTATGTGGTCAGGAATCTGTCAAGGTGTCCAAATGCAAAAATCCTGTTCTGGATACTTTTATTACTTTGTATTTTATTCTGTTTTTAAATGACAATATAAACAATACAGTTATGAAGTATTCCTCATGCAGATTCTATCCATACCAAATTTATGTCTGTCAGTCGTCTGGATGCTGAGAAAATTGACTTTGTTCAAGAAAAAAAGCACCTTTTTGGGCACACAAGGCGTTACGCGAAACGCATGGTACATTGGGCATTGAATAACCAAGTTACTGATAAGGGTATCATCTCAATCTAATTTTTAATAGGTCCAGAAATGGATGGAGAAACATATGTTAGATTAATGAAAGTTTGATCTGAACATAGGTTTTGGATTTTGAACGTTCTTTTTTAGCTGGTCAGTACGTTACATTTGGTGTAAATAATCATGAAAAAAGGGAAACTATCTTAAAAAAATGTTTCTGGTCAAACTTACTTAAAAATCATTGCAGAGGAAAGTCATTAGGTAGGATGATTGTATTTTTTTTTAAATTGAGCGAAAAAGTTGTGTTTGATGTAATTTAATTGTACTTCTAAGTTAAAAATATGCGTTTGGTGTAAATGAAATTGTATCTACTTGCCCAAACAAGTTTTGTCACAGTCTTTAAATAATGCCATAATACACAAAAGTGTGTGTTTTATTATACCTCAGACACCTGGTAGTTAAACTATGGTCACAGGATTCCTAGTGCTTGCACCTGTTGGCTTGTAGATCTGACAAGGGTGTAAATGTAACTAATACTTGAAAATGACAATGAATTTGTTTTAGAGACAGAAGATAACTTATCAGTGCTTAAGAACAACCAGCGAGACCAAACCTTTGTTTCAACATGAAAACAAGAGGCGAAGCCTTTAAGGCTCACGTAAGAAATCGACAAACAGTAACACAAACTCAATCACTTCGTCACACATACACACACACACACACACACACAGTAAGCGGCATAGGTGACACTGTGCAAGAAAGCGAGACACTAGATCTAGATCTGAATGGCCGATTTCGAAGAAAAAACTAGTCTCGGCCCGCTCAAAATAACAATGACCGAGACTTTCAGTAATTCCTTCGCGTGACGTCTAACCCTCTTACGTCATAATGTGACGTCTTCAAATGTTGTGACGTCTTCAAATGTTAAAGTTTCTACCACAGACATACATACATACATACGCACGCACGCACGCACATGTGCACAAAATCTTGAACACACACACACACCGCGCGAGAGAAAAAATGCTACAAGAGGTATGAAGCCGGCTGGCTTCCCTTCGCTCGTTCATAAAATTAGGTCGCGCAGCATACAAACTCAGTGGCACACGCAGCGTATGTGTGCTCAGGCCCAGTGACGCTGTTCTATTAGCCGAACAGCAATTCTATCCCACCGCGAATTGCGCCCACCGCCAAGAGTCGTTTTTGACTCACATGCGAAGCAAAAGTGAGTCTATGTACTCACCCGAGTCGTCCGTCCGTCCGTCCCGCCGTCCGTCCGGAAAACTTTAACGTTGGATATTTCTTGGACACTATTAAGTCTATCAACACCTGATGTGGCCTGATGGTGTATGGTTACAAGATCTCAAAAAACATGTGCGGCAACTTGACCTCACTTCAAGTTCAAGGTCACAGGGGCCGTAATTGTTGTCTTAAAAACGACCATTTTTCACATTTTCGCATTTTTTTCTGAAGTTATTGAGAATGGCAACCTTAGCTATGTATGCTATACAGGGCAATGTAAGCCCTATCTTTGGACACCAGTTTGGTTGACCTTGCTTCAAGGTCAAGGTCGCAAGGGTCCTTTAAAGTTGGATTGTATACATAGTTTGAAGTGACCTTGACCTTGAACTATGGAAGGTAACTCTTCCAAATCTACATATGTGTGAGGGAAATACATTATACTTACAAAAGTGAGTCTATATACTCACCGACATCGTCCGCCTGTCCTTCCGGGCGTCCGGGCGTCCGTCCCGCCCGTCCGTCTGTGAAACCTTTAACATTGTATGTTTCTTAGACACAAAAATACTGCAGAACTGATAAAAAATGCACAAAGGATTGAAGGCTTAGGTGGTTTAAAGTTGGAATTTGGTTTCCATGTTACAACATTCATCACGTAAATACAACACTTTAAAACGTCTCTTATTCAGCAACCAATTACTCTTTTTGTCTAATTTTTGCATTAAATAACATATTCTTACTCCGAATCACATTAGCATTGAGTCACCTGAGATGCTTATCACTGAAAAACGCTTACCCGGCTAAAAATTTTAAAGGGAAGCAACCCCATCACCAAAACGAAAGTGAAAGTAGCTTGGTAATGGGCCAGCACACTGGGAGTTACCTCCCATACGGGTGTGTGCCACGTCACTTCCTCTAGGAACACGTGCCTATTCTCATACGTCTTTTTCACCTTTGGTTTCAGTGCAGCCTTCGCTTCCGCATTGCGCGGTTCTGTCGGCTGCACTACCGGCACTCGCCGGAGGTGATGATCCGTCCACGCAGGCACGCTACGGCGGCTGCGGCAGTATGGAGTTTTCACTGACTTCCGGTCCTTCTGGATCACGAAGTCAACCAGTGCAGCCTTCAATTCCGCATTGCGCGGTTTCGTCGACTACACTTCCGGTTTCGGCCGGACACGCTGCTTCCTCTTCTGGTGCTTCCTTCCGGATATCAGAGGGTGGATTCCAGCGTACGCCTTCCGGCCATTTAGTGCCTAGGCTTGAGCAGGCATCACTCCACTCGGATGGGGGAGTGACGTCAGCTCATCCAGCTCCGGTTTTTACGGATGGTCGTCCTGCCTACCCTTACCTTCACAAGGTTCTGGGTTGCAGGATAATGTTCGTGCACAGGCACTCCGGTTTCCGGTTTGCCAGGGCATGCTTCTGCTTCCGGAACTGGTGGTTTTGGTCATGGTTCCATGTGTGACTATTTTGATGCTCCATCAGTGGTCAACGAGGAGTCTCGGGGCGTGTTTCCGTCGAAGCTCAAGTCTGTTCTTGACATCGCGGCGGAAGTAGCGTCTCGTTTTTTCCCCGAAGGGGTGGTGGCTGCGGACTCTTCCGCTCCGTTCGATCCTTCGGCCATGGCGGACTTCCGGCCGGCACAGGAAGATGTTTCTTCCTTCCGGTTCGCCGAGTCTCCGTCAGTGGCTTACCATCTTTCGCATTCGCTGGTTCGTCCAGCACATGCGGGGAGTGGTATTCGGCCAGTGCCTGTTCCGTTACTGCTTCCTTTTGGTCCAGTTCCGGAATCAGCTCAGCAGTGGGTGGCGTCGGCTTCTCAAGCCTCTTCCTTTGTGCCTACGGGCAATAGGAAGCTTAGCTTGCCCACTCAGAGCCAGAGCTGGCTGGCGTCTTTTGCACTCCCTAGGGCTACCCTTCCGGTTCCCCGGGAATTGCTGCCTCTTTTGGCTAAACCGATCAAGCTTGATCTGGTTCTGCCGGTTTCTGAGGCTTCCCTCCTCTCTGCTGAGGAGGTTGGACGTCGGCAGATCGAACTGTCCTCCGTTGCGGAGACTCTTGTTCGGACTCTGTATCGGGCATTGATCGATTCGCTGGTTCCTTTCACTCTCAGTGAAGAACAAAATGCGGACGATGTCTCTGCGCTTTTTTACCGCCTTGGCCAAGGTCAATGAGGAACAATTGCGTCTTTCCTCTCTACAGTACACCCAAGCGGTCCTCTGTAGGAGGGATCTCTTCCTCTCGCAGTCCCAGTTCACGGAGCTGGCTACTAGGGAGACCTTGAGAGTCTCCCCGGTCTCAGAGGAATCTCGCTTCTGTTCTCTGGCAATGGATGCCAGACAGAAGGAGATTCAGTCGAACAAGGACAGTCAGTTCCTCGACTTCACTCTGCAGGGGGTGAAACAGTCTAAGCCTTCTAAGCAAAAGCAGGCTCAGACATGTCGAACCTCAAGCCAGCTCAGAAGCGGCAGGCTCTGCCGGTCGCTCGTGGCAGGAAGAAGAGGACGGCATCGGGGAGGGGGTGCGGCGGCTCTGGGAGTAAGCCACACCCCCAATGAAGCGCTCCCGATCTCACCCCCCTCCCGCCTTCCACCTTGGTGATGGCGGGAGGCCCCTCCCGTGCGCTTTCTCGTTGGATGTTGGTAGTAGACAGCCAATGGATTGTGGGAGTGGTGAGATCGGGCTTCCGCCTGCTCTGGCGGGAGGAAAAGGCGCCTCTTACCCGAGTGCCACCGCGGTTCAAGCCCATCTTCTCGCAGGAAGCATGTTCCGTCTTGCAGTCGGAAATTGCCTCCCTGGAGCAGAAGGGCGCGGTGGAGAGAGTTCGGGTCCATAGCTCCCTGGGATTTTAGGGCGTCTTTTCGCCGTTCCCAAAGCGTCAGGAGGACGGCGTCCCGTGTTGGATTTATCTCTCCTCAACACTTTCTTGAGTGAGATAAAAGACAAGATGGAGACGCCAGCCTCGGTCCGAGACTCTCTCCGCCCAGGAGACTGGGTGACCTCGATCGATCTCACGGACGCATACTTTCATTCTTATGCATCCGGCCGACCGGAAATGGCTTTGTTTCCGGTGGGGAGATCAGATCTACCAGTTTCGCGCACTCCCTTTCGGGCTGTCCCTCGCACCATGGATTTTCACCATGGTGGTGAGACAGGTCTGTGCACTGGTGAGGTCCTAGGGTATCCGCCTGCGGGTTTATCTGGACGACTGATTCATCATGAACCAGTCCCAGAGCGGCTGTTCGCAAGATACCCTGATGGTTCTTCGAGAATCCAACTTGTTGGGGTTCTCGATCAACCAGGGAAAGTCGGAGCTGACCCCGTCACAGACATTCACTTATCTGGGGATGTCTTTCGACACGGTCGCGTGGACTGTCCAGCCTTCTCAGAGAAGGGTGCACAAGCTCCAAGCTCAGATTTGCTCCACTTTGCCTCTCCTGATGGCTTCCATCCGTCTGGACTTGGTGGCTCGCTCGCATAGAGCGTCCACCTCGTCAGTTTATGCTTCCCACTGGAAGGCATGGACTGCCTGATGTTCAGCTACAGGGGTGAGTTCGGTGGCTCCGCGCTCTATTCAGGTCGCCAACCGCCTCTCTTTCATGTCTTCGCAGGGCGCCTCAGGCTCCTCGTTGAGGGTCCGGCGCTTCGCTATCTCGGCGACTCTTAAGCAGATCGGTCGGTCTGTTCGAGTCGGGGGCGTTATAGCTGCAGTCATTAAAAGGGCTGCTCTTAAGGAAGCGAAAGCTCGTTTGCCCGCTCCCAAGTGGGACTTGTTTTTAATCCTGGAATTCCTACGTTCTGCGGATTTTGAGCCTTTGAGCGAGGCCATTCTGTTCAATGTCACTCGCAAAGCGCTGGTTCTTCTTTTGTTGGCAACGGCCCGACGGGGTAGCGAGGTCCACGCCCTGTCGGGTCAGCCTGGAGATATCTCCTTTTAGTCGGACGGTTCCGCATCTTTGCGTTTCCGGCCCGATTTCCTGGCCAAGAATCAGTCTCCGGGGCAGGCCTCTCCGCTGGTTAGAGTCAAGGCTCTGATCAGCGCGTTGGCCCCGGATGACCTTGATTCGGTCAATTGCCCTGTGAGGGCTCTTCGTCTGTACTTAGCCCGGACTCAGCCGTTTCGGTCTAGTTCTCAGAAGTTGCTGTTTATCTCGCCCTTTTCTAGGCGCGAGTAAGATTTGTCGAAGGTATCGTTGGCCTGGTGGGTGTCCTCGCTCATTAAGCAAGCTTATGAGTGGAGTCGCACAAAGAGGGGGGGGGGTCATGCCCTCCTTGCCACTTGACTCGGCCCGAGCCCATGAAATGAGGGTGTGGGCATCCTCTCTGGCAGTACTGCGCTCCAGATGTCTAGAGGAGGTGCTGACAATTGCGTTTTGGCGTTCTGAAGATGTTTTCATAAACTTTTATCTTCGGGACGTCTCGGCTCTTCGACAGGATGGCTCCAGAGGCCTTCCAGCTCTCATAGCAGCAGGTCAGTTGATGGTGAGTTTTGATTCATTTCTAGCCCACCGCCTTGTTGATGTTATCTGCTAATGTGATTCGGAGTAAGAATATGTTATTTAATGGAAAATTTCCTAGATAAATTTTCATTTAATTAATATACTTACCCGAATCACATACTGTATTCCCTCCCACCTGCCCCGCGTATGGTTTTAAGATTTTTAAAGCCGTATGAGAATAGGCACGTGTTCCTAGAGGAAGTGACGTGGCACACACCCGTATGGGAGGTAACTCCCAGTGTGCTGGCCCATTACCAAGCTACTTTCACTTTCGTTTTGGTGATGGGGTTGCTTCCCTTTAAAATTTTTAGCCGGGTAAGCGTTTTTCAGTGATAAGCATCTCAGGTGACTCAATGCTAATGTGATTCGGGTAAGTATATTAATTAAATGAAAATTTATCTAGGAAATTTTGCATTATTATGTATAGCAAACAATAGACTTCATAGTAAAAACAATTATTTTGTATTTCTTGACACTTTATTTTTTACTTTGTATGTAACACTTTGGACCACCATTTCTGAGAATGACCATACATGTATTGTCACAACGTCAAAATGGGAAAGGTGATAACTACCAGACAGGCAATCATATGGGAAAAAATGATATTTCATGGATACACCGATTGTCACTCATACCCTGTGAAAAATCTGGAAGGGGTATAAAAACCCTTTACTTTTTTCCTGAAAGGGTATGGATACCCTTGACTTTTGGGGTTGTGTGGAACCCTGGTAGGTATCTTGGCATGGTGTGCAACTGCAAGACTGATCTATTCAATTGTACACCCTCAAAAGTCAAATATAAAGCCAAAATCAAATCACATTGATTTTGCACTTTGACGAAAGCCTCTGGACTTCATTCGTTATTGTTGCGAAGGATTAAACAACGGCAAATAATTCATCATCACTTTTCTCTTGTGCAGCATATGGAGAACATGAAAGAAGCCAACACTGCTATTGCCAACCTGAATGGCTACAACATCAAAGGACAGCGAATGAGGGTCGAGGTAAGGGGGTACTTTGTTTAACATCAGTTTAACTTTAAGCGCAGCCCCACGTTATTTGCATTGTCTAGCAGTTTTTTTTGTGTAAATACGTCATTAAGTAGGACTATGAGGATGATTCTTCATGACACCCTTCTTTAAGTTTAACTGAAAGGATTATTATCATGTTGATCGGCACTCGTTTTGGACTGATCGGTTGATTGTTTCTCTCTTTCCGTCGAATGATTTTTATGAAATGTTAGTTGGCCGGCAGGTGTTAAATAGATTTACAAGGTTTATTTTTCATTCTCTGTCCGTTGGGTGCTTTTTATAGGAAATGTTCGTGTGTAATATTTGCCGAAGTGGTATTTCGGATGGGGACAAGCATCTTGCTGGTCAAATGTAACGTTTTTTATTTCCAAATGCAATACTTAAAAATGTTCAGGTAGCATACGCAATTCATGTTTCTATTTTCACACCGGAAACCGTCGGGCTATCTTTTTCACATTAAGTCCAGTAATGTAGTGATATAAAACCGATAACCGGAGAAGTTTGAGATGTACGTTATATTTTTCCTTGGACTTTAAAAAACTATTGTTACTTGGTGTAAGAGCAGATCAATCTGTGTTGTACTAGCGATGGATGTTTGCGTTGTGTTTGCCGTATTAATGCGTGTTTTTCTCTCATGTAGTTGTGTGAGTTACAGGTCTGTTACAAGCACAAGTTAAAAAGCGAAATCAACATCTTTCCGAACATGGAGAGGGCTCAGACCACAACAATAACATCTTTGGTTACTGTTAGTGTCATAAAAAAGAATCCTTGTGCGTGGAGATGAAGTCCTACATTTTTTTCACAAATAATTTTCAATCAAAAACAGATCTCTGTTTTTCAGTTAGTTTTTTTGCTGAGCAATATCTGGATAAGGCATGCAGTTTGTCAATGTCATTGCAGTCAGAATTGTCTTTGAAAAAGACTTGAAGTTTTCTCGTATTGTTTTAACAAGCTTAGGGATTGGAGACAGGTATGATTGTTTTATTACCACGCTCATGAAATGCATTAGTTTAGTTTACAAACTTATCCGTTCCTTTTTTGTTTCAAGCGCTTTCTGAAGACCAGTTACCATTTGCCAACCACTTGTAGGTGTGCTCTTGCTAGAGATTTTGTGCCGCAAAATTTGATTTTGATTCATCAGCTCGATTTGTGTCCAATCTGCTAAGTTTCTTCGGCTGTATATTTTTGCACATGGGAAAAGGGGGGGGGGGGGTTAAATCTTATTATGTTTTGGTTCCGAGAGCGCAACATGAAATCTGAGAAGAAAGTTTGGGAACTGCGTAGAGAAAACATTCCTTTGGTAGTTTTAACAGTGGTTGGCAAAGTCTGCCTTTGGTGTGGACGTTCCAGTGGCGAGTAGCGAAGACGAGGTAAATTGCACTCCGTCGTGTGCTTTTGCCGTTCAGCTTGCGTTACCCAGCTCGTGGCCGTTCCTGACCTTGACTTCAATAATGCTGTATCCCTCCTCGTCCTGTTGCAGCTTTCGACCGGCAAAGAGGGAAATCCGAAGGGAGACCGCAGAGGGTAATTTTCACATTGGCCATTCCGTAACCTAACCTCATAGTGTAAACCCATATTTTGTGCCTGTAGCTGAACCCGCACACATTTTTACAGAGAGTAAGGTATAAACCAGATTATGCATACCAGCGCTCATTGGTTAATAACAGGATATTCGATGATTATTTTCCCATGGGTAGCTTCCCTTTGCTGCACAATATTTACATATGTTTTAGACCAATGAGCGCTGGTATGCATATTCGGTGCGGATGCATGATTTGACGCAAAGTGGATATTAGCGGCTCGCAAACGAAGATTCTTCCAAATGATGGTTAAAAACAACCTGCAACGGACGGAAGCTGAAAATTAAAGGTACATACTGTTCAAACAATCATTCAACTGTATTTATTTGACCTTACACAGACTGTAGGAAGAGGCAAACCGTCTTGAACAATATTTTTCCCCAGGAAGCGACTCCAAGCACACAGAAGACTCGAAGCTGAGTGACGTACCTTGTAGTCTTTTTGTGATAGTAGTAGTCCAGTGGACGATACCTTCCGCCTGTGGTCAGATGTGTGTTTAATGTTTAAATCCGTTGCAATGTGCTGATCCTGATGATCCTGAAAATCATTTTATGATTATACTCATACTAGTCAATAGTCATAGTGTTTGCCTTTAGAATTAAGATTTAACACTGTTCTTATTCTTCTTAATCCTACTACAGAAACATGACCATCAAAATTTTCATTGGAAACCTCAGCGGGGATACAAAGCCTGAAGATGTAAGAGTCCTGTTCGAGAAGTATGGAGAGGTGGCAGAGTGTGATGTCCTCAAGAATTATGGCTTTGTGGTGAGTCTGTTAATGTTATACTTATAATGTTTACTGCCTTTAGTTTGAAAGGGCATTTCCCCCCACCCCCCACCCTTACCCCATCCTCCCCAATAAAGAAACAAAGCAACAACAAACAAAACAACAGCAAAAAACACATGTGAAAAGGTTACATTTTTGGAACATTCAATTCACGTTCACAAGAACCTCAGGCTAACAGCCTTTGAAGAAGACAACATAGAGACACAAATAAAAGATGTGTGTGCGTTGATAACTTGATTATCTTGGGCTGTGTCCAAGATGGTCGTAGCAATGACAAGACAAGGCACTTTTTCCAGACTCCAATTTTGTATGTGGTCAGGAATCTGTCAAGGTGTCCAAATGCAAAAATCCTGTTCTGGATACTTTTATTACTTTGTATTTTATTCTGTTTTTAAATGACAATATAAACAATACAGTTATGAAGTATTCCTCATAACTCATAACTCATAACTCATAACATTTTATTGATCCAACAAAGGAAATTAAATTGGTCATCAGCACATATAGGTCATTAATTAATAATTATAAAAGAATAAGAGAAGAAAATTCATAAAACCCATGATAACAAAAAAATATCTAAAGTAATATATGTACAACTACAATACCCTTTTTACTTGCACACTTGACACACCGACACACCAACACACATGCATACATACCTACATACATACCTACATACATACCTACATACATACCTACATATATACATACATACATACATACATACATACATACATACATACATACATTCCATGTTAAAGTGCAGCCAAGAATATCACAATAACCATATCACTGTTTGGACTAACAGACAAGTCCCCATGCAAATGATGATAACAACAATCATGCAGATTCTATCCATACCAAATTTATGTCTGTCAGTCGTCTGGATGCTGAGAAAATTGACTTTGTTCAAGAAAAAAAGCACCTTTTTGGGCACACAAGGCGTTACGCGAAACGCATGGTACATTGGGCATTGAATAACCAAGTTACTGATAAGGGTATCATCTCAATCTAATTTTTAATAGGTCCCGAAATGGATGGAGAAACATATGTTAGATTAATGAAAGTTTGATCTGAACATAGGTTTTGGATTTTGAACGTTCTTTTTTAGCTGGTCAGTACGTTACATTTGGTGTAAATAATCATGAAAAAAGGGAAACTATCTTAAAAAAATGTTTCTGGTCAAACTTACTTAAAAATCATTGCAGAGGAAAGTCATTAGGTAGGATGATTGTATTTTTTTTTAAATTGAGCGAAAAAGTTGTGTTTGATGTAATTTAATTGTACTTCTAAGTTAAAAATATGCGTTTGGTGTAAATGAAATTGTATCTACTTGCCCAAACAAGTTTTGTCATAGTCTTTAAATAATGCCATAATACACAAAAGTGTGTGTTTTATTATACCTCAGACACCTGGTAGTTAAACTATGGTCACAGGATTCCTAGTGCTTGCACCTGTTGGCTTGTAGAGAGACTTAAGTGAGGCCATCTGACAAGGGTGTAAATGTAACTAATACTTGAAAATGACAATGAATTTGTTTTAGAGACAGAAGATAACTTATCAGTGCTTAAGAACAACCAGCAAGACCAAACCTTTGTTTCAACATGAAAACAAGCACACTGAATGACAAAATTTACCTCAGAAGGACCACTGTTGGGACATTTTGGTGTAAACATCACCTTGTTTCTTTACTGAGACCATATGCAGCACATAATAATGCTAAAAACAGCACATAACAGTCTGTTGAGGGTTTATGAGCTAAATAAAAAACGCTCGCGCTGGACCCGAGTACTCTTCAGACTGGTTCGCTCCCCCAGTATGAAAGTTTTTGTCTTGTGCACGTTTAAGACCAAGTGATTGCTATGTGTGAATTACAGGCACTAACACATGTGCACAAAATCTTGAACACACACACACACCGCGCGAGAGAAAAAATGCTACAAGAGGTATGAAGCCGGCTGGCTTCCCTTAGCTCGTTCATAAAATTAGGTCGCGCAGCATACGAACTCAGTGGCACATGCAGCGTATGTGTGCTCAGGCCCAGTGACGCTGTTCTATTAGCCGAACAGCAATTCTATCCCACCGCGAATTGCGCCCACCGCCAAGAGTCGTTTTTGACTCACATGCGAAGCAAAAGTGAGTCTATGTACTCACCCGAGTCGTCCGTCCGTCCGTACCGCCGTCCGTCCGTTCGGAAAACTTTAACGTTGGATATTTCTTGGACACTATTAAGTCTATCAACACCTGATGTGGCCTGATGGTGTATGGTTACAAGATCTCAAAAACCATGTGCGGCAACTTGACCTCACTTCAAGTTCAAGGTCACAGGAGCCGTAATTGTTGTCTTAAAAACGACCATTTTTCACATTTTCGCATTTTTTTCTGAAGTTATCGAGAATGGCAACCTTAGCTATGTATGCTATACAGGGCAATGTAAGCCCTATCTTTGGACACCAGTTTGGTTGACCTTGCTTCAAGGTCAAGGTCGCAAGGGTCCTTTAAAGTTGGATTGTATACATAGTTTGAAGTGACCTTGACCTTGAACTATGGAAGGTAACTCTTCCAAATCTACATATGTGTGAGGGAAATACATTATACTTACAAAAGTGAGTCTATATACTCACCGACATCGTCCGCCTGTCCTTCCGGGCGTCCGGGCGTCCGTCCCCCCCGTCCGTCTGTGAAACCTTTAACATTGTATATTTCTTGGACACTATTAAGTCTATCAACACCAATTGTGGCCTGATGGTGTATGGTTACAAGATCTTCAGAAACATGTTTGGCAACTTGACCTCACTTCAAGGTCAAGGTCACAGGGTCCTTCAAAGTTGAAATGTATATATTTTGAAGTGACCTTGACCTTGAACTATTGAAAATAACTCTTCCAAAACTACATATGTGTGAGGGAAATACATTAGATCTTCAGAAACATGTTTGGCAACTTGACCTCACTTCAAGGTCAAGGTCACAGGGTCCTTCAAAGTTGAAATGTATATATTTTGAAGTGACCTTGACCTTGAACTATTGAAAATAACTCTTCCAAAACTACATATGTGTGAGGGAAATACATTATATTTTCATAATAACTCACATTAGGTTACATATCTTCAAGTTCCAGGTCAGTTTGAGTTAAACTGATATTTGTCAAAAAAGAGAAAACAGGCGCCAGACTAGAGAGAAGTCGGAGAACTGACGTTCCTTGTTCGACTCGATCCCCTAATGACCAGCGATTAGCATTTTAGGATGGAGAACCTTTTGACACAGTATGCACCATAACTTGGATGCAATTACTGAATGTGCAACTCACAATGGCATTAGTTTTCTGTAATTATTTTCTTTACTGAATAAATATTGTTTTTCTCAGTTTTATTGTAAAATTATTCTGAAAGAAAGATCAAGGTCTGTTCAGCATGTGAGTCGTGTGGGCTTTGCCCTTCTTGTTGTGGATTATTTCGCATTTGGTCACGGCTCAGAAATGGCGTCGAACTCCACCCTTACACCATTCAAACGCCCCACACGCTCAATTATGGTTTATTCTACCTTTGAAAGTACTGACACTGGGTGCAGATATGAATAAAGTTACTATTCTGGTAGAAACCGAAAGGTTTGATGACTTTGTTTTCGAGCAAGGCGCAATCGTACAGTGAATTTACGTCGATTTTCGGGCCGGAAGTTGGGACACTTTTTTACTTGGTGTCGAAACGTCGTATTTGCGCGTCCTACACACACTGCTTGGATAAAAACTTGATGGAGATGGAAAGAGAAGGTGTTGGTTATTGTTTACATACTGCACGATAACCTGTACCTCACCCCAACAGTCGGCTGAGATCAAGTTTAGACTCCAACGGCCAGTGTGTTACTTTTCGTGTTAGGAGTCACGTAGGCAGTTTTGGCTTTTGCCGCGCTTTTAATAATGATGACAGACGTTGAACTAAGCGATAAACTTGGACAAGAAAGAACAATCTACTACTTAAAAAAAAAATATGCACAAACACAGAAGACAAAGCAATGAAAATAAGTCTTAAGTTCGTTGTTGTGTACTATCGTGTTACCGCGAAAAGTAACAACGTAAATCAAAGTTATTTATCGACATGTTCCTGACTTCCTCCGGTGGAAACAACTGTTCTATCGTCTGCTACAAAGTTGCATTCACTGTCTCGAACTCAGAACTCAGTGTGGCATGGAGGACATCGAAGATAACGGCCAAGTTAAGAACCACTGGTTTTTCGTTTTCTGTAACACACTCACCTGCAGTTTGAAACACTGATATTTTCACTAAATAACAACTTTCTTCCTTTTTTTTCATCTGAAAGTTAGAAGTGTTATTGTGATTTGTTTTGATAAAATTTGCATTTTTTAGGACAAAGATTTTTCTTTATTTTGATTTTTAAAGACATCTGTTTGAGACGATTCAACCAATTTCCCAAAGTTATTCAGCTTTCATGTCATTGCATGTGTTTTTTTCTGGCCTTTTCTATTGTCTTTCCATACAGTTCACTTTGTGCTTTGTTTTCATACCATTTTAATGAAATGAATGACAGGAAAAAGAAAGATATGTTTTTTTACGTTGTGTGTGTTACTCACACCACTCGCACATCGTGAGAGGTAACACACTCAAATACAGTACAGTTATCTTGAAAGTTATTTAAATCTTGCTGGAACAAAGTAAGGAATGAATCAAGTAAACAGAAAATGATGTCTGCGTTTATTGTTTTGAATTGGAGGTTTTTTTTTAGGAACAGTGTTGAGTGCGTTACACACACTAAAACATCACAGGCACAATTGTGTTAAGTAACCTACTCCCAATACCTTGTCTCAGGATAAACAATATGGTTTTTTTTATTACCCCTTCAATTTACTAGAGAAATATAAATGTTGAAGTGAAAACTTTTCAATATTCTTATTAGCATTTTTGTAATTAATGGCTGTTGGTGTATAAGTGTGTTACTTACACCAATATGTCAGCTGCAAAGTTAGTGTTAGTAACTCACTCAGTTCTGAAAGTAGGAAAAACGTGTACTAGAGTACCATATCAATTAATCATCACTGAAGTGTGTGTTGTTAAATGCATATTAACCTGACTTTGACATTTTTACACCCCCTGTATAGGGGTGTGTATAGGATTCGGTCGATGTGTTTGTTTGTTTGTGTTCGCATATAGATCTCAAGAATGAACGGACCGATCGTCACCAAACTTGGTGAACAGGTTCTATACATTCCTGAGACGGTCCTTACAAAAATTGGGACCAGTCAAACACACGGTTACGGAGTTATTGCTGGATTAAGATTCTACAAGGACTTATAGAGGGACATATTATCATTTTCATTTCATTTCATTTTCATTACTTTATTGTCCCATCGCTGGGAAATTCGGGTCGCTTCCTCCCAGTGGAAAGCTAGCAGCAACGGAGTCGCGCTACCCAGGTGTCTGCGTGTTTAGGTGTATTCAGCCACCTGCACTTATGGCAGAATGACCAAGGTCTTTTACGTGCCATTGTGATGACACGGGGGTGGGACATGGCTTCCGTCTCTGGGTCTGCACATAAAGTTGACCCGTGTCCGTCCCGGCCCGAATTCGAACCTGCGACCTTCCGATCACAAGTCCAGTGCTCTACCAACTGAGCTACCATATTAATGGTCAAAGGGAAATAACCTTCTCAGTTGGTGGCAGTGAGAATGGTTATTTCCCTTTGACCAACGGGGGTGTTTTTTCTACCTCGGAGGAATTTCTTGTTCATGATGTATTCAAGTTTTACTTTTGTTACGGTGAGTTTGTGTTGGTGCTTGTAACACAAATTGGTGTTGTGTAACAAACTCAGAGACACTTTCTTTGCTGATATGAATTTACCAGCATGCTGAATGTGTCAACAATAGTTTCAATAGTTGTGTAGCAACCATGGTGTCATTCTTACAATTAATTTCACAATTAACTGAATGCACTGAATAGGGACAACGTTTTGTTCATGTTATGACAGTGTTTTGTAACACACTCATTGGCGAATAAACAGCATTTTTCTTGATAACTTCAAAATCCGCCTTCAACCTGAAGATTTTTTGTTGGGTTTATCAAGTTTTTTTGTACAGTGTGTTGTTTTCATTACCAAGTGGATGGATATATGCTTTATACCCTACAAAATAATGTGAAGTAACACTTTTTTGGTGAAATGTAACACACTCAGTGTCAAAAGTGAGAAAATCTTCTCTATATTGTGAATTGGAGCATGGTAGAAGTCATAATACATCATTGTTAGGTTGTTATGGTTTTGCTCTTTCATTTTTCATTCTTTTGCATGCATTTTTCATGTGAATATCTTGACAGTGTCCTAAAGTTTGATTTTTTTGGTGAAATGTAACACACTCATTGGAAACTTTTAGGAATGACTTGACAGATAACTGATAATGGGAATAACTGGTCCGGTATCATTGATGCATTTCAACTCTTTACTATTATGTACTTGTTTCTCTTCCCATTACATGTATTTCTAAGGTTTTGTGTGTAAAATAAATAGGAATTTTGCAGTTTTGAATGTCTGTGTTGTGAGACACAGAAAGTTGATTTTTGTTTGAATACATGTTCACATCTTGTTCTGATTTGATTTTGTTTGCAGACTGTCCGTATGAAGTGTGTGGAACTAAGAATAGATTGACTGCTGAAACAGTAATCTTTTCAGTTCTTTGAGTACTTGTTTGATCGTTGTTTTGTTTATTGGTGTTCCTGTAACACACACACATTCCTAGGGTACCTAGATGTGCAGATTATTGCTGTCGGGGAATGCCACTTTTCACAAATGAAGATCAAGGTAGATACTAAATAATGCAGTTAACTTTTATTGTGTAATAGGTTTACTGTTAACTGTGTATTAGAAAACAATGTGTGACACTGTGTTATGTAACACACTCCAGTTAAAATTTTAAATGCAATTCATTCCGCAGTAATTGATGAAAATACATTGTTACTGCCCAGACACAACTAAACACATAAACAGTTTTGCTGGACCCCAAAATGGAAAGTAATCCAAGAGTTTGTATTTGTGACTCAAGTGTCCCACAAATTCGACACCTTTTCTGAGCCATGACCATTTAGGTCCCAGGTAACATTATGAAGTTTTAATACGATCAATCGGACCTATTATCAAGTTAGTGTATCAACTTTTGAACGAACTGCGCCCAGTAGTTTCCCAGCAATAAGCTGTTAAGTCCAGACAGACAGACACACAATTAAAGTCTGTTGGACCCTAGTACTGCGTACTCGGGGATAAAAGATAAATTACCCTTCAAATGGACCTGCAGATCTTCGGAGCCTTCTGTATGTTACTTTACACCATCCTTTTGTGTAAAGATGTACACACAACCAAAAAGGCACAACCATTAATTTAACCCTTTATTTTGACTTGAGACAGGTAGCTTAGAACAAACAAGTTAGAAATACTGTTTAACTGATGTGAGCATAGCCCATTAAATGTAAATTCAGTACCTTGTACTTGCTGTTTGGTGTAAAGTAACGTACAGATCATGGGTAAAATTAACATTTGGTACCGTAGTGGAGAACCAACCTGACTATTCTATCGTGAAAAGGATTTGTTATGATTTCTTGTTTGTAACTCAAAAAACTGCAGACCAAAATAGTGTAAAAATATTTAAAGAGGGTGATTTGATAATAATTTCTACACCGCTGACCGTGCTTTTTTCAAATTAAGTAATAACCTGATGATTGAGGTTAAGGTTTGCAAAACAAATGACATGAAAATTTACTGGAACCTTTTCTGCACTTCCATAGAGAATTTCATTGTTTTAAAAACAGTGTAAATAGGTAAATGTTGAATTGTAACTTTGATTCTGGGCTTTGGTGTAAAGTAACTAACGGATAAATGATTTTGCTTATATTGAGACAGGAGAAACTTTTTTCAAGTGTTGCTTTAGTACAGATCAACTCTACATTCAGCCATCAAGCCATTGGATAGTGAAACAGTTGCCTAAAGCTGAACCTAAGAAAATGACAGCACCTTGAAATTATGTTATGGTGTAAATGTAACATACAGTCATTTGTGCTTTATCTGCAAATATTTGATAAACCGAACACTTGACTGGAAAATAAAATGCTGCAATTGAAGGACAGGAATACCAAGATGTTTATTCATGTAAATTTAAGGAGGTTTAAAAAAAGTCTAAAAATTGTAACACTTTTTGGACTCCTTGACAGATTCTTGGCCATGTAGTAATGTGTACACTCACAATACTGACCTGTTGTATTTCTGTTATTGTTCATGTTAGCTACAAGATCTATACATGCTGTGGACAAATTATTTGCTCCTTAGCCATAAGTCAAGAGTCCTTTTCCTAGGTATCTTTTACCTTACTTTGCTTAGGTAGTAGGCAGGGTTCCACATCACGTAGAATTAAGGGTATAATACCCTTTGACCCTCCAAATCACGTACGAGGTGCTCTCTGAAGAGGTATAAATTCGTAACTGTTTTCTTCCAAAGAGGTAAAAAAAACGTACGTGTCAAACGCTGAAAGGGTATAGCCTTTGCTAGTTTACAAGCAACGCACAGCTGAGTAAACTTTCAAAGAAACATTCATCAATTCAGACAGTTCATCGTTTTAATTTTACAATCCAAAGAAAATTACACGAAAACTCGCGACATAATAGAAAAAGAGGTATCCATTGAAGTAAAAAAAAAAAAGAAAAAAGACTTGAATGCATTGATACACTATGATATGGGTCATTCTCAGAAATGGTGGTCCAGTGAGAGTGAGTAGGGGTGACACATTTGAAATCATGAAAAAGTAAATTAAAATTATTTCTACCACGACTTTTTTCATCTGAATCTTTTCCTGAGACATTAAAGCATTGTTGTATGTCAATAAAAATGGTTTCTATACGTTGGTGTTGTTTTTGTGTGCTTTTCAATTGCGAAGTTCGGCCGTTTCCGGATCGCCGAAGCGTTACACGACTTTCGTGATCAACAATATGTTCAGTCTCATGGCTAAATGCAAACATGCAAACACCAACAAATTACTGCAATCGACAGTCAGGAGTTCAGTCTTGGACGTAGCAACACATCTTTGCAAAAACTCATTCTGAATGTCGTAATGCATCGTATCCAAACTCGACGCGCGAACATCGGACAGCAATGTGCTCCATGACTTTGCCACATCACGGCTATTTTTAGCTCTTTGGCGCACAGGAAGTTCGAACAAGAAAATAGTCCTTTGAATCACAGCCAAATATTCACAGAAAACACCAGAATCATATCATTTGCTGAAACTCATGGCGTCGTTTCCCGACCTACGTTACGACTGAAGATAGTTTTTACTTAATTGTCGAGCCTGCAAAGCTTTGTCACAAACTTACACACCGCGGATGGCGACAACGTAGTGTCGGAAGGATATCGAGTGCAAACAGTCTCTCAAAGCGCGAAGTTTAGCGGAACAAAGCAGCCAAGAAGTTTTCGTATCCTCTGATTGTCGATGTTCGACATTCATCAAGTACTTAAAATGGGTAATCTGAACGCAACAGGAACTTTCAACAAATACAGCAAACTCTGACGTATTGTGTTTTGTGTAGTTATTTTGGGTCAGACGGGTTTTGCCGGCAGGAAAGGCCAAACAGTGCAGATTCATGTCTGTCGCACAGGAACCGAAAGTGGTTCAAGCATTTCGTTTCTGTGTTGCGACATTCACCTTAGTCAGTTCCAAATGTCATTTTTTTACCAATATTAGTTGAAGTCCTTACCTTTCATAACTAGAATGTGTTGGGTAGAACACAAAAATACTGCAGAACTGATAAAAAATGCACAAAGGATTGAAGGCTTAGGTGGTTTAAAGTTGGAATTTGGTTTCCATGTTACAACATTCATCACGTAAATACAACACTTTAAAACGTCTCTTATTCAGCAACCAATTACTCTTTTTGTCTAATTTTTGCATTATTATGTATAGCAAACAATAGACTTCATAGTAAAAACAATTATTTTGTATTTCTTGACACTTTATTTTTTACTTTGTATGTAACACTTTGGACCACCATTTCTGAGAATGACCATACATGTATTGTCACAACGTCAAAATGGGAAAGGTGATAACTACCAGACAGGCAATCATATGGGAAAAAAATGATATTTCATGGATACACCGATTGTCACTCATACCCTGTGAAAAATCTGGAAGGGGTATAAAAACCCTTTCCTTTTTTCCTGAAAGGGTATGAATACCCTTGACTTTTGGGGTTGTGTGGAACCCTGGTAGGTATCTTGGCATGGTGTGCAACTGCAAGACTGATCTATTCAATTGTACACCCTCAAAAGTCAAATATAAAGCCAAAATCAAATCACATTGATTTTGCACTTTGACGAAAGCCTCTGGACTTCATTCGTTATTGTTGCGAAGGATTAAACAACGGCAAATAATTCATCATCACTTTTCTCTTGTGCAGCATATGGAGAACATGAAAGAAGCCAACACTGCTATTGCCAACCTGAATGGCTACAACATCAAAGGACAGCGAATGAGGGTCGAGGTAAGGGGGTACTTTGTTTAACATCAGTTTAACTTTAAGCGCAGCCCCACGTTTTTTGCATTGTCTAGCAGTTTTTTTCTGTAAATACGTCATTAAGTAGGACTATGAGGACGATTCTTCATGACACCCTTCTTTAAGTTTAACTGAAAGGATTATTATCACGTTGATCGGCACTCGTTTTGGACTGATCGGTTGATTGTTTCTCTCTTTCCGTCGAATGATTTTTATGAAATGTTAGTTGGCCGGCAGGTGTTAAAGGCCTACTAAAGTGCAAAATTTTTATTCGCCGAAAACATGTGTAATAGCAATCTGGTAAATGTTCCGAAGACCATTTTGTAAAATTTTGCGTGGCTGATTTTTTATTGAATAAAAACCGATTCCGCGCACCTGTCTATTCTGCGAGAGACACCCCCGGTGCCAGTGACGTCATGAGTGTAACACGGCCTTCAAGAGCAACATGGCCGACGGTGTTAGTAGCGCTGCCACTGCGAGTACGTATGTTCGAAAAGAGATTCCATCTTCGAAGCGGAGAAGATATGGCTTCGCCTGTGCTGTCGCTGAGTGCAGCAACAATCATGGTAAGGGTCATACCATGCACAGGCTAGGTTTCCTGATGATGCCGACACTCAGAGGCAGTGGGTCAAGTTTGTGCAAACTTGCAGAGCGGATTTTGGTCCGAAGTTTGGGACACCAAATCAAAATTCGAGAATATGCAGTTTGCATTTTAACTCTGACTGCGAGGGTGATGATAATGATGATTAAAATTATGATAATGATGATTATGATAATGATGATGATCGAATGAATGGAGCAAAAGAGAGCGATAACTAGAAACATGAACATCAGCATATACAACAACAACAACAACAACAACAACAACAGTCTGCGTGTGAGTGTGTGTGAGTGTTTGTTTGTACGTGAGTGTTTGTGTGTGTGTGTGTGTGCCTGGTGTGTGTGTGTGTGCGTGTGTGTGTGCCCGGTGTGTCAGTGTGTGTGTGCCCGGTGTGTCACTGTGTGTCAGTGTGTGTGTGTGTGTGTGTGTGTGTGCCCAGTGTGTGTGTGTGTGCACGGTGAGTCAGTGTGTGTGTGTTTGTGTTACTGTTTGTGTGTGCGTCTGTGTTTGAGGTTTGAGTGAGTCAGTGTTTGTGTCTGTCAGCTGTGTGTGTGTGAGTTTGTGTCAGTGTACGCGCGCACGTTCGCACTCGTGCGTGTATGTGTCAATATTCGCAAATAGTACACACACACACACACACACACACACACACACACACACACACACACACATTTTCGTATCGACGTATTTGAGAGAATATTTCTCAGTGAGAATGAATGACTAAATGATCTAAGGGACCAGAACATCAAAATCGCCAATAATGGAGTTACGCAGTAATTCCACGACGACATCATGCATGCAGTATTTGGGCCAGTAGGGTTCCGGTCAATAGAGTTTCGAACGTGTTGGAACCTCGATCTCTTCTAGTAAAGCCTCGTGCAATCTATTACGTCAAAGCAAAGAAACGTCACTCTGAAAGTGTGGCGTGACGTGTTAGTTCTAAAGATTTATCGAGGGTAATTAGCCAGCGCAATTTTTGTTTCTATAATGACGTTTGTCTCGGTGACTTTGGCATCATAAAGCAGTGGAAAAACAGGTCCCTGCCAGACTTGCTTGACATGACCTCATTTACATGATATACACACGTGTGATTTTAACTATTATTATCTCACGGGTGTCTCTCTGACGTATGTAGGATAAATACTAGATCTATACGAATATTGCATGAACATACCGGGCACACACACCACACACACACACCACGGCAGGCACACACACACACACACACACACACACACACACACCGGGCACACACACACACACACACACACACACACACACACACACACACACACAAACACTCACGTATACACTAACAAACACACACACTCACACGCAGACTGTTGTTGTTGTTGTTGTTGTTGTTGTTGTTGTTGTTGTTGTACATGCTGATGTTCATTTTTCTAGTTATCGCTCTCTTTTGCTCCATTCATTCGAGTATCCCCATCATCACCATCACTGATTATCATCATCATCATCATCATCATCATTATCATAATTTTCATCATCATTAGGCCAAAAAAATAATAGGTGTGGTTACGGTAACATAGCCCAAAAAAATAGGGTAGGAAGGTAGGCAATCACTTCTTTTTTTTTTAAACTTTTTTTTCTAATGTGTACAAATTAAACCTACTTGACAGGGAAATAAGTGTGCGACTCGGGCGTTTTCGCTTTCATTGCGTTTTCTGCACTCGTTTTCTTGTTTTTTTGTGTTTTTTTGACAAATGTAATAAAAAGTTATAGGGTCGGCCCCTAAAAATAGGGTAGGTCGGGTTACCGTAACCACACCTATTTTTTTTAAGGCCTTATCATCATATATATAAGAATATTAAACAACCGTACTTTAATTTATGGTCGTGCCTGCGGTTCTAAAAACAATGCGAACATGGTTGGACGCAGATATTCGATGCTTGCACTTTCGCTCGCTAGCTCTTAGAAAATGCATCATAACTTCCTTATGCTTTATTTCTGTGACTTAAAACTCGGTACAAAGTATGATAATATTGTGAAGATTCTAGATATATAAAAATATTACATGAACATTCTTTATTTTGAGGTTGAGCCTGTGTTCTTAGATCAATGCGAACATGGTCGGACGCTGAACCACGATGCTTTCACTTTCGCTCGATAGATCGTCGCAAAATACATCATAACTCCCTTATTTTTTTATTTCTGTGACTTAAAACTTGGTATAAAGTCAGATAATGTTGTGAAGATACTATATATATAAAAAAAATAGTACATGTCCATGCTTTAGTTTGGTAGCGCAAGGTAGTGCAAGGCCGCGTGCGGTCGCGTAGTAGTCAGACCGACCTCTTATGCTGGTCTTTCCGGTCTTTCGTCTTCATCACTCGAACCTTGCGGTTCGAACTGGTATGGCTCTATGCCTATCGCTCCAGAATACGGTAGTTCCGATGTTTCCAACTCCGATTCAAAGTCACTGCTTTCGCACGAAAGCTGCAATTCAGACTCATCCGCGTTCGACATCATGGTAGCCATAAACCACTCATGACGTCACTGGCAGGGGAGAGAAGCAGTAGCAAAAATTTGTCTATTGCTTCCCTTCTCGCTGATTACAGGTGAGATTGAGCACTTTCTCAGGCCGACTACGGGTGATCGGAGCGGAAGAAATTGTTTTGTTTAATATATTTGGTATCCTGATATGCAGCTCTTTCCATATAAGCAATAAAAATGTTGCACTTTAGTAGGCCTTTAAATAGATTTACAAGGTTTATTTTTCATTCTCTGTCCGTTGGGTGCTTTTTATAGGAAATGTTCGTGTGTAATATTTGCCGAAGTGGTATTTCGGATGGGGACAAGCATCTTGCTGGTCAAATGTAACGTTTTTTATTTCCAAATGCGATACTTAAAAATGTTCAGGTAGCATACGCAATTCATGTTTCTATTTTCACACCGGAAACCGTCGGGCTATCTTTTTCACATTAAGTCCAGTAATGTAGTGATATAAAACCGATAACCGGAGAAGTTTGAGATGTACGTTATATTTTTCCTTGGACTTTAAAAACTATTGTTACTTGGTGTAAGAGCAGATCAATCTGTGTTGTACTAGCGATGGATGTTTGCGTTGTGTTTGCCGTATTAATGCGTGTTTTTCTCTCATGTAGTTGTGTGAGTTACAGGTCTGTTACAAGCACAAGTTAAAAAGCGAAATCAACATCTTTCCGAACATGGAGAGGGCTCAGACCACAACAATAACATCTTTGGTTACTGTTAGTGTCATAAAAAATAATCCTTGTGCGTGGAGATGAAGTCCTACATTTTTGTCACAAATAATTTTCAATCAACAGACGGGCGCAGTGGCGTGGTGGTAAGACGTCGGCCTCCTAATCGGGAGGTCGTGAGTTCGAATCCCGGTCGCTGCCGCCTGGTGGGTTAAGAGTGGAGATTTTTCCGATCTCCCAGGTCAACTTATGTACAGACCTGCTAGTGTCTTAACCCCCTTCGTGTGTACACGCAAGCACAAGACCAAGTGCGCACGGAAAAGATCCTGTAATCCATGTCAGAGTTCGGTGGGTTATAGAAACACGAAAATACCCAGCATGCCTCCCCCGAAATCGGCGTATGGCTGCCTGAATGGCGGGGTAAAAAACGGTCATACACGTAAAAATCCACTCGTGCTGAAAACATGAGTGAACGTGGGAGTCTAAGCCCATGAACGAAGAAGAAGAAGATTTTCAATCAAAAACAGATCTCTGTTTTTCAGTTAGTTTTTTTGCTGAGCAATATCTGGATAAGGCATGCACTTTGTCAATGTCATTGCAGTCAGAATTGTCTTTGAAAAAGACTTGAAGTTTTCTCGTATTGTTTTAACAATGTTTAGGGATTGGAGACATGTATGATTGTTTTATTACCACGCTCATGAAATGCATTAGTTTAGTTTACAAACTTATCCGTTCCTTTTTTGTTTCAAGCGCTTTCTGAAGACCAGTTACCATTTGCCAACCACTTGTAGGTGTGCTCTTGCTAGAGATTTTGTGCCGCAAAATTTGATTTTGATTCATCAGCTCGATTTGTGTCCAATCTGCTAAGTTTCTTCGGCTGTATATTTTTGCACATGGGAAAAGGGGGGGGGGGGTAAATCTTATTATGTTTTGGTTCCGAGAGCGCAACATGAAATCTGAGAAGAAAGTTTGGGAACTGCGTAGAGAAAACATTCCTTTGGTAGTTTTAACAGTGGTTGGCAAAGTCTGCCTTTGGTGTGGACGTTCCAGTGGCGAGTAGCGAAGACGAGGTAAATTGCACTCCGTCGTGTGCTTTTGCCGTTCAGCTTGCGTTACCCAGCTCGTGGCCGTTCCTGACCTTGACTTCAATAATGCTGTATCCCTCCTCGTCCTGTTGCAGCTTTCGACCGGCAAAGAGGGAAATCCGAAGGGAGACCGCAGAGGGTAATTTTCACATTGGCCATTCCGTAACCTAACCTCATAGTGTAAACCCATATTTTGTGCCTGTAGCTGAACCCGCACACATTTTTACAGAGAGTAAGGTATAAACCAGATTGTCAACAAAATGCGAACATTTCCTGGGCAAAATCTGTACGCAGTTGTTGATTTATTGTTGATAGTGTCCGAATTCCTATTTTATCTCATGGAAGTTATTGTAAGCGTCCTTATTTAAGTCGAAGTTTGACTCTTTGCCTCAAAGGGAACTAGGCTAGAAAATTATGCAGTCTTCGAGATTTTTAGAGGTTTTTAGAACAAATCCTCAGATTAAACAATGTTTTGAGTGAAACTCTGTTCCTCTGCAAGGTTACAGCCAGAAAAGGTAAGTGCTATTTTGTAGGTTAGAATTAAAGTTTATTTTTGCAGTCAAGTTAATGTTGTTTTAGATAGTTGATAACGTTTGATCTTGGGGAGGAAAGATCCATTTTGTCTTTATGAAGAAAAAAAAGAACTGTTCTTCTTGTGCAAGTGATCATGGTTACCGTTACACTCACAGATCTGTTCAGGCTTTTACATGGGATAAGAGCATCGTTCAAATAAAACACATGCTAAAAATCAACAGTTTGGCTGCTTACTGTGCAGAGTTGAATTTTTGTGGGAATGAAGATCAGAGTGAAACCCATGTAACTGCTGATTTAATAGTAATAATACAGCAAAACATTTCCACTTAGCAAAGAACGCAGCCAGGCTATTGATTTTTGTATTTAACTCTAAGACTAAGAGATAGGATGCTGCTCTTCCATGTAAAAGCCTGGACAGATCTGTGGCAGTGAACATTATCATGTACGACTAACGAATGAAGAGCTGTATCTTTGATATGTGTAATTCTTTGATATTCCATACATTTCCTCTGGTCATTTAATCGCTTGCTGAACAGAGGTTTGTAGAAAATTCAAGTACTTCAAGTAGTTTTGTCAGGGTATTGGATTTTGGGCGGCTCTCTAATCTTCACTGTACAATTTCCAGACCACCAGAACGAGGAGGCTTTCGATCGAGACCTTACCCCCCTGGTCCCCCACGTAGCCGCGGAGGAATGCCCCCAATGCTGGACTACGACCGATTCGACCCATACTACCCCTACCCTGAGAGGGACCCCTTCTACCGCCTGCCACCAGTTGACCGCTACCTTCCATCTCGTCTTCCACCCCCGGGAGATCGCTACGCACCTTTGCCGCGAGAACGCCTGATGCCAGAGGAGAGGGGTCTGTACCCTCCCCCTCCCGATCCTCGTGGTCGCTTGATGGCCAGGGATCGCCTGCCGCCCTACCCGGAGGAACGTGCAGCTTACGGCCGCCGGAGAGAGCCCCCATGGCGGATGACCCCTACTACAGGGAGAGGTCTCCCCTTCAGGCCAGGCCACCGCCCGAGTACTATGACAGGTAGGCATTGAGTTTGTGTTTCACAGGATTTCTCCCCTGTCAGGTGCACTATGTATGGATTTTTGATTTTGCTCATGCAGTGTGGTGCTGATTTGGATCATGCTCCATGATATCTGCCAACAAATGGTAATGAAAACGCTCTAAAGCAATGTTAGTATTCTTGGTCAATGGTGGGGCTTAGGTCTGCAGCTCACAGATTGATATGATACAAAAGCCTGCATGGTCTCAGGCTATTTTTGTTTGTTTGTCAATGAGATGTGATTATTTTGCTTAAAGGCACAGTAAGCCTCCCGTAAACCATCACAGATACGGCCAGGCTTACACACAGTACAAACACCCTTTCATTTAAACACTCACCGATTGAGAACATCCTAGGTGCCCTCCGTAAAGAGCGATCAATTTTCAAAGAATTTATTTTTGCGTGGTTTATCTTACCCCTGAGCCATCGTGAACCTGTGTGATCCAGTTTCCCTTTTTCACAATGTAGTCGTCAGTTAGTCATTTGAATGCGACTCGATGTCAGCTTATCTACAATAGCACGTTTTTATGCACGAAACAAACGGCTGTGGTTCACAAGAACTCTAGCGATGGCTTTTGACTGTTGAGAGGAACGGCGATATGCATGAACCGTCGTATGCTACGACCCTTGCGTGACCCTGCTTCCGGGCTTTTCTTTTTTCAAACTTGCACAACTTCGAATTGTACTGATCTTGTCTTGATGAAAAAAGAATTCTTTTATGATTAAAGAATGTTTGTGTAACAAGCTGTCAATTTATTATTTAGATTTTAAAGGTCTAGCGCAAAAACGCACCATGGTCCAAAAACATTCTGATAATCATCGATCCACGGCTATCGCCAGTTTACATCGATAGAATGAGACCCGAAGGGAAGTAACCCATTTTTGACCTGAGTTCAGGATGGGTCCAAAAAGTGTTCGAGACAATCTGCAAAATTAATTCTTTAAAAATTGCTCGCTCTTTACGCAGGGCACCTAGGATGTTCCCGTTTGGTGAGCGTTCAAATGAAAGGGTGTTTGTACTGTGTGTAAAAGCCTGACAGTATCTGTGATGGTTTACGGGAGGCTTACTGTCCGGGCGTGATTTCCGGTATTGAATATTCATAACAGCCGTCCAGCACCAAAACGAGGCTCCATTGTTGTAGAGGAGCAAGTCCACGAAAATAATTTTTTTGAAAATTTCTCACGCTCGACAGAAAGCAGCCAGGATGTTCCCGTTCGGTGAGCCTTCAAATGGAAGTATGCTTGTACTGTATGTAGACGCTTAGGGAGCTCTGTGATGGTTTACGGGAGGCTTACTGTGCTTTTAAGAATATATGGGGGTGGGTGGTGGTCTTTGCTGTCCTTGGTGGGTTTTTTCTGATGCCTATACTTTGTTGTGCAGGAAGCCTCCTCTGATGAGAAATCCCCAGGCTGCTGAAGCCCCAGCCTCTCGTCTCAACACCACCGCATACCCGTCAGCCAATGGCTACGACTACTACCGTCGACCGGCTGCCGCAGAACGCTCCGACTACGGTGCTGCTGGGGCTGGCCAGGACTACTATGGTGCTCCAAGCAGAGGGGGAATAGGAGGTGGAGGGGGATGGGTGGTGGAGGTATGGGTGGTGGAGGTGGCTACGGCATGCAGCAACACCAACAGCAGAACAAAGGCTATGACAGCCAGTCGGCGCTTCAGACACAGCCCATCTTCTTCTGAAAGACTTGACTTTTTAACTGTTCTTGGCCGAAAGCACTTTCCCATGTCAACAGTGCAGATGAGTTTCTAGTAAACCCTCCCCCCTGCACAGTTGTTGTGAAAACAAATTTGGGAGGTTATCTTGAACTGGTCGACCTGTATGGTCTTCCCTGTTCTTGAGACCAGAAGTGTGGTGAGAGAGTGTAGCCCGCTCTCTGAGCGAACATACTTCTGTCATTGTTGTGTTACAGCTGTTGTGGTTGAGTGCGGTGTGTTTGTCGCATTCGATGTCAGTAGTTACGTGTTGTCTGTTAAATGATAATTTTTGTGGGGCGTTTTTATCAAAAAGCCAAAATGTGACAGAAGTGCCGTGTGGCGCATAGCGAATGAAATGACAAATTTATTTGACCAGTGCAGCACGTAGGAAGGATTTTGGAACTGGAGTTGTAAGAAAGACATTCTTTTTTAACATAGCTTTAACTCATCATCCAGCACTGATCACAGTATACTTTTAAAGTTTTATTTGTTTTTTTTCCTGTAAATGTATGCTTGACAGGTCAGGATATCTGGGGCAGCTAGTGCTGAGGAGGGAACAGCAAGGTTTGTTCTCTCTCAGCATCGTGAGGTCATTCACCAATATCAATTTTGTCATAATGTGGTGGAAAAAAAATACTCAGTTTTCCTCTCCCATGCTGGGTCATTTTCTGTTCAATATTGGAAAATAACAGCATTATATGACATGGTTTTACAGGCTTATTCTGATACCTGTGTGTGTATGTTTTCTTAATTTAGAAATTTTTACGAATGAGATTTTCTGGTTCAATCAAATACAAGTTTTGGGTAAACTGACAGATAGGTCACCGAGATGAAGATAAAGATGTCGCCTCTCATGTGCTGGTCACAGTTCGTTATTCAAGAGGCTAATTGTAGCTGTTGGGGTCCTTGTCTGCGGATCATGATCATCACTTCGCTCTTTTATGTTTGACGGGTTTTTACGTTTACCTTTTTCCACTTGTTGAACAGCAAACTCTTCGTGTTGGAAATCATGTTTGATTTATTTTGTTACTTGTAGAAGAATACTTAAATAGCAATAGTTTGGGAAAGTGCTAGATTTTTATCATTTTAAAGTTAAGTCTTGTTTGGTACTTAGTTTGATCTGAAGTCAGGTCTTCGGCAAACAAATCATCCTTGCTTTGTACAGTTTTTACTCATTATCATTGTTCACTGTTGTTTCATTCAGACTGCCACTAGTTGTCAACTAAAATCATGTCACTTTGCGAAATATCTTGTTGAACAAATAAAATATGTACGAACAGTTAACTGTTTACGTTATTTTTTGTGTGTGTTCTTTTCTTTCTTTATTGAGAATGGACGTTCTTGGTGTGAGACTGAGAGTAAGAGACCAGACAGTAGAAGTATGCTGCAGAACATTACTTAAGACACCAGGCAGTCACAGTGAACTGAACTGAATTTTCTACATTTATGTACTTTGAGTTTTTGAAATGTAACACATTCAGCGATCCTTGCCTTATATTTTAGGTGATGTTCTGCAGCATGCATTTTTTTGTACTGAAGGAGAGCTTGTGTGTGTGTTTAAATAAAAAGAAAACACACCAGTTACCAGGTTAGGTACGTTTATATATATATATAGAGAGAATACTTGGGGAAGGGCCCCTAATATGGACCACTTTTTGTTTATTGCTGATAACTAGCTTGTTTTCTTGCGAAGAAGTTTTATTTTGTGGTTGGTAGTCCTTCTCTCTTAGTTTAACCGTTAGGCCTAATTAGAGTGAAATAGCTTTGATATACATTCAGCAAAACTTAAATACAGAAAAAAATCACAAATGGTCCATATTAGGAGCCTTCACGAATCACTGTAAAAAGCCCCCTATACTTCAAAATAACATGATACAACTTAGTGTGCAAGTCAGACAAATTCAAATATGCTTTAGATTTAGCTGTTTCGGGTTGAGAGCATTATTTGAAGCACACCAGGAAACTGAAGAAGCTTATCAAAAACAGAGTGAAAATAAGTGAAATTATCAACTTCCACCAAAAAAAAGACTATTTGTTATATTTTTTTGAAATCTCGAGGGCTAGTTATAGGTTATTTTAAACAACCTTCGTAATGAATTAATCAAAATTGCCTTTAGCTTTTATTTTCTTCGATTTGTTGAAGGTGGTCCATATTAGGGGACTCGCACATACTTTGAGGTTTTGCTATTATTTTTTGTTTGCAGTGGAAACCCAGGGTTCACACTGCTAAAATGTAACAAATACGGTCTTAGCTGTCATGTATAGCCATTTTTGTGTGATAAAAGCTTTGGCTGTGGACAGAAACGAGTCCGTTTTAGGCGGCAAATCAGTTAGTGAACGCTGCCAAAAGTTTAAAAAAGCGAAAAAGCCTAACGGGTTTGAGGTTTGTGTTTCTGCAACTGTTTTGACATGTGCTACTTATCCAGAGAGGGGGAATAAAGCGAATGAAATTGTTTTGAGCGCTCTAGCGCCGTTAGTTTGTCAGAACCGGAGGTGGTCCATATTAGGAGCCGGTCCATATTAGGAGCCTTTCCCTTACATGGCTAGCTGTGTCGTACCAGATTTACACGAGTTGTTTTTTTAAATATTGAACTGCGAGCTGTTCACTATTTGAAAAAGCAACGAGTGTAAATCTGGTACGACACAGCAAGCCATGTAGTATTCTGTTTATCCTACATACTGTACTTACGTGTATTTTACTGAAACTGTCCTGCAGTCGAGGCAGCTAAATTGAAGACGCTTGTTTTGGAACCTCGATCTCTTCTAAAGCCTCGTGCAATCTATTACGTCAAAGCAAAGAAACGTCACTCTGAAAGTGCCTCGTGCAATCTATTACGTCAAAGCAAAGAAACGTCACTCTGAAAGTGTGGCGTGACGTGTTAGTTCTAAAGATTCATCGAGGGTAATTAGCGAGCGCAATTTTTGTTTCTATAATGACGTTTGTCTCGGTGACTTTGGTATCATAAGCAGTGGAAAAACAGGTCCCTGCCAGACTTGCTTGACATGACCTCATTTACATGATATACACACGTGTGATTTGAACGATTATTATCTCACGGGTGTCTCTTTCACGTATGTAGGATAAATCAATATGTCGGCACGTTACTGCCTTCTTCAGGATGGTAAGCTTATGGAAAGAATGGAATGACGGCACGTGACATACAGTGTAATGACTTTTGATGATGATTAATGACGTCATATTGTTTCTTGCGCGTTCTTTCTTTCTCTCACACACACGCATACACAAACACATACACACACGCGCGCGCGCTCACACGTACGCGCGTACGGGTACACACCCCCACACACACATATGCATATTCACTGTCCATCTATCTCTCTTGTGTGTGTGTGTATAATTCATGCTAACCTGACACGCAAACCCAATGTGATCTTAGCCAAAAAACGAATGATCAAACAGACTCCATTGCATAACTGGTCATGGTCAATACATCTATCAGCTCTGTGTCCATACCGAAACCATAGACCTATATTAGGTCCCTGCCGAAACAAATTGAAATCCTGACAAAGATATTACAGAAATCGGTAACTCTTGACAGCTTCCAGTGACGACTTTACTTTAGGGCCTTGCCTAACACAAGTCAATGGTTGAAAAAGGCAGTGACCACGGTGGCATGAAAGTGTCAAAAACCCGCATAACCGTTCTTTGTGCAGTGAGTGCTTCAGGGGGAAAACTCAAACCACTGATAATAAGTTGGCCGAAGTGCAAAACCTCCCTGTTTCCAGGGACATGACATGACGTCTATTGGAATAAATTATTTTCACACAAAAAAGGCATGGACGACAGGCATTATATTTTCTCACAGTGGGCGAACAAGCTCAACGACAAACTGAGAATTCAAGGAAGGCACATCTTGATGTTTATCGACAACTGCTCTGCGCATCCCAAACTGACTCTGTCAAACATGAAGTTTGTTCGGCTACTGCCCCCCAACACCACGTCCAAGCTACAGCCCTGTGATGCAGGAATGATCCAGACTGTAAAGCTCCATTACAGAAAACAGCTGCTACGTAACATTCTCTTCTTGATGGAGAAAGACACAACTTCGTCTGGTTCCCAGATTGCGAAGTCCGTTAATCTTCTCGACGCAGTGCTGTGGCTGACGAAAGCATGGACTCAACTTCAGTCGAGCACCATTCAACGGTGTTTTGTCAAGTGTGGTTTGGGCCCTCAAGGTAAGTGATTCGAGAGAGAGAGAGAGAGAGAGAGAGAGAGAGAGAGAGAGAGAGAGAGAGAGAGAGAGAGAGAGAGAGACTGTGTGTGTGAGAGAGAGAAAGTGACAGAGAGAGACTGTGTGAGAGAGAGAGAGAGAGAGAGAGAGTCAGTTTTCACAACCACAAGCCTTCTCCCACTCCGTCCCTCTAGCACAGGCAACTGCTATTGGTTTAAACAATGTTTTATTAAATCAAACATACGGTACAGCAATACAACGATAAACAGTAGGGACACGAACTCAAGCGAACGCTTATATTACGCGCCCTACGTAGTTACAAATTAACAAAAATATGATGTCGGACAAACATTACTAATAAACTATGGAACTATCTAGGTCAACAGCATAGTTGAAGCAAACCAAAAAGAACAGGAAAAAGCTAGCAGGAGGAAGAGGGGGAGGGTGGAGGTGGGACGAAAGAATGGTAGGTACATATCAAAGACTAGAGGAATACCCGGCTTCGCCGGGGTGAATCGCGAGACAGAGACAGACAGCGTGGCGGTTCATCACAATCACCTCTGCAGGCGAAGTCCTGTCAAACGGGATTGAGAATTTTAGAGCTTATTTCTTAGCCCTATATTATCTGTTGTGGCTTCTCAAATGCCAGAACATACAGACAGACAAAAGCCGCTAGACCCCATCACAAACAGAACTCTACAATCCACAGGTTTTTGCCCACACACACACACACAAACACACACACAGAGAAGCCGTATATATATATATATGTATATCTATATCTATAAATATATAGAGATAGGTGAGAGTGTATTTTTCGCGTGGCTATAAATTGATTCGACCTTTTCACTTTGACAGTAAGAAGAACTTACGGGTGCAAGGGAAGCGTTCTGGACAGCGCAGTGACATTCTAAAAATAGTTACTCAGAAACGGGAATTTGGGGTGAACGGCGCGAGACAGAGACAGACAGCGTGGCGGTTCACCACAATCACTTTTGAAGGCGAAGTCCTGTCAAACGGGATTGAGAATTTTAGAGCTTATTTCTTAGCCCTATATTATCTGCTGTGGCTTCTCACATGCCAGAACATACAGACAGTTAAAATTAATATTAAAAGTCCTACGGTTTTGAGCCATTAAGGACTTGAGTGTTTGTCCGCTTTCAAAAAGAGGAAAGAAAGAAACAAAAAATAAGGAGAGGAGGGCAGGGGGTGGGGTTGAGTTGATAATGCTCTGTGGAATTTGTTAAAATGAAAAGTAGTTAAGATGTTTCTTGGTAAGAATTATAAGTCTGTATTCTATATCTTGAATAACGGGCTTGTAATATTTTTTTTTTTTATTTCAAATCGAGTTAAAAAGTGGAACCTTTCAGGATCACCAATAAAACCAAATAGATGAGCAAGTAAGAGGAACACGAACAATAAATCTCAAAACTTTTTACAAATAAAAGGATTAAGATGTAAGCCACGAAGGCCGTGGTAATAAAAACAATATGTACAGTTTGGCGACTAGTGGGCCTTGGGTGAGGATATGTTGTCTAGAAGGTAGTCGCTGGAATCAGGAGGGATGGCGGGAGCCACTCGACCTCAAACTGAAACACGCTGATGTGATAATCTGGGCTTAGTTATACCCACAGCCCCATGTCCGAGTCCCTGACCAGTCGGCACAGCAGCAAGCTGTGTGACCAGCCTAGAGAACTGCTACTGCGCAGATAATTCTGGGGACTCAGACCATGGAGCTGCATATGGTCATATAAGGTTTTAAAGGTAATTCTATTTGTAGCGCATGGAGCGAAAATGTGTTGAAATGAATAGGGTTCTCCACAATGGCAGGACTTGTTAAAGATATGGAAGCGGCAGCCGCCGGCACGGAGGCGTCTGAAGATAGTGAGGAGGTTTGTTGGGAGATCGGGGTGTAGATCGTTCATATCAATGGGTTGATAGGACAGAGATGTTACGTACTGACTTCGAATGAGTTTACGGATTTTACTGTAGAACTCGGTTACTGAGTAGCCGATGTTAGTGTTAGCTGGGCTAGATTCTGCCGCTTCTTTGGCAGCGACATCCGCCAGTTCATTTCCCCGGACCCCTACGTGAGAGGGGACCCAGAGAAATGATACGGATGTGCCGGATGAGATTAACTGGTGACATATAAAGAGGATTTCTCTTTGTAGCTCTGCCCGATTTGATGTGTTTCGATGCAGAGCTTGTAATGAAGAGCGCGAGTCAGAGCAGAAAACTACCGCACGCGGTGTGACTGGGAGGTCATTTATAAAAGTGCATGCCATGAGCAAGGCAAATAGCTCGGCTGAGAATATGGAGATGTCTTTATTAAGAGTATATTTCCTTGAGATTTTGAGATCTGGGATCACAAAGGCGCAGCCAACGCTGCCGTCTGCAAATTTGGATCCGTCAGTAAAGACTTTTAAATGCTCCGAGAATTTGTAGTTTAGGGTTTCTTTTGTAACAGTAGCTAGGTAGACGGGGTTATCTTTTTTGGTAGTATTATCTTCACTGTCGTATATGATAGTAGGGGTTTCCTCAAGCCAAGGCGGGTAGGAGGGCGGGGGGACCCTGGCCAGCTCACTGACCTTCACCCCGCTATCGGCTAGAATGCGGTTTACTGTGTCGGATAAGGGTAGCGTTTTGGCCAAGAGTTGAGTGCTATGTTTGGTGTTGGCCTCATAATTTTGGTGCTGAGGAAAAAAGTCAGTCAGGACCTCGCAGGCAGAGTTCTCTACCGCGTGGGCTCTGACAGCATACTGAGCTGAACGGAGTTTAATCTCATCCGCAAGGGGCAGCCACCCACACTCGCTGTAGACTCGACTCTTACTCGCTTGTTGGGAGAGTCCCAGAGCTATTTTGAGCGCCCTGCACTCTATAATAGCCAGTTTTTTCATGAGCGCCGGGCGCGTCGCGAAATAAGCTTCGCACCCGTAAAGGAGGCGGGAGCGAATTAATGCCCGCACTACCTCTGTGACACACTTACGCCCTCTGGCCCAGGATTGGGACGCCAGGTAGCGTATGATATAAAGATCCTTGTTGGCCTTATTGATCAGATGTTCGATATGACTGGTCCAGTTAAGTCGGGTATCGATGATAACGCCGAGGAACTTAACTTCTGAGCTCGGTTTGATAATATCACAACCTATCTTTATACTGCAGTTCCTGTACAGTTGTCTACGGGAGACAACAAGAAAGACTGTTTTATTTGAGGCTAGTTGGAAGCCGTTGGTGTACATATATTGACAGAGGTTGTCGATTTTAGTTTGGTAAGAAGATAAGTCAACAGTGTTGGTAACTCTGTTATGGCGTGGTCTATTAGTGTCTATTAAGGCGAGGTCGTCCGCATACAGAAGTACACTGGCACCGTCAACCTTAACAGAAGTAATGTCATAGAGCATGATGCTGAATAAGTTTGGCGCGATGATACTGCCCTGGGGAACCCCCATGTCCAGCGCATGGGTTTCGGACACCGAAGAGCCCACCCGGACAGACATCTTGCGATTGCTGATGAAGTTTTTGATGAATTGGTACATGTGGCCAGAGACACCGATTCTGCCGAGTTTTAGGAGTAGACGAGCATGCCAGACGCTGTCGTACGCAGATTTAATATCAAAGAAGGTTCCAAGAAGAGAATTATTACTATGTGCCAAGGTCTTTTTGATTTTTTCAGTGACGTGCACAATGTGGTCCGCACACGAACGACCTTGCCTAAAACCTGCCTGGCATGTAGGAATGATATTGTGTTTATTGAGGTGGAACTCCAGCCTCTGGTTCACCACACGCTCAAAGATCTTGCTGAGGTGGGGGGTTAGTGATATGGGGCGGTAACTGCCAGGTAGATTGCCCGGTTTTCCGCTCTTCAATACTGCTACTACTTGTGAGTCTGACCACGCTGCGGGGATAGTATCCTTTAACCAGCATAGGTTGAAAAACTGAGTGAGCAACTTAACAAAGTTAGGTGGTAGATGTTTTATCATGTGATATGATATTGGGTCTAAACCTGTGGATTTTTTTGGGTCTTTCACAGAAGAGATGGCGTTTTGGACTTCTTTTGCCTTAAACATGCAGTTTATAGGCAACTGGTTGTCATCTGGGGGGTATGTGAAACCCTTCTCCTGATCTAACCTATAATTGAGTCGTTCAGTATCTAGGGATTTTGATTGACTATTTTTGGCAAAGGTATCTGCTAATAGGTTTGCCTTTTCAGAGTCAGTTGTGGTCATTTTATCACCCGATAGTAGTGGCTTTTCTTTAGTTCTGTATCTACATTTAAATCTGCGGATTTTCTTCCAGATTTTGCCACAGTCTTTGTAATCTTTAGTTTCTTTGTTGACAAAGTTTTCCCAGTTTTGAAGTTTAGCCTCAGCGGTGATCTGGTTAAATTGTATTTCAGCTGACTTCATATTCGTGAAGTTAGCGTCTGAGCAGTGCCTGAGATATGTCCTAATGTGATATCGCTTGTTTGCCAAGGCTTCATCACAGTCTGCATTCCACCACTCATTCCTTTTGGCCTTACAGTTAGGATTTACTGATTTAAGCGGAATGTGATTATTGGCAGCAGTGAGTATACATTGACGTATGTTATTGTAAGAGGCTTCGATGTCATCCGTAAGGAGAGTTTCCTCCCTGACACCCTCGAGCTCCGCACGGAAGCTGTCCCAATTTGCCTGTTTGTAATTGTACTTTTTTCTGACCTCCGAGTTATTGCGATTAGGGGCGAAGTGGCGGAAGGTAAGAACAATGGGTAAGTGATCGGAGCCGAGGGCGTCCGGGAAAACGTTCCAGTCGATGTCAGTGACTATGGCATTTGAGCAAAGGGAGAGATCGATTGCTGACGGGGAATGGTCAGCCCTGTCTGGAAGTCTGGTTGCCGAGCCATCGTTTAGTATACAAAAGTCAGTTTCCAAAATGACGTCAGCAAGGTTGCTATTGGCATGTTTGTATCTAGGGTTAGCAGAGTCCCACAGAGGGTGGTGATTATTAAAATCACCCATCACGCACCAGTGTGCCCTGCCATGATCCAGGGATTTTAGCCAGTCGGTAGTTCCTTTTTTATTACACCCGTGGGGGTAATATATGTTAACTATGTTGAGGTTTTTGGATCCTTTTATTTCGATTTCAACAGCACATGTACTGAGATTTTCTGAACTAGGGATGAGAGGTGCAAAGGGTTTGTAATTTAAGGAAGACTTTAGATAAATAGCTGTTTGAATGAGTTGCCCTGAGCCCTTTTGCTCTACTATGGGAGGGAAGTCAAAACCATCTATAGAAGGCAGTAGGGAGCGTTTTCTCTTGACTGACTGGATAACTAAGATGTCAGCAGAGTGATTTGATATATAATTATATAGCTGAGAGAAGTTAGAGTTGATAGAGCGACAGTTCCACTGTAATATGATAAATCCGTGACCGCTTTCACCTTGTTCAGCCATTTTAACACGCACAGAGAAGGTAAGTTAAAGGGCAGATTTAAAATAGGTTAAAAAGTGGTTTTAACAGCTTTCATATCCGTCACGGACAACTGCTTGGCACCAGCAAGAGCGCCCAGCGCCAGAGTGGCGCCGCCCGGAATGAAGCGTTCAACCTTGGTGTTGGAGAGTTGTGTGTATGTAGCTGAGAGGGAGTCGATCAGGTCGAGAGGACTCTGCATCTGTCTGGCCTTAACCATGAAGCCGAGGCACTGCTCGATGAAACCTTGAAGGCCTCTTTGTTGTTCATTTAAATTTGCATATTGCTCTCCTGTTTTTAGCTTATCTAGTGCAGCGTCGGCTAGCTCAAGCTCTGCCTTCTCCTGCTCCTCCCTCATCTGCTGCTTTATTTCCTGTTCAGTTTTAAGTTTGTATTCTCTGAATCTGAATCATACAGACAGACAAAAGCCGCTAGACCCCATCACAAACAGAACTCTACAATCAACAGGTTTTTTCCCCCACACACACACACAAACACACACACACACAGAGAAGCCGTATATATATATGCATATCTGTATCTATAAATATATAGAGATAGGTGAGAGTGTATTTTTCGCGTGGCTATAAATTGATTCGACCTTTTCACTTTGACAGTAAGAACAACTTACGGGTGCAAGGGAAGCGTTGTGGACAGCGCAGTGGACAGCGCAGTGACATTCTAAAAATAGTAATAGTAACTTACAACTGAACGGGAAAGCCACACGAAGGAAGGGAGATAAACGCCAAACACTGGAGAAGATAAGGAAGAGTTACTTATAATGGTGAAATGAACACAAAAACCAAAATCAGTTCAGCGCTGCGCGCTGAGAGCACGTGTTGAAATATCTCATCGATGATATTGTGTCCGGGGTGTAGCTGAATACGGTGTCCAAATTTGAAAAAGATCCACCGAGAACTTTGGCGTTGTGATGTGGTGTAGCGGCTATGGTGTGTCGGTATGGGGGCCCGGGTAGCTGAGGTGGAACCAAAATCGGTTCAGCGCTGCGCGCTGAGAGCACGTGTTGAAATATCGACCAGGTTGTGTCCTGAACCGGGTCTACCTGAATATGCCCACCAAATTTGAAGCAGATCCATCGAGAACTTTGGCCGTGCATGGCGAATACACAAACAGATACACACACACACACACACACACACACACACAGACACAAGTCGTATATATATATAGATGAAGGTGGTTAGCGCATACAAAAAGAATACACATAGTAGGGGAGAGTTACTGATATCGTACCACTTAAGGACAAACAGCTCTATAACGCAACCATTTTATGCTAGGCACTTCAAATTGTCCATAAACACTCATCTCCTGTGCCTTCAACGTTCCGTATATTGTTTTCAATGAAAAAAAACGCAAACTTGGTTTCAGTACGGATTTAAAAAAATCATCCAAATGGTACGAATTACAAGACCAGTTCTGTAATGCGTACCTGTCAGTCACTTATAACGTACTAGGGATACGATATTAGTGACCTTGTGGTACAATATCAATAACTCTTGAAGCAGCGCTGAAGCCCATTCCGTTTGCAATGGCTGCCAGACATTTTTTCATGTCCTCTGATGTCCAGTTCGAGGGGGAAAGCATTTTTCTGAAACAACTTCAGGCTTCAGACTTCTTAATAAGTACTCCTAAATGGATCATTTGGCAATTAATAGGAGGTTGTGTCATCCTGCATATCGTACCAGAAGTCATTGTTATCGTACCACCGGTACTATATCAAGACTCTGGCTGGTACGATATGCGTGACTTCGGTAGGCTGGACAATAAGTAGATCTAGCCTTCTACATGTAAAGCAAAGGCCAATGTTTACAAAGAAACTACAATGGGAAAAACACTCAACAAGGTATTAATGTATAGTCAAGTTAATTTGCTCAGTGGTGTAGTCTTTGCATAGTCACACAAATTTGTCACTACGAAAATAACATCAAAATGCGAAAAAAGTGAATTTTTCGTTCTTGCTGGTGGTTTTCTCGCTAGCTGCCATGTTGACACCGGAAGAATGTTTCTTTCCTACGGGGTTCTCCCCACACTTCAGCAGGGGCTTCAGGCATTCGTCATTTCGCGGGAATGGGGGTGGTACGATATGGATAACAGGTACGCAATCAGTAACTCTCCCCTACATTGTAAACTGTAATCCAGTGACAAATAAGCAGCAGTTCGCTGAATATATATAATTAAAAAATGTATATAAAATAAGGGTTGTCGGCATGGATATGCGAACTGAGTCAAATTAACAAAAACGACCAGATTTACAGATAAACGATTGGACACTTTCAAAAATAAGCTTGTTAGTGCGAAGAGAAAGGTTTTCGCTACCATTTAACAATATTTCAACATGTCTGTAATGTCTGCTATTTGTTTCGTGCTGTTGGGAGGCAGGCAGCACTTAGTCTTGAGCGGAAACATGATGAGCGTCATACAAGCACAGAAGAGTAAATGTTCCGTTCATGAATGATATTTTTCTTAACATGATTAAGGCTTTCAACACAATCCTACCAAATTAATGTTTTTGACGCAAACATGCCTCTCTGTCGATGTAAACTATCATATTTAACCTATGATCTCGAGGATCTATCCATGTTTTTACATGAGATAAGCGGATCATCCTTCCACTCAAACATATTCCAAAAGCCAACAGCGTGGCTGCTTCCTGTACAAAGAGAGATTCTTTTTTTTTTAATTACATGTAATTTGGTTGATCGACACGTCACGGACGGTGTCTGTTACAAAGTAAGGCCCCCACCCCACCCACCAACAAAAACAAACAACATCCAGCATAGGCAGGCTGATGGTTAGGTATATATATGTCTTGCTGAAGGATGCGCTTATTTCATTGAAAAGAAAAAGCCGCCTAGACAGACAAATAATGATAATAAATAACAGTTTCCGGTATAGCGCTACACCATTTCATTTTAAAACAAAACTCAAACAAAAAAATAAAGCAAGGATCATTACAAAAAGCATAAAAATAGCTGAATAAAACAGAGCAAACTGGAATTACATAACACTAATAATCAAAAATATAATTGTAAAAAAAACCACACTCGAGAGACTTCTACTGTACTTTGTAACATATCTTTCGTGGTTTGTTTTCCGTTCATACAGTCCTGTTTCTATCACCGCCTGACATTGTTTATCATTATCTCAGTTGGGGGAAGAAAAAAAACAAGCCCACATCTCTTGAGCTTGAGGCCGTAAACGAAGTAGACTCTCCCGCATACTGAAGATGTAAATTGTTACAACATATTAATGGCATGCAGGCCAAGAAATAGATTCCTAATACAGCAGATAATACTGTTTCCTATACAGTATACGCTCTGTGCTCTCGCATACTAGTCAAGAAAAGTGACGAAAATAAGAAACTAAGTCCATCTCACGATGAACACGAGCCGAAATCATATGCACTCGACTTATGAAATAGAAAGAAATCAAATACGACGAAGAGAAGAAAAAGTTTGAAAGTACCATTGAACTTCCATGTCGGCGTGTGGCTGAGCTTAAAATAGGAATGTTGTTGCAATCTGTTTTTGTTGAAAATTGTGGTAGTTGTTATGTATTATTTTAAGAGCAAAGGAATGATGGGAAAGAAGAAAAAAAACCACAAAACAGGAATAAATGTGAAAATAATGTTATTTCGAAATGTCTCTTACAACAAAGTCATAAAGGACAACAGTATTGTGGAAAAAAAATGTACGCATTACTGAATGTACAAGAAAAAACTTCTACACAAATAATGTAGCACCCGTGCACACCATTGTATTGAGATCAATGGTTAAAATAGTAAACGAAGTAATTGCTGTCGAGGACTAACAAAAAGATATTTAACAAAAGATTGATTGTTCAGTCATATAATTAATGACAATTTTTTGGGGTAACCATCTTGGCTTAACCACTTGCACCAGAGAAAGTGAAATGTCACACAATGTCTTGAAAAGTTCAATATGAAGTGAACACAATGTGTTATATATCTATTGATAATAACAACAATTGCATTTAATAAGTGGAAAATAGTGCAAAACATGACATGACAACTATACATTTTAATATGAAAAAAACATCATAATGCAACATGTACATGAAGAACCAAACTGGTATACAGTGAAAAATCATCAAGATGAGAATGTGAATGAACACCAACAGTATGAAGTCTTGAATGGGTTCCAAGTTATTTTGAAACTAAAAAAGTATTACCACAATGACAAAAAGATAACTTTATAACATACTGCATAGATTCATGGCAAGAAAGGCAATGCAAAAAAGAAATGAAATCATTTTGTGACATTACAAGTAAACATAATCAATTCAAGATGCGAAATCCAACAATCAAAATAAGGTCAAGGTAGTCAAAAACATGCAGCAAATACTTTGTATAAGGTCGATCAACATAATGGCCATTTCCTGAGGATTTCATAAAAGATATGAAGTCAAACGCCTTACATGTTTTGTTCCAAATAAAGGACATTGTGATAACACAGAGACAATTAACAAAATGCTGATGCTAAAGTACAGGCACTTAAAAGTATGTAACAGATTGTGTAAGATTAACATGAATACTAGGGTCTTCTGTAGTGTTCCAAAATAATCCTTGCAATCACTTTAACACCATGGAAAAAAACCACTGTTGACTGCAACACAATTTAGATGTGTGAATGTTCATGGACACCAACAATATGAAGTCTTCAATGGGCTCCAAGTTATTTTAAAATAAAGAAGTATTACCACAACAACAAAAATATTACTTTATAACATACTGCATACATTGATGGCAACGAAGGCAATGCAAAAAAGAAATGAAATCATTTTGTGACATTACAAGTAAACATAAACAAGATGTGAAATCCAACAATCAAAATAAAGTCAAGGTAGTCAAAAACATGCAGCAAATACTCTGTATAAGGTCAACATAATGGCCATTCCCTGTGTACGTTTCTCAATGTGATACTGACAATCCATAATGAAAACTCCATGGACATAGCATTGACAATTGCCAGAGGATTTTATCAAAGTAAGATATGAAGTCAAACGCCTTTCACGTTTTGTTTCAAGTAAAGGACAATGTGATTACACGCAGACAATGAACACAATGCTGATGCATACCTTCAGGAAAGTGAATTGAACACAACTAAGATGAAACTACTGTCATCACGTCACAAGTATAATGCAGAATGCTAGAATCCAAAATATTCAAAATCAAATGTTACAAAGTAAATAAAAGTATTCAAAAAAATACTAACGAGTTTGTTTAAGATAAACATGAAGGCTATTTCGTCTGTATTTTTGATAATGTGATGTTGACACTCCATGATAGTCAGATCACGTTTGCTCAATGCTGCGTGAATCATGTAAACTGTGTCAAAACATGAATACACTGCCCGCTAAAAAAAATCCAACATACGAGGAATTGTAACATGTTATCATCAACGTTGCATATGAAGTTACCAATAAACTCCTTAAAGTTACGTTTAAACACACAAATAATGTGTTTACGTGGCACGTTGCCCAAAGTTGTATTCTTGAGGAGCATAAAATAAAACGTGTTACAAAGTTATCTCAAAACTCTGCAGTGACTGCTCGCGCAGCAGGTCAGCTAATTATAGCACGCAGCCTCCACTGTCAGACAGCTCCCGAGCCGAGACCATAACAAGAAATTCAGTTGATCCCAGGATCAACACGAGCCGAAACATTGACAATATCAAAGAAACAGGGAGTTCTACAGCTGTTGGTACAGGTAAACAAAATAATAGTGTTGATGTGTCCTGTTAAATTGTCTTTTCGGCGTTTGTACATAAATGGGAGATAACAACTATCGCAATATCAAGGAAGAAGATTGTTGTGAAAGTAATGCAATAATGAATAAGAGCTCAATAATTAATAAGACCTATTGGCTTAACAGAAAGGAAGAAGTCTACTGTACCTTTATGGAAGTGATGCAATAATACTGGTATTGGTGACAGAAATATGTTTTCCACCAAGAAACCGATCGATCAAGCAAGGAACCAAAAGACAGAGCGAGGGATAGACGTTGCAACAGGTAGGAATGGTATTGTTTTTGTTCTGAATGAGCGTGATACAGTGGCATGTCACAGTGTAGAAGGGAAAGTAGTAAAAGTAGTTATAAATAGAAATGAATGAAATCAAAGTGTATGATGCAAATAACTTTATTTAAAATTATCACTGAGTCACAAAATAATAAAGCAAGAAAAAATACAGTGTTAGTGAAACTGTTGTAAATGGCAAAATGCTGTTGCCATGAATACACATTTAAATGCTAGTAATGTAGCACCAATATATGACATTGCCTGTTGTAAATGGCAAAATGGTTTATGAAAGAGATTTACAGTTTCACTCCAACAAAAAATGTAAGCTTACTTCGTAGCTTTCGGTAGGTGTTGCCATAAATACCCAAAGACACTGGCATACAAATAATATAGCATCAATATAGGACATTGTATTGATATTACCTACAATGATATCTGTCGTCAAGGTTAACAAATGCTGACTAGATGTAACAAAATAGATACAATATTATAATACTAAAGTGAGTGCTTAGTCATGCAGAGTGGCGTTTGCATAGAATTGTGGTAAAAAATGTGATCATCGACACTGGAAATGGAAACGTTGAGGTAATATCCTCTATTTTTGGAAACCAGTTTAAAAAAAACAGAATAAAATGAATGCAAGAAAACTGTATATTTAGGAAAATAAATATACATATGAAACAGGCATAAATTGCCAAATACTATCCACACTGTAGAATTGTACGTAAATAATGGTCAAATTGTGGTGGACAAAGTATGCAACACCAACAAAAGCTACAAAACATCAGAATGTTGTAATGCATGGGAAAATGTGTTCAAGTAACCATATATTGTCCTGGCCAGAGCGATCCATCAGAAGATTTGAGGGAAAAAAAGAGAAGTTGGAAAGAACGACTTTAAGTTTAACTCATAAAATGTAAAATATAATGTGCAGTTGAAAAAAATCACACTTTTGAAAGCAAATATACAAACTGTGAAGGCAAACCTCTACCATACATACTTAAGAGATCAAATATTGCAAACAGTAGGAAATAAAAAAAGTGATCACGGTGGAGTTTAAAGCAGCAAAAAATGCATAGAAATGAACTGTAAATTATCAAAAAGTCCACAGAAATTAACTATCAATTTTCAAAAAGGCCACAGAAATGAACTGTAAATGACAGGCCTGGGAATTACTGAAAACGAAAAAAGAGGAAACTTGTGAAAATTTCAAAATTGGCCTTAAAAACAAAGAAAATTGTAAGAAAATTGTCCAAAAACGCCCCCCCCAAAAACGATTTCAGAATCCAAAAAAAAGGAGGAAATCCTCTGAAAAGAAAATGCCCACCCCTGAAATGATCAAAAAGTCCATAGAAATGAACTGTAAATTATGAAAAAGTACAGACCAAAAAAATCATGTCAAGCATTGTTTAATGTCCAGCAAGCAGCAAAGACTGTCAAACATTGGAAAGAGAAAAGTAAGAAGTTAAGACTGAAAGTTTTCAGCACATTTTGGAAAATCCTATGTAAAATAATGTTCACATTGTGAAACAAACTGGGCAAAGTATGCAACACCGACAAAATCTACAAAACATGAGAATCTTGGAATGCATGGAAAAATGTGTTCAAGTAACCATATATTGTTCTGGCCAGAGCGATCCATCGGAAGATTTGAGGAAGAAAAAGAGAAGTTGGAAAAAACGCTTTACTCATAACATGTAAAATTGAAAAAAATCAATCAATCAATGAGGCTTATATCGCGCATATTCCGTGGGTACAGTTCTTGGCGCTCTGCAGTGATGCAGTGATGGGGATATAGCTCAGTTGGTAGCGCGCTGGATTTGAAAAAAACATATACCATCTAAAGAATGGAAGTAGACTTGATCCGACAACATTTGTGTTGGCCATTGTACCAATCATGAAGTACACGATTTTTTTGCAGTCACTGTCTTTCCCCCAGTAAATTTTCGAGTCAGGCGGACCTTTGACCCAGTACATTTCCTGGTAACAGCCATGCAATTCCAGGAAGCGCTGTTGTGTTGAGGCCTTGTTAAGGTTAATTTTTTTCCAAAAAAATACTTGTTGAAGTTATTATTATTATTATTATTTATGTTGAAGTAACACGCCGTACAAGCTGTTACGCTGAATGCGTGGAGGTGTCGCGGGCGGGGGCGGGGGGGGGGGGGGTGGGTGGAGAGAGAGTTGACTGATATCTATGAGGCCATGTAAGCGTTACACTGAGACGGTTTCGGTTTCCAACAACAAAGCAGAAATAGCTGTAAAAGGCCCTAATAGAAATCACCTCCCCCCCCTCCTGCTAGGTGCACTCAAGTTAACCTCTGCTTTGACCTGTGGCTGTGTGCCAAGAGAAAGAGCAGAGACACACACAGACCGTAGACCAGATTAATAGGTGCTTGATTTTGGTATTATGATTTTACATAACATTAAACCTTTCTTGGGGTTCATGGTCATGGCAACAGCCATAATAATATTATATCATGTATAATATTACATTTCAGCATATGTGAATTACATGTCATCATAACAAACTGCCATACATTTTTATTCCTCATCATTCTGATTGATCACAACCAAACCTACTATCAGTGGACACATCCGAATGCAAGCGCCTGTGTTCTTGACAACTTGCCACAGTGACTGATCTAAAAATATAGGTCCTTTGCCGCCACGGACACTGTTTGGCCTGTAGGTAAAATGTACAATGTATTTTCTGATTTGTGCACAAAAGCTTTTTTTCTTTTTTTCTTTTTTTTAACATAACAATGTTTAATGTCACTGTATGTTTGAAAGACCATGGTCACATTTGTAAAACAAATGTTAAATTAAAGAATAAATAACATTTTGGTTCATGATTTTTTCCTACACCTGTGCTAAAAATAAGAAATAAAAATGTCGGGTATATAAGTCACTCAAATACTGATAAGAACGAATGGTTTGAGGTTGTTGCGGTTGACCCTTCACAGTACGACCTATGATATTTTTGTTGAACCTCGAAACTAAACGGCGACTTCATGTCACGTGGTACATACGTCACAGAAATCGCCCATGAACAAAAATTTCTCCTTGTGCAAGCTACTTACCCGAGGCAATAAGACGACCCGCTGGTGCGGCTCGTCAATTATGACTCGCCGCTCCTGCGGCTCGTCAATAACTTCAAGGAATTATACCTATAGGCACCTATAGGCACTTGACAAGGAGTTTGGGGGAGGGGGGCGAGGGGGATGTTAGGCTAATACTCACTGTACAGTGTACTACTTATTGCAGAGTCAGAAAAGCTCGGGGGGATGTGTTCTTCGTTCTTTCAGCAGGAGACTGGTTCCGCCCGCATTTCTCTCACTTATCATCAGGCACTGACGTATCAGTTATTGTCTATATTGGAGTCTACATTGGAGCGTTTACTTCCCTTTAGTGTTTCTCCAATCTGTGTCACGGTGCGGGTGATAAATACGCAGTGCGGCCTCTCTTAATTGTTATCAGATAGTGTTGCTGAACATGTACAAGGTCGATAGTGTATTTTGTCCCACACATTGTTCAATGCAGTGTTACAGACAGTTAATGCATGGCTACCTACTATAACAGTATGCTTTTCCGTAAGTTATTCAAGTTTTTCATCCACCTTCTTGCCGTTAAAGTATAATGTGAAACAAATCACTCTACGGACATGTTAAAGTCATGACATTCCGAGTATGCATCATTTTGTGTGCGTGGATGATTTTGTAGTGTTTCACATAATTATGGTCCGTACTTGCGGCGTGCCTAGTCTATGTCTCTGTTTGGGACCATGCGCGCCTCTCTCTCTTTCTGTATGTAGGCCTATGCGGCGTGCGTGTGTGTGCGTCTGTCTATCTGTCTATTTACTGTGTTTGTGTGTGTATGTGTGTGTGTGTGTGTCTCTCTCTCTCTCTCTCTCAGTCTCTCTCTCTCTCTCTCTCTCTCTCTCTCTCTCTCTCTCTCTCTCTCTCTCTCTCTCTCTCTCTCTCAGTCTTTCCGAGGCTCTCTTTCTCTTTCCTCTCTTTATCTCTGTCTCTCCGGGTATTGGTCAGTGCACATGTGTACGTGAGTGAATCAGTGCGAGCCGGCACGTCTAGTGCGTGTTGTGTGCGGATGTTCCTTTTGTTTTTGCCTTCTATTATATTCGAATTGGCGTAAAACCATCAGGGCTGAAGCCAAGGGCTGTTTAACAACAACAAAAAAAGCACACATGTTTTTCTTTCAGGCACAAACTTCAGACAACTTCTCTCACGCAGGCGTAACCTTGCTGTGACCTTCACGGTGATGTGCGTCACACTCGTGACCGCGTACAGCGTCATGTACTCCCTCTTCCTTTCATCCCACGACACCATCGCCTCACGAGCCGGATCTGATGGAAGGTATCAGCAAAGAAACGGAGCTGTTCGAGGCCAATTTCCCGCAAAGAACGCAGCGTACTTTGCACAGGGGAACATCGACAACTCTGTGTTCGACCGCTTACCCCGAGGACAACACATTCACTTTCATCCCGAGAAGCTCCATGGAGGCATCGCTGGCGACCAAAGCCGTGAGGACGTTCACAAGGTTCAGAACGATCCCCACGACCAGGTCAACGAGATAAGGAAGACTTTCAACAGAAGGGTGAAGCAGTACCGTGTACCGAGACAGCAAGGCAATAACGCAGGTCAGATTCACTTTCAGTCGCAGGAGGTCAAAGCCCCGCACCCAAACTGCAACAACTGCACGCGATTCCCCATGCCGGGATTCTCGAAGAAGCTTCAAAATCTGTGTGGGGATCCCAGATTCAATGTCGTTGAGCTCGTGGTTCTCGTCTCGTCACGAGTGGTCAGCTTTGACGAGAGGCAAGTTCTGAGAGAGACATGGCTGGGGTCAACTAGATGGGACTGGGCAGCTCGGGTGAGATATGTCTGCATGCTGTTTGGGAGTGAGTCAGGCCTGAAAGTGGCGAGTATCATGGCGAGTAGAAACATGTAAATGGCGAGTAAAAACGTTCATCTACTCGCCAAATGCGAGTAAAGTTACTGAACAAGTTTGTTGGTTTGGCTAGTAAAGTTTGCTCTTTGGCTAGTAAATTTTCAGAATCACTAGCCAAAGGCGAGTACACCATTTGTTGGACTTTCAGGGCTGTGAATGCGTTTATTTTGAACATTGTGACGAAGGTACTCGTCAGTATAACAACCAGGGGGCCCACAACTGAAGTGCATAGTGCTTTTAGTTATGCGCTATAGAAATCTCCTTAATAAATAAAGTGACACTAACAAGCAACTCTCCGGGAATTGAAGCTTTAGCTGCAAGAGTCGGCATAGATAACCAACTATGTTGTTATACTTTTTTGAAAAATATTGTTGAACAACGATTTGAAAGAAACATCAACATAAGCCAAATGCCAAATGATCAATTGACGAAATGACTACAGATCGGAAGTTTGAAGTGATGAACTATTTCAGTCGAAATTGGAAAACTTTGACACGTCTATCGAAACTAACCCACATTTAGACGATGAGTAATTATTTGACATACAGTTCAGAGGCAAGAAGTTGGAAGTGATTTTTAATTCTAAATTATAGTTTGCCAGTGACTGGCTGTCACGCACGCAGCCTTAAGTACCGTGGCTTCAGGGATACGATGCAATATCATGAATTAGACTTTGATAAGTGATGATTGTCACGCATGCAAACTTTTGCAACTGTGACCTAATTTTTTAGTGATACATCTTGATTTAGACTTTAACAGTGACTGTCACGCATGCAGCCTAATTCTTCGGGGATATGCGACAATATCTTGTATGAGTCTCCTTTCATACTTCTGTAATAAAATAGGTTGAATTAGATTTTTTTCTTTTCTTCAGTGATAGCATACTTTGAATTAGACTTTGACAATGACTGTCACGCATGCAGCCTAATACTCTCGCCTCATTCTTGTTGATCACACAGACGAGGCACATATTCCTGGTTGGACGCACCTCCAAGGTGTCGGCGAGCAAGAGACTACTGCGCGAGATGGACACCTACGGGGACATACTGCAAGGGAACTTTCCAGAAGGGTTGCGACCCGAGACCCACAAAACCATGCTGGGACTCACCTGGGTCACGAGGTACTGTTTCCACGCGAAGCACGTGCTGAAGGTCGACCAGGACGTGTGGGTCAACCTGCCAGCGCTCGTGTTTTACTTGCGGCATCACCCTCTGCTACAGCCAACAGCGGTTGGTGGTTTCTGCAAGAACAACGAGATGCCGATCAGAGACCCTCGGTCGAAATACTTCGCGTCTGAAGAGCAGTACCCGGACCCGGAGTACCCCCCTTTCTGCAGCGGCCCAGGTTACGTCACCACGCCCGCCGTTGCCAAGGAGATCGTGAAAGTGTCACGTGGCGTGCCCTTCTTCCATCTTGAAGACGTGTACATCGGATTCTGTCTCCGCAGTCTGCGCATGAACGTCAAGCATCTTCCGGGGTTCAGTCTCGGCAAGCGTGACTTGGCGTGGATCACCGAGCTGTGCCAGTTGCATGACAGTCGGCTTATTTTACGCCAAGGATTTACGCCCGATGAGATTCTCTTTATATGGAATGAGGGGAAATGTAGGAGAAATGTGGTTCCGCGGCGTCTCGGTCTGCCTTTGTCAAAGAGACAACAACAGCGTCGGGACGTCGCAAGGCAAGAAAAGCTACTTCAGCAAAGGCAGAGAAGAAACGGAAAATGAAGGACCTCCCCCCCCCCCCCCTCCTCGCAAAACCCATTCCCTCCTACCTCACCATCATGATCCTCCACGATCCAAAAATTGATCAGGCTCTGCAAACTCAGTGTTAAAGGCGAATTTGCCCGCCTGTCTCACAGCTCCAACCGTACTGCACTTTTGCAGAGATTTGATGACGTGTTACGGTTGTATCAGTCTGTCACGATATGAGTGTGAGTGTGTGTGTGTGTGTGTGTGTGTGTGTGTGTGTGTGGGGGTGCGGTGTGTGTGTGTGTGTGTGTGTGTGTGTGTTTGTCTGTCTGTCTCTCGGCTGTCTTTCTGTCAGTGTCTGTGTGTAAATGAGAGTCAGAGACCCAAGATGGAGAGTTAAAAGGGCATTAAAGTGCATGTACGAGTGACTCAAGTTAAACGACAACGGTGTGGTGTTTCTGCATCAGACATGATGAGAGAGAGAGAAAGAGAGAGTGAGAGAGAGAGAGAGAGAGAGAGAGAGAGAGAGAGATTTTGACCCCCCACACACATACATACACACACACACACACACACACCCGGCACACACTCATTACAACACACGTGGCATAGGCTGAATCATCGCGAGATATAGCCTGCCTGACTTATTGAGGTAAACATACAGATAGGCTACGCATCTGCAGCCGGAAGGTCTGGCCAATTCAACTTTCAACTTTTGTGTACAAACCCGCAAACAAAAAAGATTATTTATATGAGTCAGGGCGTGTTAAAGATGAGTTTGGCCCGAATTACGATAATCTCCGCCCCGTCTAACTTGAGTTTGAACGCCGAATAAAATGAAGTTGGAACGGCTGCACAATGATTCTAAACACAACACAAAGTCACACACACACTCACACACACACACACACTGACGCACGCCACACGGCACGCACAAACACGGCCGTGACACACACAGGCTCACACACACACACACACACACACACACCAGGGCCGGACAAGGCCGGGGGGGGGGGGGGGGTTAGGAGCTCAAGCCCCCGCCCCAGCCCATTAACAAAAAAAAGCCGTTGCATATTATTTCATGCCAGAAAATGGTAACATAAAAAAGTTAAAATTGCTTCCCCCCAAAAAGGGGGTGAAAAAAAAGACAGATTGAGCAATTTCTACTGAAGCTGAACCGGATAGCCCCGTTAACATATTTCGGGGGGAGGGGGGGGCATGCCCCCAGACTCCCCTAGGAATATCGGTCGCTTCGCTCATTCGTCTAGGTCGCTTCGCTCCCTTTACTTGCCCCTCTAACAAACCATAGACCATTTCCGGCCCTGCAAACACACGTAGCCAACTGCACACACTGACTGTGACACGCGCGCGGCACTGACACACACACGGCAGACCCACACACACCAGGGGCGGAGCAGTTAAGCCAGAGGGGGGGGGGGGGGGGTTACAACGGCTGGGGTCCGTTGGGGGGTCTGAAGAGTTTTAGCTATTTTATGAACAATTTATGGCTTATCCTTGATTTTAAACATGATCAACTGGTGTCAGCAGCCACTCATTTGTCTTTTAAAGTTAGTATTAAATCTTTTTTCAAGTCAGTTGGGGGACAGCCGGGGGGGTTCCGGAACCCCTGTAACACCCCCCCCCCCCCCCATCCGCCCCTGCACACGTACGCGTCACACACACACACACACACAGCACACACCACACACACACACTGACACGGTGACTTCAACAACTGCTGTGACGAGGTATGGCCACTGATGGCCGCCGCGCGGCCCAGGGATACTCATGTCAGTTTTGAAAGGAGGGGGGGGGGGGGGGCGATCTGGGCAGTGAAACCGACAACACAGAACTATACTGCAAAAAAATGGATAAAATCAGTGACGGACCAGGCGACACGAGTAGTTGTACGCAGATTCTAGTAGTGGTATCCCAGCAATGCACACACACTGACCGGCAAGGGTCGCTGACGCCCCACAAACACGTGACTCTCTGTGACAGACACCCGCGGCACTCCGTCAGCACCACAGGCACTATGTCGTCACGAGGTGGGCGTGGCCTATGTCTTGGCTGTCACTTGTGATAGACGGGGGGTCTTTTCGGTTTATACATAACTAGATGATATACCCGCTTCGCCGGGTAACGGCTTCGCCGGAAAGAAGTAGAGGAATACCCGGCTTCGCCGGGATGAAAGCGTTGTGGACAGTGACCTTCTAAAAATAGTAACGGGAATACTCGGCTTCGCCGGGATGAAAGCGTTGTGGACAGTGACCTTCTAAAAATAGTAACGGGAATATGGATTGACGCCATACGAAGGAATGGAGATAAACGCAAAACACTGGAGAAGATAAGGAAGAGTTACTGGGAATGGATCTGGGAAGATGAACAGAAAAACCAAAATCGGTTCGGGAGCGCTGCGCGCTGAGAGCACGTGTTGAAAATTCTCACCGATCAGGTTGTGTCCGGGGTCTACTTAAATATGCCAATTTGAAGCAGATCCATCGAGAACTTTGGCCGTGCATCGCGAACACACACACACACACACACACACACACACACACACACACACACACACACACACACACACACAAGTCGTCGTATCAGTATATATGTTAGGCGCGTTTGATCGATCTGCGCGATCGCGCTGCGCGTTTGGTGGATCGATCAAACGCGCACACATCGATCGATGTGTGCGCGTTTGATCAATACAAAGAATACAAGAATCGTTAAAACGCGCAGCTCTTATATACTTGCGCATTTGGACGATCCGTCTCACAAATCACCATACTACGCACACACACGTCTGCTGGCAATGACCGGAAGTTATGACCGGAAGTAGGCCTAGCTATAAGTGTCTAAACAACAATCTGTAAGACATTTTAAAAAAGAAGAAAAAATGGGATTATATTGTACCAAACACTTAGACTACCTCAAAGACATCACATCACAGGTATATATGCGTCGAGGTTGCACCTGATCATCCATTTCACATGTATTAGCTCATTGAGTGTTTAATTGTCCTTTAATAGCAAATGATTTAAAAGTTCAGCTGTTTTGATGAGATGTCAGAGGGATGGACAGAGATGAGGAAGGAGGGATTGGGGGGAGAGACTGAGAGACTAAGAGAGAGACTGAGAGAGAGAGAAAGTGTGTGTGTGAGAGAGAGAGAGAGAAGAGAGAGAGAGAGACAGAGAGCAGAGAGGAGAGAGACAGAGAAGAGAGAGAGAGACAGACTAAGAGAGAGAGAGAGAGAGATCCGGAGAGACTGAGCGACTAAGAGAGAGAGAGAGATGGGGAGAGAGAGAGACTAAGAGAGAGAGAGAGAGAGAGAGAAGAGAGAGAGACAGAGAGCAGAGAGGAGAGAGACAGAGAAGAGAGAGAGAGAGACTGAGAGACTAAGAGAGAGAGAGAGAGAGAGAAACATTGAAACATAGAACTTTATTACAGGAAAGATAGCATTAGGTCCGTAGGACCTTTCTTCCAGCTAGTCCTGATCTAAGCAAAATGGTTATAATCGAAATGGGAATACATAGGAACAAACTTTTTATGATGAAACGCAGACACACGCAATAATAGTAACTTTATAAGAATAAGATCATAAGAGAGAGAGAGAGAGAGAGAGAGAGAGAGAGAGAGAGAGAGAGAGAGGGAGGGAGACGCGGCAGGGAGAGAGAGAGAGAGAAAGAGAAAGAGAGAGAGAGAGAGAGAGAGAGAGAGAGAGAGAGAGAGCGGAGAGCGGAGAGAGACTGTTTGAAACTGAGAGGCGTGACAACAAACAAATCAAAAACGTTGTTGGGGTATATTTCGGAACATTCTTGTATTTGAAACTTTTCACTTCCGGCGTTCGATGTGTGTGTGTGGTAGGGACTTACTTTGTGACAGATCGTCCAAATGCGCAAGTATAAGAGCTGCGCGTTTTAACGATTCTTGTTTTCTTTGTAGCCTATTCTTTGCATCGATCAAATGCGCACACATCGATCGATGTGTGCGCGTTTGATTGATCCACCAAACGCGCAGCGCGATCGCGCGATCGCGCAGATCGATCAAACGCGCCTAACATTTATATAGATGATAGATAGTAGTAGTAAGTTGAGAGCGCACACCGGGCCCCGCCCATTTTGATCCCGACCCGCTCGTGACGAGTGCCTGTGCTCGGCACATAACACGGCTAATGTTTTATTTTTCGTTTTTATTTTTTTGCTCTTTTTTCCTTTTCGTGCTCTTGCTTTTTTTTTCTAGCTGTTCTTTCGTCCATTTTCTAACTTTCTTTAAAAACTGAAAAAATTGCAATGCACACGATCACATTTCCTGCAGAACAGCGATTCGCAGAATTCATGTGGTCACGTGACAAGTTCCCTGCTTCTGCTGCTTTAAAAAGTTCGGTAACTCGAAGTTCGACACATGGCTGCCCTCTCTTGTGCGCGAGATTTGGAACGAAAAACTGCACTTGCACTGAGGAGAATACAGGTACTGCAAATATGCTTTTCTTGCATTGTTGCTGATGCAAATAGATAATTGATGGGTACTTTTAATGATTTATTTATGCATGCCATTTAAGCAGACAGTTCTTTTGAGTCAGAAGTGCAAGAGTGCAGGGGACTAGAAATGCCACTGCCAGTGCCAAGAACAGCACTCCGTTATACTGCATGGTACAGGCACTCCACGAGTTCGCCCTGACAGACTTATTTACCAAAGTAACTTGTGCGAGTTTGTTGACTTGTGTCGTCAGCAAGAACTTACGTCATGTTCAATGATAAAAATTCTGATATTAAAGGGTAGGAACACGTGTTTGTACACAAACATTTTGTGCTACTCTTGGATCCCTATTTAAATTTGCTGTTCAAGGGCTATCAGAAGAATGAATGTTCTGTTCTCTGCATCTTCATGATTTCTCACTTGACATTGATACATGTGAAAGTGCAGTGCACTTGTTTCAAAAGAAAGTTGTCTGGCAGTGGCAGGTGGGGGACGGAATTTTTAGTTATGTCGCATATTTACACATATAGTTACACACAACTTCCATCCTCATACCGCACAATCTAAGAACAATCTGGTAGAACAGTTCAAACATTTATTGAGCTGGTATATACACATGTGTATCCACACATCAACAAACTCCCCTGACTGGGGTTCAAAATTCCACTAGCAACACACTTGCTGCTGTACATTCCTCTTTAAGCAAAAAAAAACCCCTGACCAGGGTAAAAATGTCTATACATGTACACCCAAACATTTAGCTGTTCTGAATCACTATTCCTCTGCCACAAATACAGAAATTCAAAACAAACATTGCTGTTCTATCTGGTTATAACTTTTTGGCATAATCGGGCGCAGTGGGGAGATAGACATAACCACAGGCAATAATTATCCACTTTTTTAAACACATAATTTAGAAATGCACCCCCTCCGCTTCTCTGTATCCTATTGCCCTCATCTGTACCAGCAAATCAGCAGGCCCCTGGCTGACGTCTCAGCTCTGTTTTGCCCATTACGTACTATACTTGCAGAAGTAATCTGGTGGTGTACACCAACCAAATTTAGCACGCCAACCCCTGGCTCTCACAGGGTGAGAAAGACTAGCAATGGATACAGGTCGGTAATGGTGCAGCCACAGGACCCTCCTCCACTGAACCAGACCACAACAACATGGCCTTTTGTAAGGGCTCAATCCTGGGAGGATCCTGCAGATATCGTTAAAGTTACTGAATAGTGTGTGCTTCCAAGCAGAATTACTTTCGCCTGTGGCCATGTCTATCTTATGCCAACAAATTGCTAGCAATTTACCTCACTTCTGCCCGCCCTAATTATACATGTGAGCTGACTCTCTAAGTTCGCAACAAAGAGTTTGTTGCCCCACTCGCTGAGGTGTACACCATCTGCGGCGAGGCACCGGCTGTCGTTGCTTATGTTACAGCAATTGCTAGATTAAATTAAAATGAAAAGTTATTCTATTATACGCCTAACCTACCACCCCCCCCCCCCCTTTCAGGTGAAAACTTGTTATTGTTGCAAACTGATTTTAACAACTTGACCAATTTACGAAACCTGTGAAAATCCGCCATCTTGTGCCCCTGGATCCCCTAAGTTATTCCCTTATGTATACCCATACGGCTTGTGATTTCCACCTTCCCAATGTTTTTACCTCCTCCATTGTCATACCATTTATGACAGCTGTAGTTGCAGCTCCAATACGGAACGAATGAGAAGAAAATCGGCTTACTTGCCAGCCCAGGGTGGCCGCACACTTTTTCAAAACTGCCTGAAATTGGTACCTTGTTAATGGCGCGCCACTAAAATGTTTAAACAGAAGACCTGTTCCGGCTGGCCTCGCACTTAAGTAAGCTCTCATGCACCTAACCGGGCACACCTGGCGATGACTACCTACTGTCTTCAAATGTATCACTGAACCCACCCCTAGCTGATCTGTTTTTGAGCCTAGTATTCTGACAGACAGCTGTGGTGCCAGCTGAACGTCCGACAACCTGAGTCCTTCACGCCCGGAATCCCCTTGGCCGACGATCTCGCTGACTCTCAGGAACGCGAAGAATGCCAGAGTGAAGGCTGCCGCAAACAAGTTTACCTCAAACTGATTCATACATATGCTGGGCAAGATGTTGATCAACTGCTTTAACCTATCAAAAGTGACGGGCAGCCGGCTATCCTGTCGTTGGCCCTCCTTGGCCAACCCCTGCAACAATTTCTTAAGTACAAAATTGTCGGTGGGGTCCTCCCAACCGTTCAGTTTGTGTTTACAGCTTACACCTGCTAAGTAAGTTCTAACTGTTGCTGGCGCACAGTGTTGTAAAGACAGAGACGCTGCAAAATGCAATACATGTGATTCTGGTGCGGGCCAGCTCTGGGGTAGCCCAAGAGAGTCTCTAAATGCCTCGAACCGGTGTACACCTTGTTCATAAGCAGTATGGGTAGATGGCGCCATGGATTTTTGCACTAGTCTTTTTATTTCTGCAGAAGTACCTGCCAGATGTAGTTGGGTACTGGTGTTGCTCTCAGATCTGCTTCTGGCTCCAATAATCTGAACCTGTCCAGCTGCAAATGAGACAACACATCAGCCAAGTTGTTGCTGCGCCCTGGAATATGCTTCGCCTTAAACAGGATGTTTCGCTCCAGACAGGCTAAAACAAAAATACGCACCAACCCCATTGCGGCTTTGGATCGTCAGGACTGCTTATTGAGGACATGTACCACTGCCTGGTTGTCGCAGTGAAACAGCACCTTTTTGTCCTTTAACTGCTTGCCCCACAGCAAAACGGCCACCACTATTGGGAACAACTCCTTAAATGTGATGTCCCCATTTTCAACTAGTCCTGGTGGGAATAACCCAAATATGTCGTCCTATTCTAGACCAAATGCTGACACAGTAGCCTGCTGAATAGGAATAAACCAATTCAGAATACAGGAGTACATCGTTCGCCCGACATAACAACATTTAAGATTGAGGCTTAAATGTCTTTATTTTGAAAAAATCAAGGCAACTTTTATTATATAGCGCTCAAGTAGAAAAGTTGTTCAGGGCTTGTTTCCAGCATTTGCAGTTTGAGCTCTGTACATGTACATTTTCACAAATCAAAAGAAAAAGCCCTCACATTAATACCTGAAGCGATGGACAATCTTGCTGGACCTTGGAGTCCATTATGTCACATTTTAATATATTCCTTTGAACAGTCATGCTAATAGGACTGCACCTGACCGAGGAATGCAGAGAAATGGTATTTGACAGGTGCGAAAAAAACATGTACCGGCACAGTAGCGAGGTCATTTGGGTGCGTTACTGAGGCTAGTTCAGAGTTGAAATTAACCCATTTTTGGTCATACCACTCAAAAAATTACTACGGTAGAGCAAACACGATTAGGGATAGCACTCAACCCTTTTAACACAAGATACTACATATGACTATTTGTCGTTAACAAGTTTTCTTCTTTAGCACTATATAAAAGTTACTTGATATTTGGGGGGAATAATCAAAGGCCGTCCTTATTTGAGTCTGAAGTTGACGTTGCAAAGTCTTTTTACACAAAATTCAGTGCCAAAGCTTTGTGAAGCAAGCTGATTTTGATCTGCCAAATTTATCAGTTTTCATTTTTTATTTCAGGAACTGCATGCATGCTGAGAAGCAATGCTCCTGCTTTCTTCATCTCTTCAGGAGGCTCTACCGAGCAGAATCAAAGTGCCGTGCAATGCTGAGAAAAAATCTTCTCGATCTGCCAGGATATATGACAGTCTTTGCTTTCTGTTACAGTCACTGCTGACAAGCCATACTCCTGCCTTCTTCCCTTTGTGAATGACGGTGAACCAAAAAGAATCTGCAAAGACACCCTCATGGCGTCCGGATTTCTCCACTACCAACATGGTTGCTGAGAAAATCATCTTGATCTGCCAGATTATCACAATTTTTGCTTTCTGTTACAGTGACTGCAGACAAGACATGCTCCGCCCTTCTGCACTTGTGGAGGAGGGTGAAGCGAGCAGAAGCAAAGACTCCCCATTGGCGTCTGGATTTCTCCACTATCAACATGGCGACCTTCTTGACGTCCACCATGATGACAGCAGGGCTTGTTTATCTCCACGAGGCGCTGACTGTTTGCCCCAAGGCATCTTGCTGGACCTTGGGAGTCCATCCCGAGAACTCTTGCCTGCCGATGACTTTACGTGTGGACTCTGCAGCCCGGCGAGGGAGTTGCTCTCATCGACGGACTGTTCAGATGGCTGGGGAAGTCATCATGCTGATGCGGCTGATGTCCAAGAGCTGGGTTTTGTCCATGATTTTGGTTCTGCTGAGTTTGAGGATGGTTCATGTCTTCTCAACGAAAATACTGCTCAACAACGTGAAAGATTTGGGGTTGCAACTGCCTACCAGGGGTTCGATTCAGGCGCACAGCTTGCACCTGTGTCAGTTGGAGCATCCGTTGTTCCAACGAACGAGAGGACTGCAGACGCTGTGGCGGGGTCATATACGGATAAAATCAGTAAAGGTCAGTGCAGAAGGGGTATTTAGGATGTGAACAAAAACCCCACCTATGAGTTTAAGATGACATGGCCAAAAAAATTAGTCGGTGGGGTGGTTATTTTTTTTTTTTTTTTTAGTTTTTATTGAAGACTGTTTTTGGCTCACGTAAGTGTAGCCTATGCGATGCTAAACTTTGTCTGTCTGTGCGTGCGTGTGTAGTCTCCCTGTCACACTCGCCCCTGTTTGAATGAACTTGGTCCCCAAAGTTCCGAACCATGGACCCGCCAAGCTTAGGTCCCTCCCAGGTTCGTGGAATGGGAACAGCACGAAAAATGATTCAGTGGCCATAACGCCATTCCTGAACATATCATGTCGAGTCCCATCCCTGTCAACGACGCCAAATGTAACCGAGTGCCGAAACACCACAATCACCTTTGGAGGCGAAGTCCAATCAAACAGGATTGAGAATTTTAGCGCTTATTTCTAAGCCCTATAAAAAGTGTTATGCATTCGCAAAGGAATCCATGAACATACAGAGAGTCAAAAGCCGCCAGACCCCATCACAAACAGAACTCTACAATCCACAGGTGTTGCCTACTTCAAAGGCGAACAACTCTGCAGAGTCTGCTGTGAAGGGCGACGGTAATCTCCCTGTCACATTAACTTAACCCCCACTCGCTATATTTTTCTCTTTTGCAGGACGCACAGACTCTGCTTCTCACAGAAGATCAAGCAGGAAAAAGAAGCAAGCAACTAGGAAGACAAAGAACTCCTCTTCTAAAACCAGTGACCACAGCAGCAGCATGTCATCTCTCCATGTGTCAGTTGAACAGCCTTGGTTAGATCAGGACCAGAAGTCTGACGATGTGATTGTTGTGACGCTGTCTGTGCCCAAGCCTCATACATGTCGTAATGCGGAGTCTTCGATCCACAGGACATCTGTTCAGCAGTCAGCAACAAATGACCCACAATTCTCACAAGTTTGTTTGGAAGAAACTATTTCGTTACCTGATGATTGTGTGCTAGATCCACCACAGCAGATTAAGTTGGATGAACTTAGCTGTGCAGCAACAAATAGTCTTAACGCAAATGTTAATAGTCCTGACACTCATACTCTGTTGAATGAGTTTGACGGTTTTGTCCCGCAGAGCTCTCTTGAGCAAAGTGACGGTTTCAGCGCAGAGGATCTGTTGGAACATTGCGAAGATCTTGAAGCCTATGACCAAATCTGTGGGGGAGGTTCTGATTACTTTCAAGAACTAGATCTTGGAGAACACTTTGGGAGCAGTGTTGAAACGATGCAAGATGTCGACAGTGTCACAAGAGGACGGAGCATCAGTTATCATGGTGGAGATATGGTTAATCTGAATGAAGACAAACTTCATGTGGAATCTACATCAGAACATACTGATGTCGATGCTGAGATGTTGCCTGAAATTCTCTTGTTGGAGGAGCATTTGGGTGAATCTGGTGTTCTGGAACACTGCTTGTTTGCAACCAGTGAATTGGGACAACTAGCAGGCCAAGGTGATGGGGCTAGTTTGTACAGCAGTGATGTTAGCCGGTCACATACCGTTTCCTCAGCTGCTGAGAGTACTGGACACTCTCAGGAGTCCGGGACAAATGCATGCAACCCACAAAGCTCTGTTAATGCGTCTGTCTCTTTCCAGCCTGGTAAACGTGAAATGTTTCAGTTATTTACCCTGCCTTGCGACGACAGGATAGGGTTTCCTAGAGTGTGGGATTTGACAGTTGATACCGCCAGCTCTGAGGTAATCACACAACAACGATCGCAGTTCGTTGCAGCCAGCCAAAAAACTGTTCCTTTTGACAGTAAGGAAGGGCTGTCAGCAGTTTACGATATTTGTGACATGGGCCAAATACCAAACCACAACCTTCAACATTCCAGCATCACCCTTGCACCAAACTGTAGAAAAGTGCCTGATCATGGTAACATGGAATCAACCCAAGGTTACCCCTTTGACACTGACACAGACATGGCTTCTTCATTTGAAGCATGGGCAAGAATTACCCATTCTGAGGCGTCATGCATTCAGTATGAGACAGGAAACACTCAGTATGAGGCAGTAGGTGTTCCATCTGAAGCAATGGACATTCCATCTGAAGCAGTGTGCATTCCATCTGAAACAAGCCTTCAGCTTGAAGCAGCAGGCATTCCATGTGATACTGTAGGTATTAAAATGATTAAATCTGAGGCAGCAAGCATTCCATATGAAGCAAGTGGCATTCAGTCTGAAACAGGAGGCATTCTGTCTAATGTGACAGGACGTCTGTCAGAAACATTGTACGTCTGTCAGAGAAATTCTGGTAGTGACCTTGACACACCTGAAATCACAGTATTGTGCATGGGGGACAATGTCTATGTCCTTCAACTACCAGAACCTTCACTGAGTAATGAAACAATGCCTTCTGCTGACACTCGAAGTGTGATGACTAATTTTGACCAATCAGAAGAAAAACTTCCCCAGAACAGCCTAAAAAATGTATCACAACCAGTAACCGAAGCAGACGCTTTGCAAACTGTTTGCATCGCAGACATTGAGATGGAGACAGATTTTGAACAAAGTGCTGATCTCTTGCCTGATATTTCATTTCAAGTAAAGGAAAGCGAGACACAGGCAGTTCCCAAGGTAGATGAGAAACAGAGAAAGTGCCAGATGCAATCCCCAGCCCTATTTCGCCTGAATGCAAACAAGAAAAACAGTGCATCGTTAGGAAATGGTGGTGAGCTAGAGGCTAACGATCTGTCTGATAACTGTTCCAGAGGTTTGAAGACTTCTTTCTCCATCCAACAATACCATGACAACATCTACATCTGTCCGTTTGACTTGAATAAGGATGAAAAGAAGCGGGGCACAACAAATGAAAATTTGACCCCAGCACTATCGGATCAAGCATTGGGTAAACTTGCCACTGCTCTTACTATCGAACAAAATTGCTTAGAAAAATCTGAAGAGGCCAAGGCAAAACTAAAGCGCATGATGTCAGCCGATGTTCTTAGCAAAGTGAAGAGCAGAACTGGAGAATTCTACTGCGACGTTGAGTTAATGAAGAGAAAAACGGTCCGGGAGATTCTGAAGGATGCAGGATGCGAACAGGCAATGTCAGATGCAGAACCAAAACTAACAGTGGGAAGAGGATCATTGCGGAGTAAAAGGAAATATGATTCACTGTCTGAGCAGTCCAAAAGATCCAAATCTGGTTCCAGACGGAAAAGAAAAGCTGGCAAAGAAGTCTATATTGTAGATCAACACGCAGATGGCCAACATCAGCCTACAGCTAGCTGCAGGCGGAAAAGATCGCGCCGTAAAAGAGACAGTCAGGCACCAGCAGCAGCAGAATGTCCACAGAACGGGTCTAAAGAGCACAGAAAAACACCAGAAAGTGAACAAAGTTTACAAACTATTGCAGAAAATGCACCTTGTAAGGTAAAGGAGAAATCAGGCGCAGATGAACACGCTGAAAAGGTTGGTGATGCATCACTGAACACACTTTCCGTAAAAGCGTGCATGGGCGAACAGAGGCAGGTGTTGGGTGAAAAACAGTCGACCAACATACGCCCGTCTGGAAATCAACCAGTCTTTGGACAGGGGCATGAAAATGCTTCAGGAGTTTGTGAGCTTGGAGAGCAATTAACGTCTGCCGAGCAAGGAATGCAGACTGGTGAGGAGCAGGCAGCAATTCCGAGCTCATATAGTGAGCAACCAAGTACAGCTGAGCAAAATAACAAAAAGCTAGAAACAAGATTTCAAGGTGAGCTACCCAAGCATAATGGAACACAGGAGAGACGGTTCACGGATCAGTTCATTTCATGCAGCAAACGAAGGTGCGATGTTGTGCAAAACGGTATGCAAACAGTAATAGAAGCTGATGCACAAGTTGACCAATCGTTCACTGGTGAGCAAGGTGCAAATCCAGATGATGAAATTGCAACAAGAGCTGATGAATTTGGTAACGAATCAGTCGTGGATAAGCAGAGTACGAGTTCTGATGAGGTACAGTCGACCACCAATGCTGATCCAAATGATATTCCAACAGTGGCGAATGAGCAATGCACAAAGGCTAAAGAGTGTTTGTGTATAGGACCTGGTGTGAATACTGCCAACACTAACAACAATCAGAGTGACTATTCTACTGAGAATCAAGGGCCAGGCAAGACTACAAGCAACAGCGAGCAAGTTGAGAAATCTGGTGAGGCTCAGATGGCAAACATTAGTACAGGTAGTAGTCGGCAGCTTGAAAAGAACAATGAACAGGAGTTTGAAAGCATAATGGCAGTGCAGACAAAAGTTTCACAATGCACGGAGCAGCCCCATAATAATGGTCATCTTGAAATAGTGGACAAACTGATGCCAGCAAAGGTCATTGAGCATAGCATTGTCCAAGCTGAAAACACTGGTCAGCAACAGCGTTTCTTGCCGGAATGCTCAGCTGCTGAAAATGACAACGAAAGGGAGAATGAACGAGCTGACCTTGAAGGTGACTGTGTGAGAGAAGACGCCGCTGAAGACAGCAGTGATGCCATCAGCATGTCTGTATCTTCAGACGCAAGTGACATGGAAGATGTAAATGACATGGAAGATGTTCTGGCTGAGACCGAAACTTTACAAGATGATGTGGCTGAGGTAGAAACTGTACAAAGTGCTGGCAGGGAATTCCTGTCTGATTCAGTAAAAGATAGAGAAAATCTTGACATCAGCTGTCTTCCTGTTGTAAGGAGAGAAGGAAGGTTCATAGACTCAGAGACAATCTACAACGGTGAGATTAATACCCTGTATCGAGCACCTTTTCTCTTAGTCATCCAAAAGCCAACAGCTTCAAACAGTCATGTCGCCCCCTCTTTGCCTGTCTCCAGAACAGTTGTTAGTGAAACTCTGAAAGACCAGCTGGTTAAAGGAAGAAAAGGGACTGCTGTCACCAGAGAAACGGCGTCCTCCAGTGTGAATCAAGTTCAGGGATCTTCACAGAGAGAATCTTGGAAGGTAGGAATGACTGTGAATTCTGTCTCGCAGTCACAACTTCAGAATAACAGTTCCAAAGAAAAGTCTCTATCTCAGGAAGTGACTGTAGCTCGTGATGACTCGGGTATGTGGCTTGACACTATCGTTCAAAGAGAAAACAGCAGTGAGATAACCGACTTTCATTATTTGAGTAGGTTCCTGGAGATGAGTAATCAGGAAAGTCAGTATCCCCTTGGAACAGGCAACAACCATGCTACAGACAATGCAAACAACGGTGGCCACTTTGCAGGTCGGCTAGAGATTGGGAAGTCTGTAAATTGTACAGGGATCTCTGCAGTTGGCGCTTACTCTGTTGGACCCACTGGCTTTAGTGGAGTTTTCCCTTCTGCATCATCTTCAAGCTTCACCGGAGGAAGAGATTTCCCAGTATCAACTTCACAGACAGAGTTTGTGAAAGACAGTGAGACCATAACGTCTTCAGCAGAAACAGTTTTTCTCCCTCATATAGTCGGTCAGGTATCTCAAAATGGCACAACTTCAGCAGGGAAATACACTTCTTCATTTGGTGACAATTCTCTTGACGGCCTTCACAGCAGGACAGACACAGTTTTCCCAAATGTTGACTTTGTGGAACAAAACTTGGCAGCATTTTCTGGTGAAAATCATTCCAGGGAATGTTCTGGCACTGTGAACGGCAATCTCCATTCTTCCTGTCATGAAAATTACTCAGGAGACATTTCCAGAATCATTAAAGGTAATGATTGGACATGTTTTGAGGAACATTTTTCAGGAAAGTCTTATAGCGTGGTTTCTCTTGAAACCCCTCTTGTTGTAAAACAGGAAAGTGGTATAGAAGATTATGTGACAGTGGCTGATTTTGATAATTTCATTGGAGACTGTTTTTTTGAAAAGCCAGTGAAGTTTGACAGAGATCATTGTTTGCAAGGAGTGATCGATAGTTCTGGTGATGCGTCTTCTCTGCCTTCAGACAAAACTGGACATTATTCAGAAAACTGCAGGTCTTTGACAGTAAATTTGGTAAGAGAAAGTCAGTCTTCTGCATCTGTGCAAGATGTTGAAGCAAGCAGTACAGAACTACTATGTGCCATGACTGCAATTCATGGTCAAACCAGTTGTGGGAGCACAAGTCACGGCGAACACACTGAAGAAATGAACAAAACTGAGAAAACAAGAGCATCACATCCTGTCAATTGTCACACTGATTATTCACATACCCAGGGTTCCATGTCACTTCAGTTACGTCCTTTTGTTGTGAGTGAGAGCAGCGATACGTTTGAGACCAAAGGCTGGGCCGATATGAACAGTACAACACTTGGTATGACAAGCACTAGCCAGGTTGATCAGAATCCCATGCACAGCGCCCTTTCAGTTCAAATTTCCCCGGACTCTGAGAGTAAAAACAGTTTTGTGTTTGAGTCCCGTGATGACATGAACAGACTTACACCAGCCTTGCCTTTGGCAGGCTCACAGAACTATGAACCACTTCCAGAATTCATGCCATCGGGGCAGCATGTAGGATCACTGAATGTTTCTGGAAAAATGGATTCTGCTGTGAGCGGCAGTGGTGTTGCTGACAACTTGAGGGATTTGCAAATCCAGAAAGCGTCAGAAAACAAAACACAGTCATCTGAAAGGTTTGAGATCTCCGATGGAACCTGTAATTTCCTCTCAGAATCTGGGGAGGCGAGTTCACGCTCTGTGCAAGCGGTTTGTGTTAAAATGAAAGATGAAGCTAAACACAGCAGGTTTAAGGCAGACATGGAAAGTAGGCCAAGAGATAATGCTGGAGACAGGCTCGGCACCAATGGAAATGATCTTCTCGAAATATGGATGGGAGTGAATTTGAGTTCCACAGTTAGTGGTCAAACTGCCGATAATAAAACTGTACAGGGTCAGACGTTCCAGAGCCTGGCCAGAGAGAACAGTGTCAGGGTGATGGCCGGTTCATCACAACTAACGGTCATACCAGTGAATCCAACATTGTCAGCTAATCACTGTGACCAAGGCCAATTACCATGGTTGTGGACAAGTGTGAATGTTCCTGAGACTGCAAACTCGGCTGCCGGAAAGACGACGGAAAGCCGTTCCAAACTGTGTGGAGCTGTCGGCAACCTTCAAGAACATTCGTCTTTGGGAAGCACCTCAAATTTTGACAAGCTTTTAGAAGCTCTGAGTCAGCACAATGCCCCAGTTGTAGATGGTGAGACGTTACATGGTGCTGTGAATGTATGCGACAGGAATCAACAGCAACAAACCTCAGATGCTCCTGCCACAAGATGTGGCCAGGATCTGTGTACAGCGTTGCCTGATGTGCAGCAGCCTTGTCCAGTTTCCAGCGTTGCTCAAGATTCTCGCTTCAGAGACATTTCCACGATTTCTGCAGCTAGTCTCGCTCGCTTGTTTTCCAGCACAACTGAGTTGCAGTCTCTCCCGGTACCAGGGTCCAACCTTTGTGAACGTCAGCTGCAAAATTCAACAACGCCTAGTTTTTTTACTCCCAGCTGCACAAATAGTACTGTTGCTTCCGCAGCATCCTTTGATTCTGTGGTCTACAGTGAACATGCAGTCATGCCATTTACCAGTAGTTCTAGTATTTTGCCCTCATCCGAATCTTTGCACATAAACGAGTTGTTACCACCTTTCATCTCAACCACAGCAACATCACAGACTTCAGAATCCGTTGCCGGTGGTAACGGTAATCTGCTCCCCATGGTTAAAACTGTTTTCCAAGAACAGCCAGTGAAGCAAAGTATGCTCTTGCCTGTGTCAACTGTACACAATTCGACAAGCTTCCATGAGCAGGCTTTGCATGTTTCCTTTGCTTCATCTACTTCTACTGCACTCGTCATGGATGCTTTAGCTGAGTCTCCAAAAAGTACTGTCATGCCTGACTTCACAGAAAATGATGACAATTCCAGCTTGTCATGGTTAGCTGATGTGGCCGGTTCTGGTTCTTTAAGCTCTGTGCCAGCAGAACCCCCAGATGTATCATGTTCTTGTCATTCAGATACTCTGCAGTCATCATCTAGCCCCTGTACATCTTGGACTGCCACCAGCCCGCCACAACTTGTGCAGTCCAGTTCATCAGAATGTTCACAGTCATCTCCATCCATGACTGTGGCTGGTTCTGGAATGACCCCAGCAGAGTCTTCATCCTCACTGTCAGCCACCTGTTCAACGACAACGAGATCTTCAGGCTTAGAGATGGGTGTGGGTGGATCTCCGTCGCTTTTGGCATCTTCAGTTGGACTTTTCTCTCAAACGCATCAAAGTTTAGTGTGGGGAGAATGTTCACAAGAAGTTGCAACACAGTCAGCCCAGTCTGACTGCTGTGAAGGGTTGACCTCAGCACCAACCTCTGTGCTGACTACTTCCAGCCCACCTGGCTCAGTGGCAGTGACTGTGCCGTCAGGATCTGCACAACCTTCAGACTCCTCCTGTGGTAGTCGGCACACAAGAATCCCAGTGAGCTGTTCAAGTCCCTCTGTCCTTGTAACTCAACCAGAGATTTCAGTGACAGAAACAGCTTCAGATACAAGAATCTCTGTAAGTTGTGCAAATAACTGCAGTCAGTCTGTATCTTCAGCACCAGTAACACCCTCAGACGCAAGAACCTCAGCAAACTGTACAAGTGCCCCCCACTTCCTTGGTCAACCAACGTCTTCAGTAACAGCAGATGCGTCAGGTTTAAGGGATGCTTCAAGTACCCCTGTGGTTGTGGATCAGCCTGTGTCTTCAGAGTGTGACCTGCACTCTGCCTCATCATCCGAGGCATCGTCAGGCTTGTGGACAGGAGCTATGAAGTTTGTTGTCAGACCTGTTCCGCCTCAGAGGTCAGTTGTAATTATGTCTGCTGATGTGTACTGTGTGTAGATATGCGTGTGTGTGTGTGTGTGTGTGTGCCATCACACATGACATTTCGTTTATGTGTGTTTTTGAGAGAGGGAGAGAGAGAGAAAAGAGAGAGCGTGTGTTTGGTTATGTTTTTCTCGAGTCTGGATGAGTTGTTTGCTATACTACATGTACCAGATTTATGATGACACATGTGGGTTGCCCTTACAAGGATGGTTGGGGAGGGGTGTGTGGCATTAATTTATATTAATGGATGTCCTACTTTTTCCATCTGACACTACAGGTACCGTCTTTCCTGCAACTGCCACCCGATGACAGTGAAGAGTGGGGGTAAGACTCCAGGCCTGCCCTGCATCCCCTTCAGCCCTGCCATGCTCAACTGCCCCACCATGGATGCTCTCCCCCGTGTAGTCGCCAGGCCTGGGGATCTGCCCCAGAACCCCTGTCTTGTCAGTGAAGGTAGGTGATTATCAGTCTGCCGTGCTTGTTCAGATTAATACTCGGTGTTGTTCCACACACAAAGAACACTAAGTCAGTTTTACCTGGATATAAAATATATATTTGTCAAAATGTCAGGGCCGCCAAAATGTGTTGTGTCAAAAGACACCCTGAGTGTCAAAAAAGCTGACAGATATTTGACCGGCCTGGGTTCACAGCAATGCATTAGATTTAAAAAAAAGTGTGCATCAAGGACTCAAGACAGAGGCATGGGAACAACACTAAATACTTTTGCACAACCCTGACTCAAATCTAATCCAATAATTCTAAAATGTCCGATATGAAAAAAGTACATCCAACAGCTTTATCGGTACAGTTCAACCTGTCTGGAGTGATCGCCCATGGGACTGACCGAAAGAGGTCGTCATGGACAGGTGGTCACTAGGCATGGGTGAATCATAAAGAAAAATACTTGTCAAGGATCCTTTGCGGTGGTCATTATCCAGAGATGACATGTCAGGGTAGGTTTAACTCTTATTTGTTTCCATCTGTCAACTTTTTAACATGTTTTTTACATCCATTTGTCAACAAAAATCTGACACGAAGTAATTTGGTTGTGTCAGGTAGCAGATTTTTTCATTATTAGATGGTACAGTATTGGACTAATTAAGATGCAGTCAGTTGTCATATTATATATATTATCATGAAGGTATTTACAAAATAAACCAACTTTAACATACACTGATTTCAATGAAAGCAGACATGTGATAATGATATTTGCAGTGGTATGCAGGTGAAGTGAAGGTACACTCAGAATTCATTGTTGTGCATCATTAGCTTCATACCTGTATTACATATGTTTCAGGTGTGTATGAGTACAGTCCTAGTGCAGCAGACATCCACATGGCTCAGATGCTGCGCACCGATAAGCACCAGAATGACGTCAAAGCGCCATGCCTGCACTGCAAGAATTATCTCCTTGAGGCCATTTGTATTGGAGACTTTGTTGTAAGCGTTTTTCCTCTCATTTCAGTTTTGTGTGTTCATTTTAGGAGATAATGTGTGCACACTTCAAGCATAAATATTATGCACAATTTTGCAGATTATTAACAGCTATTGTGTTTTCAGTGTAGCAATAAGGCCCGATATTTAGACGAGACAAGTATAATGCCGACGAGTCGAAGACGAGTCGCATTATACTTGTTCGAGTCTAATTATCGGGCCCTATTGCTACGATGAAAACACAATAGCGTTTATATAGCTATTCTGACATTAAATTCTGTGTTAAAATCATGTTTTTGTCAGCAACAAGTACCAGAATGGACAATGTTGTTGATTGCAGACGACGGTTCCCTTTCCGCATGAAGCCACGGACATAATCGAACAATGAAAAACCCACGGACATGTATTACGGAGAAAACTCGAGATAACCGGATGTTTAGCATTACGTCAATATGGTAGGAATCATATGACGTCATGACGTATCATGCTTGCCTACGTAGATTGTATGTTCGAAAGTCTGACTGCTGTTGGGAATTCGCGTGGTGAAGACTGCGGTAAATCTGTAGATGATAAGAGAACAAGGATTGTCTCAGAAGAAACGTCTAAATGTTTCAGACCGGTAACTTCATTTCAACATTGCACTATACAATGGACGTTCTATGTGACAGGAGAGTTTGCTGATTTTGTGTTAAACATTGGAGAGATCGTCTACTAGAATCAGAGATAGGTCGCTTCAGATTGCAGCTTCTGGAAATTTGCAAGGTTTGTTGCCTGTTAAAGAACTGGATTTTACACGTAATGTATGTCATGTACAGTTAGCAACAACAAAAACACACACAAAGCAAATGGCATCGTCTGTCGACTAGTCACAGAAACAAACCTGGCGAGGTATGCGTGTACTTTATACACGTGGAAGAAACCGGAACCATGCGTCTTTGTTATTGCCAATATGCTTTTGGATATTGGTAATAATGGCCGACTTCCGTAGCATTATGCTTTGATGATCGGAAAAGGGATGTGTGAGACCATCCAATCACAGCCCCCGAATTCCCCCACGTGTCCATCAGAATAGCTATATAATTTTATATAGGAGCATGAGCAGATTAATGAAAGACTATATCCTTGTAATAAGAGGAAATGACCTGTTTATGTTCTTTTCTCTTATTTATTTTTAGACAGAAAACTTTTCTACTCTTTGCAACTTGTAACTTGTGTGTGTGTGTGTGTTTTATGCAGCATTTTGTTTCCTTAAATGAAGATGCAACTCGCAAGAATGATTATGAAGCACTTACAAATTATTTTCACTGGACGTAAGTGATAATTTGATTCAGCATTTTCTACCATTTTGAACTGACTTTGATTGGTCGTCTGTGTTTGGCGTTGTCTATGTTCATCATTTCTGTTGTCTTTTCTTGTACCCTGTTGTTATTTTTTACAGTTCACAGTCAGTGATGAGAAATACAGCAAAGACTCCCACGTTTGGATTTCTTATGTAAGCAGGTGAGTAATTTACAGATAAATGAGGAAATTGATAAGGGAAGCAAGGAATCCGTTAACAACATGGAGAAGGATCACCTTTGTAAGACCACTCCTCCAAGTGGCAAATCAAACTCGAATAACTGACTGTCGCAATGATCTACACAGAACTACTTTTGTACCAGATGAAGTGTGTGACCAACCTAGACCCTAGCAGCAACAACCTCTCATTCCCCCACCTCCCCCAGCAAGCGCCACACGACGACAACAGCATGGGTGGGCACAGCAGCAGCAGCAGCAAAATCTCATTCCCCCGCCTCCCCAACAGGCACCATAACGACAACAGCCTGGGCAGGCACAGCAGCAACCTCGCATTTCCAAACCTCCCCAACAAGCGCCACAACGACAACAGCATGGGCACAGCAGCAATGTCCCCAGTCACGTGTTTTTTAGTGGGAATGCATCACAAACGATCCGGAGAATAACAAAATGGACTGGGTTCCTCTGCAACCTGACGAGTTTAGGAGCTTTCTTGGGCTGGCTCTTGTGATGGGAGTATTGAGAAAACCAGCAACCAGACTCTATTAGTCCGCAAATCCACTGTTGAGAACGCCAATCTTCGGTGACTTCATGAGACGTGATCGGTTCTCACTCATTTTGAGATATGTGGGCTTTGTAGATCAGAATGAAGACCTGAATGTGGGGCTCCACAGGAATTATCCAGAGTACCAGCCTCTGTGGCATATCAACTGGTTGCCGAAAAAGGCTAGGAAATTTGTGCATGGTGCCTTTCAAAGGTAGACTCAGTTTCAAACATTTCAACCCCATGAAACCCACTAAATGAGCCATCAAGGTTTGGGTTGTGGCAGAGTTCAAAACAGAATAAATTCTGAACGCGAAGCTGTACGCAGGCTGCCGAGGGGTTCCAGGAGTCAAACAGACAAGGAATATAGTTATCCACCTGATTCAGAATGCAGAACTGTTGCGTCAGGAATACACGTTCTCAGACAACTTTTACACGTCGCCTGCGTTCAGGCATGGTACTCTTCCGCCGATTGGCGGAAATCCGCCGAAAACGAAAATCCGAAAAAAAAAGAAGAAAAAAAAATCTGCTGATTGACTTGAGATTATTATTTTTTCTTACTCAAGCCTTGTTATCTTTCACTTATATCCCTCTCAGCTTCAAGGAGAGGGCACTAAAAACATTTGAATTAGTAAAAAGTCGTCAGCTTCAGGGGGCGTTCCCTGGAGCAATTTTTTGATTAGTGCTTTTGTGAACAAGAAACACTTAACAAGTGGCTCTATCCCATCTCCCCCCTTTCCCCTATCCCATCTCCCCCCTTTCCCTCGTCGCGATATAACCTTCGTGGTTGAAAACGACGTTAAACACCAAATAAAGAAAGAAAGAAAGACAGGGGGCGTTGCCCCCTGACCCCCACAAGGGGCACTGCCCCTGGACCCCGCAAGGGGGCCTGAGCGGCCCCCTGGACCCCCGGCTTTATTTCAGCTGAAACTGCCATTCCTTCAGTACCATGCCTGCCTGCGTTATTCCAGGAGCTTTGGGAGATTGACACCCTAGTATGTGGAACAGTCAGTTACACACGGGCATGACTCCAACAGGGCATAATGCAACGACGACCTGTTGGGCTGCAGAACGAGAGGGCTCATCTGTAATGAGCCAGTCCGGACCGCTACAAGCAATTGCATGGCAGGACACACAAACTGTGTACCTACTGAGCACAGTCCAGGAGGCATGCAGCTATCGAGGCTGTAGAGCGCACCGTGAGATAGGATGGGCGAGAAGATTTCCCTTGTCCCAAACCCATCAAGGAGTACACAGCATCCATGGGAAGAGTGGATCTGGCTGACCAGTACACCCAATATTACTGCTTCTTCAGGAAAACACTGAAATGGCCCATTCGGCTGTTTTTCAAACTGGTAGAGGTGTGCAAATTCAACTCATTCTGCCTTTACCAGTGCAGCCCCAACCACCCTGGTCCCCACATGATGTACCTCCAGTATACCCTCACCCTTGCTGACCAGCCCCTGTCGGTTCAACATTTGAATCGGCCGAGAGGTCGACCTGCCCTCATGCCAAGGGTTGCCCGGCTGACCCTGAGATGTATGCCACATGACCATGGCAACATGATTTGTGCTATAATTTTTTTGCACACTGTGGTAAATAATTTGATGGATGTAATCTGATCTGATGGAAACACAACTGTTTTTTGTGTACCACCATTATTGTTTTTTGCAAAAAGTTATGTTATGGCAAGTGCTCAACATAGATTTATTTGTCATTTTTAAGCAAATAGAACATCTGCTGGCCTGTATGCAGGTGAACAATTTGTGAACATACATGTTTACAACTTGGTAGTGCTAGTGCCATGGCACAAAAGAGAGCCACAAACGACTGCAGTGGACACACATTTGTACAGGAATTAGGCTATTTTGTTATGTTCTGTCAACTTCATTTCAACTTGATTTGTACTGGCTGAAATTGACAGACTGCTTTGTTTTTGCTTTTTCCCCCTGCTTTTTATTTGTTTATTTATGTGTCCTGAAGAAGCCTCCATACAATACAGCTGGTGACTTTCCCTGCAGCTGAAATTACATTACATAAAAAGGGCCGCAATGTATTCACGCCTAAAGAATTAACATGGATGAAACTTGCCATCAGAATATCCAGAATTTCCTGGTTCGAATGCTTTGTTTCAAACAGATTTTCTGAATTTTCAAGGGCAAATAGGAAGAAAAAACAATATATTTAGGATATACATGTATACATCTCAAGGTAATGTTTCCTGATCTTAAAGATTCAGGTTTCATCCGTGGAAGTTTTGACCTGATAATTAGCATAAAATAGTCAATACTTTGACTTTTAATAAAAAATGTTAAAAAGCTTGGAAATTGTGTAATTATTACAGTTGAACCTGACCGGTCCATGCACACTGATGTTGTATTTGCGATATAATTCACCTTTCCATAGCAACCACCTGTCTTTAGGAACCTTTTTTGAGTGGTCAGGTTTGACTGTAATAATAAATAATGTGTTTGTACAGAAAGCTGTGCTACAGCATGGTGCTCACAGAACCCCTGAAGGAAGACCACAAACACACAGGTCACCACTCAGTGGTCAACACTGAAATCTACTTCAGCACCATCATAGGCCTCTGGGGCAGCGACAACAGACTGCTGCTGCAACTCAAATCGGCACCAGAGATGTTCATTGGACCGGGTAGCGCACACTCCAAGAAGAAAGCCAGGAGATGTAAAGACATTGACGTCACGGGGGGACAGTTACGAAAAGTGCCCTACCACTTTGTGAGTGGTGATGCTCTTGACTATTATTATATATGTTTGATTTTTTGTTCTTTTGTTTTTTTAGGTCTGAAGACTAAGTAACTACAGGCTTAGGGGTTGTCAGACTGATTTAAGGATTTTTTGTTCTTCTCCTTGTTCTGTGTGTGTGTGTGTGTGAAAAACTGACATCTTGTGTGCAACAGTCTCAGATTTGAAGAAACTGTCCAGGCAACTTTGAGAAACTTTCAGTAGAGGGAGCAAACAAAGGAGTGCTTCAGCCTGCTTACTAAGTGTATTTCTTTCGAATACATCACCTCAATTTAACTATTAGGAGTTACCTTACTTACGAGTGCTAGACTGAGAAGCATCCTATGTTACAAGTACTAGACTGTAAACAAGGTCGCCAACTCTAGATTTCCGTCAGTATACCATTTAGGGGAGTAGTCTCCCCTTGTCGGTAGTACCTCTCTGCGCATGTGCCAATGCCCATAATCCCCAGTTTCAATTTCTTGCTACGGGGAGCTAGACGTGTATCTTACACGTAGTAGTCAGTTGATCTTACAAATTCCATTTTCATGGAGAGTGTTTAAATCAGATATCTGAGTGGTAAAAGATTAAACTTATGGATAAACTCAAGTGTTTGCACTTTGAGATTTACACTCAGCTAAAATCTGTTGATACCACAGTGACCAGGAGACAGCTCTTCAAATTCAAATAGAACAGGCTGCACATATATACTTATGTTCTGTTCCAGTGCACAACAATTGATGTACATTACACTTGAATGGCATGTTATGAATAATATACAGTTGAAACCATGCCTTAGGGGCATGAATAAACTTGGTTGTTAACACATGAGTATTACACTCAGCTGAGTTTTCACAACATGCAAGATCGAGCAAGGCTCTGAATAATACTCACAGGTGAGCTTCCTATAATGTTGTCATGCCTCTACTTATTCCTGGTTCGTAGGCAAAACCTAAGCCTTTGACCTTTAACAAGGCCACATCTCTACTGTTGTCACCTAATCCTACGACTAGGTCTCAGAAGTAGACAACAGGACCTAACAATAAGAGGCCGCCCATAAATAACACTGGCTCTAGTCAGGTTCATACAAGGGATACAATGTTTATCATTCCATATTATGGAAAATATAACATATTTGCTAAACGGATGTTGTTACAACACACAATTAACTCTGCCTCCTAGACAGAGCGGCTACTCTCATGAGAAAGGTACTGGATAAACTCTTGGCACAACCATGCCGTTATCGGTACGAGGGGGAATTAAGTCATATTGACATGTATTTATATATACGTAGACATTACCAAACAGACAATGTCGGGCGCTCTGGGGGAATACCTCCAGAAAGCACAGGAAGAGACAGGCTTCCTTTTCGCCCTAATAACTCCCAGGTCTACAACCTCTCCCTTGAGGTGACCCCGAAACACGGCTGTTGACAGGACTGGGCTCCTCCCACCACTATCTTTGCCAGGGATCCCCATCATGATGGTGGCTTCATGCATATTGACTACCAGTGTTCAGTGCTGCAAACTGCCTGTAGCGATGCATCAGCACAGGAAGGACAGCTCCCGCCCCCCCATTGCCTGTCGACATCCTCCTGGCGGACTGAGGAAGACCTAATGTTTAACGCTCTTGGAACTAGACCAACAGTTCACGCCTGACCATATTCCGAAGTGCCCGACAGAAGTCTGAGAGTGTGAGGAGAATGCCTAGAGCCTCCTGGTTATCTTCATCACCTGGAATGGAGAGCAAATGGTTAGAGGCTACAACCTTCACAGCGGGGAGCCGCCCTACCAGTAACAAGATGGCACCTGCAATCTGCATACAGATCACCAGTCAAACAGCGGTGGACAACTGAACAGGGTATGGTAGTCACATCAGTTTCCATGCATACTGCAAGCTCTCCGGGTCTCTAGATGTCTCCTTCGGATACACAGCTACAAGACAGACACTGCGGACCAAGATAAGAGGAATCAAAGTGTCTCAAGACATTTGCCTGAGGAAACTACTCTGAAGATCACTCACACTTGGAGTGGAGCTTGTTCAACAGGGTAACAGGCCCAAGAATCTTGCCATGCAAGCGTCGGGCAACACGGGTGAGCATGTTCAGGCTACATCACAAGGCGGGGAGCTGTTGGAGATAATGCAGAGACGGGGGAAGAAGTGCTCTGAGAACGTCAAGTACAGAATGCTTTCATGACCTGTGGACGGACCCAGCGTAACAACTTGTAAGAGTGGCCCCTTCTTCCCGAATGTCATCTGACACCCGCCTCAGCCAGGGGATGATGATAGAAATGCCAGATTGTACAGTCGACACTCCACAGAGGATGTCCCGAATGTCATCTGACACCCGCCTCAGCCAGGGGATGATGATAGAAATGCCAGATTGTACAGTCGACACTCCACAGAGGATGTCCGACACCCGTAACAGGTCACATCTCGACTGATAATGGTAACAACTCTGGCAGAAGCATCAACAGGAGAGACGACAGTAGACGTCCTGGAGAAGGGGAGGGCCGTTTAAGATCACTGGGCAGGTGCCCCTGAGATGATCAGCAGCTTTTGGATGACAACCTACTCCAGGGTCAGGCAGTGCTTAGGCTACAAAACCTCATGGAGATTATCCTTGGACCAAGTCAAGGCCCGCCCTGATATGGCCCTTCGTGGTCGGCTGGGCGTTAAGCAAACAAACAAACAAACAAACCAAGTCAGGGCAAAACCCTTCGACAGGGACAGCACTGAACCTACGTCATGCTTCAGAGACGGACAGACTTGACTAAAGAGGGAAGGTCTCCCGAGGTGACTCCGCCCGTTTTCCACGGACTTTCCAGGAAGGACACTGGGAGATAGTCTGAGGTTTGGCCAGCCATCCGCACTAAGAGATCCATGGGCCAGATTTCAAAGATCAAGGAGGACCTCTCAGCCCATGCATATTAATTAGTGCTGCCAGACATCATGGACTGGGTAAAATCATACGTCCCTCCATCATTGAGTCAAAGTTTCCTGGAACAAGAAGAGCTTCCTCTGCCTTTAGGGGTATTGGGTACGGCCACAGACACACTTGGGTTTGGGAAGGCTCAGCCACCCCTTCCAACCGAACCTTGGATTGGACAAGCTTCGTTTGCCTCTTACAACTGGCGCTCTAAGATCCCTGGACCACAGAGATAAGACCTAGAGGTATTCCTCCCCCTAAAGGCATAATGAGTGCGGCAATACCTTTGACAGTGGGTGAATATGTCCATCCCATCCATATGTAGACTCTCAGATGCCTGGACTCAAGAGCTAAAGGAGGTGGAGGTAAGAGACACAGTGAGATCCTAGCAGGAGCTAGGAATACCACACAAGGCTATCTCCCTCGCTCCCAGTCTACGGTGACACAAGGTTATTGGGTGAGTAAAAGTTGTGTCACTATAAGAGCTTGAGGTAGAGACACAGTGAGATCCTAGCTGGAGCCAGGAATACCACACCAGCCTTTCTCCCTCGCTCGAAGAGCTTGAGGTAGAGACACAGTGAGATCCTAGCTGGAGCCAGGAATACCACACCAGCCTATCTGACTCCCAGTCTACGGCTACGCGTCGTTTTTGGGTGAGAAATGTGGCAACTCGGGTGCTGACTAAGACCTTTGTCAAGTCAGAACTTTGCATCAGACCAAGAGAGTACACCTCCTGCCTCAGGCAGGGGCCTGAAAACAACTCTGCATAGTCACCCTAGAGCTCAACTCCACAAACAGCTGAAGTGCCCCAGAGCTCACAAAGCTATGCTGGTCAGACAACGCAACACTTGCCACCCACAGCCACGCCCACTGAAAATCCAGATATGGACTTGGGTGATCCAGGCAGAAGTACTACTGAGATCACAACATAGACTTCTTTGTGAGTTCAACTACCAGGGGGAAGAACTATGCATCAGCCCAAGATAGTGCACCTCCGGCCTATGAACATCACTGCATAGTCATCCAAGAACTTGTGAGCTCTACAGAAATCTGGAGTGTCCCAGAACCCACAAAACCTATGCTGGGCAAACAACCCAGCAGTTGCCACCTACAACCATGTTTACAGAAAACCTAGATCAAGGACCTGGCTGATCAAGCCAGAAGATGGTCCTGCTGAAATCACAAATGGGACCTTGCAGTGAGTTGCATGCCAGGCATGGCACCCTCTTGAGGAAGACAAGAGCGGTCATTCAGCCAATAAGGGCTCAGAGATGCCCATGGTCACTGGGGACCCCCTCACGTTATAAGTGTGGAATTTCAAAGTAAGAAACAGGTTTTCCCCTTGGGTAAAGGCAATACAGCTGGCTGTCTGTCACTGGCTATTCTAGGACAAATGATACCTATAACCATTAAGGGTAGGCTTATAGCCCCCACATGCGTTGAGACAGGCACAGGAAAGGTGCAGACAGTGACCTTACTGTTGAGCGCACTTGCGCTTACTTCCTGTCACGCTGGAGGGACAGCTAAGTCAGCCTGAATTTACACTGGTATCTGAGCCTACCATCTTCATTAGAGAGGTAAATTCAGAGAGAATATATATATTCATTCATGCGACTGGCACAATTTGATAGCCATGGAAAGTGGTGCCTCAGACCAGAATTCTACAGGATCTCTGGGAACTCTGTCAATCTCCCTTAATAGAGGATCAGTCGCAGAGACGCACCTTGGTGATAAGTTCAAGGTATTAGAGGAATTGTATCTCTGATTGCCCCACAGACCATTCCTCATCTTTTTAGGTCGTTCACCTGATGCGCCTGCAGAACTTCACGTTGCTGGGGAGTCGGGTCGCCCAAGGCGCATAATGGCGAGTCATTACCATAACCCAACATTGATAAAGACAAAGCGATCAGAGGAATAGTAACAACCACCGAGTAGAAATCAGCTCTTCATTGACAGGTGGGACTTTCTTTCGATAGTCCCTTTCTGGAGCAAGTTGACACAGTGGCAACAATGCAACTTGCCACTCGCCCGACTCAGGTATTCTTGCTTCTCAGTCCGATGATCTATCCTTTTCTTCCCCCGATTTTACAGGGGGGATTCCGGACAAATGGGCTGAGTCAGGTGAGGTGACACTAGATTTACCGATCGAAAGTCCAACCCTCCAGCCTGTTATCTATTCTCCTAATAGTTAAATTGAGGTGATGTATTCAAAAGAAATATGTATTTCGTACAAGTAAAATGACTATTTCTAAGAATACTCACCTCAATTTAACCAGAGACCCTCCCACCAACCCCGCTATTGACTTAATAGCTTCGAATTGAAACTGGGGATTCAGGGCATTGGCACATGCGCAGAGATCGAGGTACTACCGACAAGTGGAGACTACTCCCCTAAATGGTATACTGACGGAAATCTAGAGTTAGCGACCTTGTTTACAGTCTAGTACTTGTAACATAGGACGCTTCTCAGTCTAGCACTCGTAAGTAAGGTAACTCCTAATAGTTAAATTGAGGTGAGTATTCTTAGAAATAGTCATTTTACTTGTAAAAAATACATTTTCCTTTGAAAGTGTGAAACTCCCTACTCAAATCAGCTGATGTATTCCGCATACATTCCGTATTCTGAGTTGAGCAGAGAGAAATTGCGATTTTTAACATTTTGGTGATTATAGTAATGGTTGGTTCTGGTGCGAGGAAAGCAGTATATATATACTGCTCGCAAAAATGTTGTGATTTATCAAGTAACTTGGTTTGATACAATGCTTTTCTTTTCTTCTTCTTCTTTTTTTTTAAAGTTTTGTTTTAGATAGTGTAGTAATAAACACTGACAATTTTATCCTTCCCAGAGCAATGCATTCTGTTCTTTAAGAGAAATCAAGAAACAGTTCAAGCTAAATGTAACTTGCTTCTGAAGAGGGACTTGACACAAAAGTCTTTCACTCAAAAGATTGGAATCCATTCTTATCTACATATGCTTTTGATCAGAAACCCTCTGTACTTTTCAGGTGACATTTCAAAGCAGAGTAGCGGACACAATTAAGCGCGGTTTGTGCATGGACTCTGCTTTCTGTGATCTCTTGATCCGCCCCCTCACTGTTGATCTTCGCGAGACTTTCCACTCTATGCGTACTGCTGGTAAGTCATTGTTCTTCTTCTGCGTGTGTGGGCTGTAGCTCCCACATACAGTTGTGTTTTTGCATGGGTGGGCTATTACGTGTGTGAATATTCCCCCCCCCGCCTGCAATCAATTAGTTAACAAAGAGAAGTAAGTTCTTGAAACATAATAAGAGTTATGTGGAATCGTGTGTCATGGCATCAAAGACAGAAGATTTGACAAAACGATCAACTTTCACTTTTTTTTTATTTGAAGATTAAAGCCACAGGCAGGATTTATATGTGTAGATCCCATTGTTTACAACTCTACCTGCACAATTTAAAGCATTTAAGTATGGTTCTGTTTGTTTAGTTTTTTATTTGTTTTCTTTGGTAACGTCCCAGTAGTACATGTATTTTTGGCTTTCTTTCTTTTACAGCCACAAGTGTGGAGTAACTATTATTTCCCTGAAAATTAAAATAACTCACTTTCAACATTCTTCAGATTCAGGCAAGTTTTGCAAGTGCAGAGGAAAATGCAACAACCTGAACTGTGGATGTTTCAAGTCTGGGCAACCATGCAGGAAAAACTGCAGGTGTCAGGCCTGCGTCAACCAGTTCAACCAGCTGCAGACGTCGGGGGTTTCCTTGGCTGCAGCACGCTCAGATCGCTGTCTCATGGACACCCTGGCAAAGGCGAATTATTTGAGATAGAGTGTGTGTGTGTGTGTGTGTGTGTGTGTGTGTGTGTGTGTGTGTGTGTGTGTGTGTGTGTGTGTGTGTGTGTGTGTGTGTGTGTGTGTGTGTGTGTGTGTGTGTGCTGCCTTATGGTCAAAAGCGGATTGGTTGAAAGAGAGAGTGTGTGTGTTACAGTGTATGGGGGGGGGGGGGGGGGGGGACAGTCTATTGCCTTTCTGTCAGGGAGACGTATCAGTTCAGTATTGGGGAATTATACAGAAATTCATCAATGAAATGTTCTCGTGAAACCAACAGAAATTCAACTATGAAATGTTCTCGTGAAACCAACATTTTTTTTTAAATTTAATTTTTTTTTTTTTTTTGGTGCAAAAGAACACTATTCATATAGTACTTGTATTTACATTCATTTACTGAATGATTCTTTGCTTAAAAAGGTGTGGGACGTCAGGGGATTTGTGGACAAAGCAGCACAGTTGGAGTGCTGTGGCGCAGACACCACATTTCTGCACTGCATACCTGGTCCTCAGCAATGCCCCAAGTGTTCTGCTTCTCTCCGTCTTTCATGGTGTCTTGGTGTGTATAAAGTGTCTTTCTGTGATTTTTGTAATGTTGAGTTTTGGTGTCTGTGGTTTCACTCTGTCTATTTGTTTGTTTGTCTGTTTGTTTTTCCCGCTGTCTACACTCTATTGCTGATTGAACTGAAATTTGATGTGTACAGACCTGTGCACATCTACAGTTTCTCCGTAATTTCTCCGATTTTTATATGCAGAATACAGTGCTACGGAATTTTACTTAAAATTCCGAAATTCCGATGTTTTACTCACACAAAAAAATGTACTTTTTTTTCTGTTTCAAGATGTTTTGACCAATTAGGTGGCCGTTGCTCTGAAAAGACGTTTTCCGATTTACCGGAAGCACGCAAGTTCTCAGCATTGAGTCTTTGTTCTTAGACTTAGTTCGTCCAGTGTCTGCGTGGCAACTTGTGATTGAAGTGAAACATGGAAAAGAAAAAAAGAGTGCGAGATTCAGATAGTGAAGAGGAATCACCAGCTCTGTCACCAAAGAAGACAACATTGTTGATGTTTCACCTTGGCTTGTTAATAAATAGTCATTCCCATTCTACTGCGTCATAGTGTTTCAGTTTGTGTGTTTTGTGAGCAGAATTATGTCTTGAACTGTCCTTACAGCTTAGTACTGAAACATTTTAACAAGTCGCGTAAGGCGAAAATACAATATTTAGTCAAGTAGCTGTCGAACTCACAGAATGAAACTGAACGCAACGCAACGCAGCAAGACCGTATACTCGTAGCATCGTCACTCCACCGCCCGTGGCAAAGGCAGTGCACGTGGAATTGACAAGAAGAGCGGGGTATTCGTTGCGCTAAGAAGGATAGCACGCTTTTCTGTACCTTTCTTCGTTTTAACTTTCTGAGCGTGTTTTTAATCCAAACATATCATATCTATATATTTTTGGAATCAGGAACCGACAAGGAATAAGATGAAAGTGTTTTTAAATTGATTTCGAAAAAAAAATTTTGATAATAATTTTTATATATTTAATTTTCAGAGCTTGTTTTTAATCCGAATATAACATATTTATATGTTTTTGGAATCAGCAAATGATGGAGAATAAGATAAACGTAAATTTGGATCGTTTTATAAATTTTTATTTTTTTTTACAATTTTCCGATTTTTAATGACCAAAGTCATTAATTAATTTTTAAGCCACCAAGCTGAAATGCAATACCGAACCCCGGGCTTCGTCGAAGAGTACTTGACCAAAATTTCAACCAATTTGGTTGAAAAATGAGGGCGTGACAGTGCCGCCTCAACTTTCACGAAAAGCCGGATATGACGTCATCAAAGACATTTATCAAAAAAATGAAAAAAAACGTTCGGGGATTTCATACCCAGGAACTCTCATGTCAAATTTCATAAAGATCGGTCCAGTAGTTTAGTCTGAATCGCTCTACACACACACACACACACACAGACAGACGCACATACACCACGACCCTCGTTTCGATTCCCCCTCGATGTTAAAATATTTAGTCAAAACTTGACTAAATATAAAAACTACTGAAATTTGGTTTGTTTACTACTGATGAGCCTTTTGAGTGTGCACAGGTCTGTGTGTAGCTTGTTTAGCTCTGAAATGAGAGAACTGGCACTGACAGTTTAGCTTCAGTTTAGTATTTTGAACTGTGTGTTCTGACTGAGAAAGACTGTGCTTGTTTGTGTGTGTGTGTGTGTGCGTGGGTGTGCATGTGAGAGTAGAAATACGTGTGCTTGTGTGTGCGCATGTGCGCAGATGTGCGCTAGCCGATTTCTTTTTGAGTCACTTGAGAAAAAGTGACTCTATGTAATCGGTCAGTGTTAGTCTGTCCGGCCGGCCGGCCGTCCGTAGACACCACCTTAACGTTGGACTTTTCTCGGAAACTATCAAAGCGATCGGGCTCATATTTTGTTTAGTCGTGACCTCCAATGACCTCTACACTTTAACGATGGTTTCGTTGACCTTTGACCTTTTTCAAGGTCACAGGTCAGCGTCAAAGGAAAAATTAGACATTTTATATCTTTTCTCGGAAACTATCAAAGCGATCGGGCTCATATTTTGTTTAGTCGTGACCTCCAATGACCTCTACACTTTAACGATGGTTTCGTTGACCTTTGACCTTTTTCAAGGTCACAGGTCAGCGTCAAAGGAAAAATTAGACATTTTATATCTTTGACAAAGTTCATCGGATGTGATTGAAACTTTGTAGGATTATTCTTTACATCAAAGTATTTACATCTGTAGCCTTTTACGAACGTTATCAGAAAAACAAGGGAGATAACTAGCCTTTTCTGTTCGGCAACACACAACTTAACGTTGGGCTTTTCTCGGAAACTATAAAAGTGACCGGGCTCAAATTTTATGTGAACGTGACTCATTGTGTTGTGAATAGCAATTTCTTCCTGTCCATCTGATGCCTCATATAATATTCAGAACTGCGAAAGTGACTCGATCGAGCGTTTGCTCTTCTTTTTTATTTGGTAAATTTCTCAGGCAGTTTCAACATTATGAGGAGTTTGAAATGTATAATATGAGTCAATGTTTTGGCTGCTTTAAAATCCACTGTACTAATACAGGAATCATAGTAAAGTGGATGTATTTTTGTTGTCAGGAAAAGTGATGGTTAAAGACTCCAGAACTCACAAACACTGTGAGAAATGCAAGAAATGTGTTACAGCTTCCCTTGGACACTGCAAAGTAAGTTGGGGGAAGTGTATTACAGGATTTCTGTGGAATTGGATTGAAGAATGGAGGGAACGGGAAGAAGAAGGGTCGTTGTCACACAAAATATGTACTACTTTTCTGTCATGTCTGTGTAGGGCATAAACATAAGACTCGAGATTGTTTATTGTCAGCTTTGTTGTCTTTTTTTTCTTCAATTTTCCATGCAATACACGCAACTTATTTATCAACTGCTCTGTGAAAAATAAATTGATATATAAGCAGAGCAAAAGGATGTCTTGACATACTCAAGAAAACTCGCCACTCTGTTCACATTATCTTTCAAAATTGTGTAAACCTGTACAATTTTATTCAAATTGTTTGTTTGCACTAAAGGAAACAAAATCATTAATTTGTTTTAAATTAATTTGTTTTTGTTTTGTTTTTCATGTGTAACATTGTGAACTTTTTAAACTTCTTTATCTGTGCTTTTTAATCTCATGCACAGAATGGTTTTTACATGAGCTGAATCACTTCATGAAAGTAGTCAAAGAGTTTTGATACCTGCAGCCTTTTTTAACGAATGATCTTTTTGTTTCAGACTTGCAAGCGATGCACCAGGATGGACTCGAAGGGAGACTGCTTGCCCTGCAGAAGAGAGGCCGAGTTCCAAAACGCTGTGGCAGGAACTATCAGTAATGCTGAATGATGATTGTCTCTGTAGGGGTATCTTTTGGTGTGGATTCTGCGTTTTGTTTTGCTGTTTCTCCAGTAGCCTGTCGGGCGGAAGGTTGTTTGGACATATGTCATGCAGGGATCACCAGCACAGTTATTCAGTGTTCGTGTGTTAACCAGATATTTTTAACATATCTTCTACTCTTTGTGTGAAAATACTCGATGCGAAATCAAACAGTCAATCCTACCGGTGTTCATAGCATTTGACAGTATTTCTGACGTGTTTCAAGCACATGCTACGTTACCATGGTATTGTTTGACCAGTTGCTGTGACCGGTTGATTGGTTCTTTACACCTGACTGATGACGGGCGCAGTGGCGTGGTGGTAAGACGTCGGCCTCCTAATCGGGAGGTCGTGAGTTCGAATCCCGGTCGCTGCCGCCTGGTGGGTTAAGAGTGGAGATTTTTCCGATCTCCCAGGTCAACCTATGTGCAGACCTGCTAGTGACTTAACCCCCTTCGTGTGTACACGCAAGCACAAGACCAAGTGCGCACGGAAAAGATCCTGTAATCCATGTCAGAGTTCGGTGGGTTATAGAAACACGAAAATACCCAGCATGCTTCCCCCGAAATCGGCGTATGCTGCCTGAATGGCGGGGTAAAAACGGTCATACACGTAAAAATCCACTCGTGCTAAAAACATGAGTGAACGTGGGAGTCTAAGCCCATGAACAAAGAAGAAGAAGATGACTGATAATTGTTGAGAGTTGTGACCTGAATCAAGGTGAGAAGTAAAAATGTCTGTGTCAGACTCAGAAATGACAAGAACTGTTGCCACATAATTGTTTGTTTGTTGTGATTATTGTCTTTCATTGCAAGTTAGCCAGGTGTACCAGCAGACGGTATATGTCTGCCTTTCTTCTTCAGTATTATGGAAATAATTAACTGTTGCCACCAAGTCGTGCCTTTGTTGTGATTGTTGTACTAGCTTCTTCAGTATTACTTATTTTTTAGGAGTGCCAGTGGAAAGTTACTATTTTTGTTCATGTGTGTGTGTCATTATTTGCAATCAGTATTTTTATGTATTGTCATTCCAAAGCTGAAACTTTCAAATTTAACACTGCCAACTAAAACGTAAGAAAAATGATGGATATATTTTAAGATGTTAATGTGTTGTCGGGGTCTCTGGTCCCTAACACAGTCATACTTGATCCATTCCAGAGAAATTTGCTCTCACGATGTGAGCAGTGACTAACTACCTCATATCTGGTTGATGCAGAGACTGTGCCCATACATACAGGGTGGGCCATAAAAAGTGTCCACATTTAATTTGTTAATATTTTTCCTGTAAAGTGATATTTTCTTTTCTGTTTCAGATAGAATTTGAGACAAGCATCTTAGAATTCTTTTAAAGCCTGAATGGATCGCATTCCAGTACAGGAAAGGACCAAAATCGTTGAACTTTACTTTGCTACCAATTCTGTGGTTCTCGCCCAGCGCGCTTTTTGGAGAGAGTTCCCTGGCACACACTGTCCATGTGCGAGAACTGTGAAGTGCCTCGTGGATAAATTCAGGAACACTGGTAGTCTCGCAGTGGTTGCTGGATGTGTTCATGGGGCTGATTAGGTGCCCAAAATCTCATGTTTTGTTTGTTGACATGTCCACTCAAATGAAAATGGGCTTCATCGCTGAAGAAAATGAGGTCGAGAACTCCTGGGTTGTTTTCAATTCTTTCAAAAATGCGTTGACTGAATTCTAACCTTTCTCTTTTGTTTGCATCAGTTTGTTGTTGGAGAATTTGTATCTTGTACGGAAACAATCCTAAGTCTTTGTGTATGATCCTTCGTACAGATGTCCTCGAGATACCGACTTCCTGTGACAGCTGCCTTGTTGATTTTCGTGGGGATTCCTGCAAACGGTCCCTTACTGCTTCAATGTTAGCTGGACTTCTAGCAGAAGATGGTCGACCACTATGTCCTTTATTGTTATCTGCGAGACTACCAGTGTTCCTGAATTTATCCACGAGGCGCTTCACAGTTCTCGCACATGGACAGTGTGTGCCAGGGAACTCTCTCCGAAAAGCGCGCTGGGCGAGAACCACAGAATTGGTAGCAAAGTAAAGTTCAACGATTTTGGTCCTTTCCTGTACTGGAATGCGATCCATTCAGGCTTTAAAAGAATTCTAAGATGCTTGTCTCAAATTCTATCTGAAACAGAAAAGAAAATATCACTTTACAGGAAAAATATTAACAAATTAAATGTGGACACTTTTTATGGCCCACCCTGTATGTATTTTTTACACACTCCATTACAGAATGATTTTTTTTTATGTCATTGTTGTAATGAAAAGATGGTTGTGCAGTTTTGTGTTACGGAGCGTTTTACAGCACAAGTGCCGGTATCTTATCTGTGATTTAGTTTACAGTCATGTCTCCAGATGATATAAAAATGATATATTTCTTGTTGTGATTGTTCAGCGAGTTGCTGCCAGTTCTTAACGTAAGACATTAAAAACATGTAACTTCATATGCTAATGTATAGCAACAATTAGTCCTGTTTTCATGTTGATTATAAATGTCATGTGTTTAGAAGCATGAGACCAAGTGACAACACACTGTGGCAGTACTTTGCTATTGTCTTCTTTCATGTTTGTAAAAAGAAACAATCAAAACTTGTAACAAGTGAGAATAAAACAGGAGAAATTTCAGTTTGAAAATTTAAAGTATGAATGGAGTGATGTTTTTCATGTAAACAGGTGCGTTTCTGCCAAATCTTACCGTTGTTTTGTGCCAAATACTGTTATCATTAAATTTGTTTGTGATCATGTAATTAAATGCATAAGTCGATCTGTTTTTAAGGTTGTTTTTATCTTTTTTTCAAATGAGCCAGCAAACAACCTCGAGTGTACATATTTTTTTTGATTGTTTGTATGTGTATCTAAAAATGCCAGTGATTGTTGGGTGCAAAGATCAAAACTGCTGTATTCTTGTTTATTTGCAAAAGAATAGCGAATATTGCCAGTATTATGGTGCTTATAAAAACTGTCTTTGATGTTACTGTGTCTGTTCCTTAAATATCTGGTTAGTTTTAGTTTTTTTTACAATTCCTCTAATCTCTTTAAAACTGTTACCATTGCATCTGTTCTGTGTACAGTAATACTCTGTGGTAAATTTTGTTTGCAGATAAAGTGTCTGTCAAGAAATATGTCTTTCCTTGTAAAGTAGTATTATGCAGTTGCCGTAAAGATCTTGTTTGTATTTTGTTTTTAAACAATTCCTGGAATGATTTTATGATTGTTACCATTGGCTCTGTGATGGGTTCAGTAATATTCTTTAATATATTTTTGTTCGTTACAGGTAATTTGTGTGTTTATAACTGTTATTGCTATTATTATTATGACTGTTCCTTAAGTTTGTTAAACTATTCCTCAACATTCTTTATAGCTCTCACCATTGCATCCATTATGTGCACACAAATATTCTTGGGTATATTTTATTTTACAGCTAAGTACGTGAGTGTAACTCTTCCTCTCCTACTACAATAAACGTTCCTTAAAAGATCTCTTTTTTTTCTTTTTTTTAACAATTGCTCAAATATCTGTATGACTGTTACATGCGTCTTAAAAGTGTGGTTCCACTGTACCACTGCATTGGTAAGGATTCCAGTAATGCTCTGTGTTTGTTGTTGAGTTTTTACAGCTCATGTGCGGCTATGTAAAGTTCGCATTTCCCTTGCCATATCTCAAATTGGTGCTTATTTTAAGGGTCAAAGCTAATATTCTGATTAATGCTCAAGTTTGCCAAAGCTTTACCAAAGAAACTACAATGGGTTATGTAGTGTTTGGCTTTACCTATGCATAGTTTTTTTCTCTCCCTTCATTGCGCAGTTTAAACTATTGGTACATGTATATTATATGTAAATGTTGATGACTGTGTCGCAGTTAGTCACCATGTTCCCCCCGCGTGTTAGGGGGAAGAATTTACCCGATGCTCCCCAGCATGTCGTAAGAGGCGACTAACGGATTCTCCTTTTACCCTTGTAAAGTGTTTCTTGTATAGAATATAGTCAATTTTTGTAAAGATTGTAGTCCAGCAGTATGTAAGAAATGTTAAGTCCTTTGTACTGGAAATTTGCATTCTCCCAGTAAGGTAATATATTGTACTACGTTGCAAGCCCCTGGAGCAAATTTTTGATTAGTGCTTTTGTGAACAAGAAACAATTGACAAGTGGCTCTATCCCATCTCCCCCCTTTCCCCTATCCCATCTCCCCCCTTCCCCCGTCGCGATATAACCTTGAATGGTTGAAAACGACGTTAAACACCAAATAAAGAAAGAAAGAATCTGTTTTAAATTGAATTTCTTACATTATTTATATTTTATAAGTACTTGATCTGATTTTGTTTCTCAAATGAGACGCATTGCTTTTTTTGTTTGTTTAAACTATCAATCTATGTATTTGACAGCAAGACGGTTTGACTTTTCATTTATGCTTGTTTTTTTGCCTCAATACAAACAGTTTATAAAATGTTGTGACCTAAGAGTAATTTTTTGGTTTGAAGGTTGCACAATAACGCAATTAAAATTTCTAGATCTTCTTGGTTTAAATGAGTATGTGTTGATAAGATTAAAGAAAAACCTTTGCTTTATTTTGTATTTGTCTTTTCTTGTTTGTGAACTTTACCTGTCTGTAGAAAGACAACACTTCTGAACAGATGAGAGAAATGGAATTAACCATCACCGGATCATGCTTTGGAGCCCAATGCATAGCCCCTCCATACATTTAGGATTTTATAGCGCTGTGGAGCGCATAGCTATGAAACGCACTATAGAACTCAGCGGTCCGCATGCATAAGGTCAAATAGTCCCTGCAGTAGCTAAGAGCGGCTCTATTTTTAACACGTAGATAGTGTAAGGGATTCCCCGTCATCCTGTGTCTCTGCGCATGCGTCAAGCTTTGTGATGCTTCGCGGCGGGTCAGTTTTACACCATTTGCCTCAGACAGTTTGGAAAGCCCGTCTCCTGATAAAACTTGGCTTTCGTGGTTTGGAAACTATATCCATTCCGGTACCCTCGCCATAAAGGTATAAGTCGCTCTCTTGCTGGTTCTGCATGCTGTGTTTGATTTTATAAATTCCCGTATTATTATTATTATTATCATTATTATTATGTACCGCGATCAGTTCGCCACACACATCTTGAAAAGATCCGCACGCGTAAAAACTGGCCCAAAGTCAAGATAACCCGCAGAACCGGCGACAATGCACCCTTTCGATTCGGCAGTTCGAATTGCTCTTATAGTTCATCCGTGATTGCAAGAATGTCCTGCCGACGAAAGTGGAATTTTCTGTACAGTTCCACGTCGTCGTAACGATTCAGTGGATGTAGGCGGTCAAGAAAGATCCGGTTGCTTCTCAAATTTCTTCTCATCCTGAATCGGCATGAAAGCAGCCGCCATTTTAAACGCTCCAATAGCGGGTTCCATAACTCTTATTGGAAGGAGGGGCCTGCTATAACTTTATGGCCGACATAAGGCTCTATGCGCGGTCTATGCATTAGAAATAAGAGACTTTATGGAGTCCACCGACTTTATTGCCGTGACGTCATCAAATTAGGCTCCTATGAAGGGGCCATGCTTTGGGCTCCTGGACTACACAGTCCCGATGATGTGGGTCGTGTACGACCCATACTTTCTAAAGAAGGATTCAACGTAAAAAGTATGGGTTTTGTAAACAGGAATCGCTTGACAAGTGGCCCCCTTCATCCCCCCCTTCCTCGTCCTGATATGGCTCTGCGTAGTCGGCTGGACGTTAAGCAACAAATAAACAAACAAACAAACAAAAAGTATGGGTCGTACACTACCCAGGCCATCCGAATAGGGATAAACTCCTTACCGCCTTTTTGAGTCACTTGAGAAAAAGTGACTATGTAATCGGTCAGTGTTAGTCTGTCCGGCCGGCCGGCCGTAGACACCACCTTAACGTTGGACTTTTCTCGGAAACTATCAAAGCGATCGGGCTCATATTTTGTTTAGTCGTGACCTCCAATGACCTCTACACTTTAACGATGGTTTCGTTGACCTTTGACCTTTTTCAAGGTCACAGGTCAGCGTCAAAGGAAAAATTAGACATTTTATATCTTTGACAAAGTTCATCGGATGTGATTGAAACTTTGTAGGATTATTCTTTACATCAAAGTATTTACATCTGTAGCCTTTTACGAACGTTATCAGAAAAACAAGGGAGATAACTAGCCTTTTCTGTTCGGCAACACACAACTTAACGTTGGGCTTTTCTCGGAAACTATAAAAGTGACCGGGCTCAAATTTTATGTGAACGTGACTCATTGTGTTGTGAATAGCAATTTCTTCCTGTCCATCTGATGCCTCATATAATATTCAGAACTGCGAAAGTGACTCGATCGAGCGTTTGCTCTTCTTGTTGTAGAGTATGGCCGTATCTGACCCACGCCATCCGAATAGGAATAAACACTGTAAAATGCCTTCTTTAATTCCATATGAGTCGTCCATGACCCACAACATCTGGACTGTGTAGTTCAAATGACGTCATTGTTTATTTGTTTGTTTACAAAGATAATCCTTTAAAAATTGGTCGTTAGGAATGTTCTATGGCGTTTGAGGATTACATGAAGTCTCAATCAAGAACTCCCAATAGTTTTAGAGATACAGACACTTTTGTGATGCTCTGGGTCCGACCCAGGAAGTAAGGTGAAGGTTAAAGAGTATGTGCTAATTACCGCTTCTTTTGTCGGCTTTAAATTCATTGTCCAGATAAAAGTGTGGCTTAGTCTGTTTGCAAGCACGATGTTCTTCATTGTGGCGGCTTGTCTAAGATTCAACGGTGCATTCTTTTCAGTGTGCATTTAGAGCCACGTACAGCCCTTCCTCCCCCCCCTGCGGGTTAGGGGAAGAATTTACCCAATGCTCCCCAGCATGTCGTAAGAGGCGACTAACGGATTCTGTTTCTCCTTTTACCCTTGTTAAGTGTTTCTTGTATAGAATATAGTCAATTTTTGTAAAGACTTTAGTCAAGCAGTATGTAAGAAATGTTAAGTCCTTTGTACTGGAAACTTGCATTCTCCCAGTAAGGTAATACATTGTACTACGTTGCAAGCCCCTGGAGCAAATTTTTGATTAGTGCTTTTGTGAACAAGAAACAATTGACAAGTGGCTCTATCCCATCTCCCCCTTTTCCCCGTCGCGATATAACCTTCGTGGTTGAAAACGACGTTAAACACCAAATAAAGAAAGAAACTTGCATTCTCCCAGTAAGGTAATATATTGTACTACGTTGCAAGCCCCTGGACTGAGCAAATTTTTGATTAGTGCTTTTGTGAACAAGAAACAATTAACAAGTGGCTCTATCCCATCTCCCCCCTTTCCCCGTCGCGATATAACCTTCGTGGTTGAAAACGACGTTAAACACCAAATAAAGAAAGAAAGAATTTTTGATTAGTGCTTTTGTGAACAAGAAACAATGAACAAGTGGCTCTATCCCATCTCCCCCCCTTTCCCCGTCGCGATATAACCTTCGTGGTTGAAAACGACGTTAAACACCAAATAAAGAAAGAAACAGCCCTTCCTGTGAAAACAGTTCTGCTTGCTATCTCGGATGTGCCCAGGCTTTTTCAGGCTAAAAAACAAATCCTCCACCTAGGCACATACCAAGTCAACATCCCGACTGCCTCCTATGTGGAGCTGGATTTTTATTTTGACAAATCAATTTCTTAATAAGATCTGAGGAGGGGGGGGGATGTCCCTTTAAAAAACCGGACTCTTCACAACACTGTAGCCCTTCCATACACACATGTCACATACACAGGTCCAAGACTTCGCCTGCAGTCTCACACACGCACACCATACTAGACCTACTTGAAGATGACTGACACACACCTTACCATAAGACCTACTTGAAGCTAAATCATGAAAAATTAACTAACACAACTGAGGCCAGCATGAATCAGATCGGGAATTAGTTAAGATTACATCAGGGGTATTTCTATACTTTAAAGACCTAAGCCAGCTGTCGTCCGACCACGCATAGACCTAAATATAGGTCCCTGGACCACGCCAGCATTGTGAACACATACGCACTGATATATTATCACAGGTTCAATTTTACTGGCATTTGTAGGCATTGTCACCAACACACATATTTACTCAGAGTAAACTCGAGATACACCCCAAACTAGTTTGTGAATCGCACCGTAAGCTGGCTTCTTACAACCTGGCCCCGGCACATTTTGTATGTGCCTTTATTCTGCGTGACCCGTTTTTTTCCCGCGCCACTGTGACCTTATAAAACGACACATCCCTGTTTGAGCTGGTTCAAAATAAGTTTTAGGCCTGAGCCCCTGTAATATTACGTTATTTGCATGTTGTCAGCAAAGCGCTTTCATACTGAAATCAACGTGTTGGCATTCATGAAAAAGGTCATCCGGTTTTTCCCTGGGAAGATATTGAGACATGCATTGTACAAAATACATTTGGTCAGATGACTAAATGACGGCGTGCAACGAGGGCGAGCCCAATTAGCTGCATACTGGCACAAAATGTCTCCGTGATGGGGTCGAATACGACCACCCTTGTCTCCTTATACATGTAATAGGCGCCTCCGCAATGGGCTCCGCTTCGCGAAGTCAGTAGAGGGAGGGGGGAGGGGGGGTGTCCAGAGCAAATTGAAATTGATAATAATTGTTAATTCTTGTCTGTCCGTCCACTTTACACCCCCTCCTCACACACACACGCGCGCGCGCGCACTGACACACTGTCACACACACACACACACTAGTGACCGTCACACACATTCAGTGCACACACCTTACCTTACCTGACCTAATCTGACCTGACCTTACTAGGTCGACGTACAAATGAATGTTTCTTTTCCTCAATGATTGAACTTTTCAATTGCTATTCATAAAGTAAATCAAAAACAAAATCAACCAAAACAAAATAATCGGTAGCATCAGCCTATATCAGTTTCGGTTAAGCCGGGTAGATATCCGGGTAGAGATATTCCTTTTTGGGTGCGCCCCTAGCTTTGGCATCCATCCAAAGAGTAACAGTTTACGCGAAGGCCGGGTTAAAAGGGTGTGGAATTTCATTCACACTTTTGCTTTGGGACGGGTACGACGCATCAGCGAGAGATAGCTGAAACTGTGATTTTTTGTTTTTATATAATTATGTTCTTCGCTGAAAATTCTTTAGACTAGGAAGAAAAAAGAAAGAAAGACAAGAAAAGACAAAAGAAAACACACGAAGAGCGATTAAAAAACTAAGCAAAACAAAATCTGAACGAACTTTGAATTTCTATTCTCTTCCTCACTTGCTGGAAAAATGCAGCGTACAAAACAAAGAAGCATGGCAAACCGCAGAGAAGCTCAGAACAACAAATTTTGGGCCGTCTCGATCTTTCTCATTGTGAGCATTATGTGCGGGTTGGGAAATTGCGCTCCAAGAAAGTGCTTACATGGGAAGACCTATTTGGACAAATTTACCCACCGTCGTGAGTGTTGTGCAGATATCTGTGAACACGCAAAAATCAGGCGCACAGAGGAAGACTGCAAAAACAACTGCCCAGGTGAATAAGCTTTTTTTAATTTTTTTTTATCCGAGTCAGACATAGACGCTTTAAACTAAGGTGTTTTCTTCTTCTTAAGAACATTTGATTACCATAAGCGGGTGGTCACGACTGCCACAAATTTCCACAGTTTTGTAATTACATTTTTATTTTTTTTAATTTGTTTTACTAGCGTTAGTAATATGATTACGATATCCCGCAGTGGGGCACTGCGGTTATGAAATTAAAGGCCCCTCCTGTTTTTGGAACCGCAGGAGCTTTCTAGTTTGCTGTTAGGTAGATTTTTGGTTCCTCTTTCCTGTCATGCTCTCTTTTTCTTCATGAATTCTTTTCTTTTTTCTGCCTTCTTGCTCATTCACCTGTATTTTTTCCAAAAATCTCTTCTCTTGCCGCTTGTCTCGCGATTCATGTATAGTTTAATCTGTTAGTGTTCTGATGTAAGTCCAGCAGTAGATAGGTTAAGCCTATTTTAACATACTGGAAACTGGTAATCTTCCAGTAGGTATTAATTTAGTTTTACTAAAGCCTGCTGGGACACAAGTAATGGGTTAGTGCATTTGTAAACAGGAATCGCTTGACAAGTGGCCCCCTTCATCCCCCCCCCCCCCTTCCTCGTCCTGATATGGCTCTGCGTAGTCGGCTGGACGTTAAGCAACAAATAAACAAACAAAAAAAATGATTACGATAACGTTAGTACGTGACTTTTTCTCTCTCTCTCTCTCTCTCTCTCTCTCTCTCTCTCTCTCTCTCTCTCTCTCTCTCTCTCTCTCTCTCTCTCTCTCTCTCTCTCTCTCTCTCTCCGTACAAGCTCTTTGGTGTTAGTAAAAGTAACAGTGTGTACATGAACGCCGTGGGTTTAAGTTTAACATTTGTGGTCAATACGAACTAATTAGAATGATAGTGTGAATAAAAGCGAATAATTGTTTGCTCTTTTTATTTTACTGAACATTTTGTCTCCCCCCCCCCCCCCCATTGAAATTAACTCCTTGGTTTAAAAATAAAAAATAACAACACTTGGAGACTCTTTCTCTCTTTCTCTGTCTCCGTCTATCTGTCTGTCTGTCTGTCTCTAAGTTCTAAAGCTCTCCAGTTCACACACACACACGCACACACACGACCCGCCCCTCGCACCCCACCTTTATGTCCTATCAAACCAACAAGTACACAACAATAATGTTCTATCATTTTCAGACTACCCTGAACCGCCAAAACCCGCAGAGATGATAGACAAAATGCTAGATAAGCAAGAGGATGACCCGCTCAGTGATGACACACCATCTACAAAGCCAGACTACACTACTCTCATTACTGTTCTCATCACGGCACTAGTAGTCATCGTAGTGGTGGTCATTGTTGTCCTGGTCTTATACGTCAAGAGAGGCAGCTGTGCCAGAGTGCTGCCTGGGGGCCAAGCGGAACAGCGTAACCATAACGACGATGGCTTTGAAATGACCCAGGCTGAACAGCGGCGTCAAGAAAATGGAAACCGTCCCATACGTGGGCCCCTCGGAAACGATGAAGCCTACCAGGATCTGCTGCATCGCCAAAATGGCGTGGCGTATGACCGCGGTTACGGACAAATGGACGACTGGCGTGATGACCAGATGGCCAACAGACATCCGATACTGAATGGCTTCAATGGTACGGTCACTGAAGCTCATCAACAGAATGGTGACCTAGGACGAGTGGTCGTTGCAGCGGCGCAGCTGCACCAACAGCCTGGCGATGTCGACGCTCGACGCAGGGACCAGGACAGAGCAGCGGCCGCTGCCAGAGAGGCCCAGCCCCTGCGACGACCCATCAACGAAACTGGAGACGGTGACCGCTCTCTCGCCGAAGTTTTTGGCTGACATACATGAGACTGATATTTTGGGTACGGCTTGAGCCTGAAATTGTTACTTTGTGAATTCCCAATCATGATTTTACAAATTAATAGAATGAACTGAGTGACTGACAAATACACAACGCATGATTTGTCGCGCAATCGTCCGGTTCGTATCACGACCACTATTATTTGTACACAAGTTGAATAAACAGTTAACGAATTTTTATTGAAATTTCAGACATTTTCAGTATGCTAGTACCGGCCCCGCGGGTTAGGGGGAAGAATTTACCCGATGCTCCCCAGCATGTCGTAAGAGACGACTAACGGATTCTGTTTCTCTTTTTACCCTTGTTAAATTCAAATTTTGTAAAGATTTTAGTCAAGCAGTATGTAAGAAATGTTAAGTCCTTTGTAATGGAAACTTGCATTCTCCCAGTAAGGTAATACATTGTACCGTGGCTACGTTGCAAGCCCCTGGAGCAAATTTTTGTTTAGTGCTTTTGTGAACAAGAAACAATTGACAAGTGGCTCTATCCCACCCCCCCCCTTTTCCCGTCGCGATATAACCTTCGTGGTTGAAAACGACGTTAAACACCAAATAAAGAAAGAAAGTATGCTAGTCTTTTTCGAGTCAAATTTATTTGCTCGGGACTCATGAATAATCATGTTTAGCCGTCATACGGCAAAGATGTCAGACAGATGTTTGTGTGTACGTGAATATGCTGGAAAATTGAGCTAATGGATAACCTTCGATTCTTTAGTGGTAGGTTGTGGTATCTTATTCAGGCAATAACGGTCTCCTTATCAGTCACGTTTTTGCAGATTGCCCCTTATTTCTATTGAACATTGACTTTAGGCAGACGACAATTCAAGTTACCATCATTGTAAAACTGGCTTGATTCTAAAAGGTTGTGATGACGGAATTCCCCGAATTCCCGATCTTACGAAAGTTAGTAAATGCGACCTGGTAAGAACAGTCCAAAGTACAAAGACACATCATGTGGCAGGAAAGCGTACAGCGGTACCTGTGACGTATGTATCTGGCAACTGAGAAAAATATGATCACAGGACAATCAGGCTTCTCGTTGCCATCTTAACATGTGCAAGTCCGCACATAGAAAACGACAAATTGTTATTGTGAAGAAATGAACATAAACTTGAACTATAATGTGGAGCTGGAAAAACAACAACAAGCTTTATTAAACTTCTTGAACGATGCATGGAGTTATTTTGTGATCTTTCTCTTTCCCTTTCCCTCTCCTGAAAACACACACACCGCCACACACACACACACACACACACTCACACACACACACATGCACGCACACACAGAAACTATGTCACCTCAGGTAAATATAGGTCTGACTTTTGTTCATGAGGTGTTGCTAATAATAGTCAAATTTCATACCCAACAGAAAAGGCTTAAGCCAAACAACATTAGGTCATTTATCTACCCGACTACGTATCCTGGTTCTCTTCTTCGTCTGCATGCATTTGTGTGTGTGTCGTTGTGTATTTGGTTCCAACGCCCTCAGCCCCTTCTTTTTACCATCTCTGTGTTTTCTCGGGGTAAACAGCGGCAGATTTAAGCACACTCTGGAAATCAGTCTGTTCACCTGAGGCAACACAGAAAAAGAACACACAAAAACAAACAATAAAAAGAAGAAACAAATATGAAGAAGCAAGCAAACAGATAAACAAAACGAAAAGAAGAATACTGCAAATATTGCACTTCATAAAAACAAAGAGCTTTCCTTAATGATCAGCTTAGTCAAGCCGTTTCCCCTTTGAGACAGAGAGAGAGAGGGGGGGTGGTGGAGAGAGAGAGTGAGGGAGAGAGAGATTGAGACAGATAGAGACAAAGAGAGAAAGATGCTACGAAGAAAGTGACTCCGTATAATTACATCCTGAATATAAGAACATAAACAAAAGTAGACACAAATCATGAGTATATATTTTAACATAGGGGAAGGGCCCCTAATATGGACCACTTTTTGTTTATTGCTGATAACTAGCTTGTTTTCTTGCGAAGAAGTTTCATTTTGTGGTTGGTAGTCCTTCTCTCTTAGTTTAACCGTTAGGCCTAATTAGAGTGAAATAGCTTTGATAGACCTTCAGCAAAAATTAAATACAGAAAAAATCACAAAAGGTCCATATTAGGAGCCTGGGCGCCCAATATGGACCAGTGAAGCGGCCTTCACGAATCACTGTAAAAAGCCCCCTATACTTCAAAATAACATGATACAACTTAGTGCGGTGCAAGTCAGACTAATTCAAATATGCTTTAGATTTAGCTGTTTCGGGTTGATGAGAGTATTATTTGAAGCACACCAGGAAACTAAAGAAGCTTATCAAAAACAGAGTGAAAATAAGTGAAATTATCAACTTTCACCAAAAAAAAGACTATTTGTTATATTTTTTTGAAATCTTGAGGGCTAGTTATAGATTATTTTCATCAAGCTTCTTAATGAATTAATTAAAATTGCCTTTAGTTTTTATTTTCTTTGATTTGTTGAAGGTGGTCCATATTAGGGGACTCACACATACTTTGAGGTTTTGCTATTATATTTTGTTTGCAGTAGAAACTCGGGGTACACACTGTTAAAATGTAACAAATACTGTGATAGCTGTCATATATAGCCACTGATTTTTGTGTGATAAAAGCTTTGGCTGTGGACAGAAACGAGTCCTTTTTAGGCAGCAAATTTAGAGTAAACGCTGCCAAAAGTGAAAAAAAAGTGAAAAAGCCTGACGGTTTCGAGGTTTGTGTTTCTGCAACTGTTTTGACATGTGCAATTTATCCAGAGAGGGTGAATAAAGCGAATGAAATTGTTTTGAGCGCTCTAGTGCCGTTACTGGTTTGTCAGGAGGTGGTCCATATTAGGAGCCGGTCCATATAAGGAGCCTTTCCCCTTATAATAAGGATATAAGTAGGGGAGACCGGGGCTAGTCCGCCCCCGGGGCACATCCGTCTTTGTCTGTTTATTCTTACGTTTGCCACCTTTTAGTCATTCACACCATGTGAGAGTGGTGTCCCTTCTTCCCGCCATATCCTGCAGAAGTTCAGAGGTTGCGCGCCCATATATCGTGAGTACAGGTCACAAAAAGTGTTTTTCTTCATTTTTGTAACATGAATGCATAGGAGTTGACTTAGGTTTTGATGCATTACCTCTGAGAACAAATACTTAGTCTTGGTGTCGAGTGAAAGTGCGTTAATTAAGGTCGAGTTCTGACGAAAGTTTTGCTTCTTCCTTCCCATGTTGTGCTCGCTATCTGGCACTAGAGTTGCCTGCCCGTGCGGGGGCAAGTCCGCCTATTTGTCATGGGGCAAGTTCGCCATGAAGAATGTGCAGGTGTGGGAAACAGTCCAGTTTACATCTGCCATAACTGTGACTCTGATGGTGACTCCATCTATTCTCGATGGTAAAGATTGCAGATTCATGTCTAAAAAAGACTGACGCCGATTTGTGTTACATTCTTTCGACATTCTTTTGTATTTTGTCATTGGCATTTTTGAACCTAAATATTGAAGGGAATTAAAAAAGCTTTCCCACTGATCGGGTGCTTGTTTGACTGACTGTGTGTGCGTGCGTGCGTGTGTGTATAAAGCTTGCCCACTACTAGTCTTGTACCTACTATGGGATGAGAGCGGCGGACTTGCCCCACCCTGTAGGCGGACTTACCCCGACTTGGGGCAAGTTCGCCTACGTTAGGGTAGGTCTACTTAAAGCAGTATGTACAACAAATGTTCATGCGCACATAAAAACTGTCTGCACATTGATATCAGCTACACATTTGTCTTGATGTAAAATAAAAAATCAGTCTTCTAGTTCATCAAACTCGCCAGTTATGCTACTAAAAGCATAAAAGTAGGCGGACTAGCCCCGGTCTCCCCTATATATATTCAAGTGGGGTAGCAGTATTAGAGCCTCACCGGCGTCTTACACCTGTAAGTTAATCAAAACGTCACGCACCCCAACATAACTATACATGTATTGAAAGTTGACTGCAACTGCTCTCACGTCGCTGTTGCCGAGCGCGCGGAAAAAGTGATGGCGACAAAGTTGAGATTCGAGACAGAGGTTTAACCATTCGACATCTTTTTCATGTGAAATCTCTTGTATCCAAATCAAAACAGTGACTCTTTTTGTACTTGTTTTCAATGTAAAGGAGAGAACGAGTGCACACAAAAGGGAGTAATAAACTTTCTTTTTAATGAGTAAGGAAAAATAGGTACAAGACTTCAGGAAAAGTTCAATTTCTCTTCAATTTGTGTCGGAAAAAGCTCTTCTGTTGGAATACAAAATCAATGTAACCAATAGTCGCCTGGAAAGACAACAAGGCAGAAAAACTCGTATGTGAATTTTCAAGACAATATTGAAGAAGTGTGAGGTTCACAATGGGAGTTCAATGCAAAAATCAGCCTGGGTGTACATGTTTATTGTGGACACTCTCGATCATTCTTGTTAACATAGTCACTGTGAACGGAGCACCGAAATGTCCACCGGGTGGAACGTATTCTGACAAACATACTGGAAGAACAGAGTGCTGTGATGGTATTTGCAAACATGCAAAGATCACTGGTATGGAACAAGAATGTAACGTCAACTGTCCCAGTAAGTACAAGCTTTTTATGTTTGGGAATTTCTGTTGAATATTTGTGTTCACGCGTATTAGTGTGTGTGTGTGTGTGTGTGTGTGTGTGTGTGAACAGGAACCTAATTTAAAACTTCTCCGCCTTCAACGGCAGCTTGTGTGTGTGTGTGTTTGATTAGCGATGAACATCCCGCGTGTGAAGAAAAACCACTACGATTTAAAAACATAATTTTAGATAACTTTATTACATTTAAATCTTATCAGCTCTAGCTTTTGTGAAATACCGACACAACGTCGGTCCGTTCCAAAGATAAGATATTAACCAGCATTAGCATGGTTGGAATTGGAACAGTTGGTAAGTTCAGTCCGTTTTTCTAAATCTCAGAACCACGAAATTATCCCACAAACATGACTGGCTGTAAATCAAACAATTATGTGATTTTTTTTCACCTTGTTTCATTGTTATTCATAAATTAGGCTTAGTTTGTTGATTTGATTTTAATCATTGTTACTGGTATCTATTTTCGTAGATGTTGCTTAGCTTCTTGTCCTATTGTGACTTTAAACGTCCTATGGGCTGAAAGCCAAATCAAATCTTGTCTAACCGTATGTGTTTACCCGTCTCTTTTTGTCGTCAGATTACAAACCTTCCGTCCAAAACAAGCTGGAAGACATCTTCAAAGCACCACCAGATACAGGAGCAGTAGTAGCAGACTCCTCCAGCGCGACAAATCTCCCTGTCATCCTTTCAGTCACCGCCGCTGTCGCGATAATCGCAGTTCTTCTGGTCGCGGTAATCACCAAGTGGAAGCCGCTGTGCCGCGGGGGTCAACTTGCTGCTAGACCCCATCAGCGTGTTGAAGATCAACATGAGCTTCAGGAGATGGAAGAGGCCCGTGAACGTTTCATGAACGACGGACAGGCCGATCAGACGCGGCAACCCGGCCGCTCAGCAGATATAGAAGGTCCCGGCCATGTCAGCGTTCCCGAGCCGCAGAGGGTAGATGAAGCGGGCAGAGCGGCTGACGTCAACCGTGAGAATGATCAGAGTCATGTGCTGGTCCTTCCTTCTGGACGTCAAGAAGCAGGTCCTCAGTGTCTGGACTGAAACGCCCAGAGGGGCCGCATCATGAGGCTCAGCCATTCAAGTATCCTGTCTGCGAGGCGGGGGAAGATGTTGGCCGTGGGCACTTTGCAGAGTTTGCATCTTAAAGCGCGAGTGTTGGCAGATATGTAAAGACTGATGCCCGTCTGAACTGAGTCAGTGAACACATTTTGTCAGCAAGGCTTCACATTTCCCTGTGCCCTGTGGGTGTATTGAGAATTGATGTGAAAAACTAAACATAACATATATGGTGTGTACTTGGACTTGATTGGATGGCAAGATTGTTACATTGATGGGGGAAAACTGTGCATGAAATGTCTGGTGTGTGCGTTGGCTCGTCAGCACGGTTGTTCACTTGCGCACGTGCGAGAGGCTTGTACCGCGCGCGATGACGTGTGTGTTGCACAGAGAGAAAACAGAGATGACGCGAGCACGTCAAATGCACAAGAAGACTACTTGGAAACGAGTAACGAATTTTACTTTATTATCTCATGACTCAATTGTTGAACAATTGCACACTTTGGGACATCCTTGCACAAATAATAAGCTACTTGTTAGTCAAAATGTCTTATCATGCTGACAATATCGCTGCAGACCTAAGCCTTTGAGAATGATAACGTAATAATATCGTCAAAAAGGGTTTTTCCGATCTGACTGCATACAGCAAGGTCTGCATTGACGAACATTTGGCCGGGCCGTGGATGGGTGAAGGTCAAGTTGTTGAAGGTTTTTCGCCGCAATGCTTCACAACCTGTTTATAGACTTTTTTTTACATTTAGTCAAGCTTTGACTAAATGTCAAAGCTTTGACTGAATGTTTTAACATTGATTGGGAATCGAGATGAGGGTATAGTGGTGGTATAGTGGTGTGTGTGTGTGTGTGTGTGTGTGTGTGTGTGTGTGTGTGTGTGTATGTGTGTGTGCCACGGTGTGTGTGTGTGTGTGTGTGTGTGTGTGTGTGTACAATGATTCCAAGAAAACTACTGGACCGATCTTAATAAAAACTTCACATGAGAGTTTCAGTGAGTATCTTCTTCTTCTTGTCGATCACTCAGATGGTTTCTGAGTATAATATCCCCAGACTTTTGTTTTTCAGTTTTTTGATAAATGTCTTTGATGACGTCATATCCGGCTTTTTGTCAAAGTTGAGGCGGCACTGTCACGCTCTCATTTTTCAACCAAATTGCATCGTATTCTTTATCAAATTCTGAATCTAAGAATATAAATACATATGTCATATTTACTTTAGTAAAAATGTGATCACAATTAACAAAACTAGATTAACTAGGTACTACGATTTAAATTTTAGAAATCGATCCAAAAGGATTTCATCTTATTCTTTATCATTTTCTGATTTAAAAACATATAGATATATTATGTTTGTATTAAAAACAAGCTCAAAAAAAATGAAAAGAATACCGAAAAGCGCGCTTTCCTGCTTAGCGCAATACCACTATGCCACTACTGGCTCGTCAATTTCACTTCATTTTGCACGTGAAAAGTGAGCGATTCTCTTGCCGCGTGGGTTGACGCATTTTGAACTCAAAGCCATGACGTTCCCTACACAAGGCTTTGATAACGAACGGATAAGGGGCGTAACTCCTTAGTCATATTACAGTTGAAAATTCAAAGCGGGTCGGCTTCACTCAATTTCTTGGCATCAGAGGCTTGACATAAATTAGGAAAACAAATGGTTGGACCTATCATGGACCAACTAAAACGCTGTAGGGCAAAATTAATATTTTGATGGTATTTTTGAACGTTCTCAGCGTCACTGTAGGAAGTGGCGTTCTCAGCGTGCAGAAAGTGAGCGTCAAGTCCGTTGGTATCAACAACGAAAATCTTTGCATCTTTGAATGAATCGAAACGCACGAGTGGTAAGTCTCGTGCGTTTCGATTCATTCAAAGATGCAAAGATTTTCGTTGTATTGTTGATACAAACGGACTTGACGCTCACTTTCTGCACGCTGAGAACGCCACTTCTTACAGTGACGCTGAGAACGTTCAAAAATACCATCAAAATATTAATTCTGCGCTACAGCGTTTTAGTTGGTCCATGATAGGTCCAACCATTTGTTTTCCTAATTTATGTCAAGCCTCTGATGCCAAGAAATTGAGTGAAGCCGACCCGCTTTGAATTTTCAACTGTAATATGACTAAGGAGTTACGCCCCTTATCCGTTCGTTATCAAAGCCTTGTGTAGGGAACGTCATGGCTTTGAGTTCAAAATGGGGTTGACGAAGCTGTATTCACACCGATTACCCGGCGCACGTCACTCGCCACCAGCGCAATGACGGCCTCGTCAAAGGCCTGTGCCTGAAAGGTTGTGATGACGGAATTCACCGAATGCCCGATCTTAATAAATGCGACCGGGTAGAACTGTTACAGTCTAAAGTACATAGACACAAGAAATCCGGCGTACTCAATGATGGTCGTACCTGTGTGGTATCTCTGGCAACTGAGAAAAACATAAATCAGTCACAAGACAATCAGGCTTCTCGTTGTCATCTTAACATGTACAAGTCCGCACATAGAAAACGTCAAATTGGGAAGAAATGAACTTGAACTATTGTGGAGCTGGGAAAAAAAAGCTCTATTAAACTTCTCAAACTTCTTGAACGATGTATGGAGTTATTTTGTGATCTTTCTCTTTCAAAATCCCTCTCCTGAAAACACACACACATAAACTGTGTCACCTCAGGTAAGTATAGGTCTGCATGAGTTGTACATGAGGTATTGCTTACTGTAAAATAGTCACATTTTATTACTCACAAAAACAGACTTAAGCCGACCAACATGAGTCATGTATCTACCCGATTACGTATCCTGCATGGTCCTCTTCTTGTCGCTTCAAAGTCAGTCTGCATGTGTTTTTTAATATAGTTTTTGTCGTTGTGTATTTGGCCCCCCTTCCCCCCTCCGTCTCTTCTTTTTAGCATCTATGCGTTTTCTCAGGGTAACGGCAGATTTCACCACACACTCTGAAAATCTGTTCACCTGAAGCAACACAGAAAAATAAACAATAAAAAAGAAAGAAAGAAGAAAAATAATGCAAAGAAGCCATCAAACGACAAACAGAAAACACAACAAAAAGAGGATTACGTCAAATATTGCACTTCATAAAAACAAAGAGCATTACCGAATGATCAGTTTTATCTGATGGGTGTTCCGCCATACTTTTAATTGAAAGGGCAAAAGTCCCCTTGAGTTGAATGTATGTCGGAACACCCCTCAGATTTGTAAGTTTAAACGAAAAATTGTAATGTATATCAGCAGATGATAAACATAACGATAGGCGGGGAGAGAGAGAGACAATGACAATGACAATGACAATGACAAATTCTTTATTAACGAGGGTAATGGCATAAGCAAACAGGTGCTTTTTTACATCCAGCCCTCGCCCATGGGAGGGTTTAATCTAATGATAATACGTTTTAAAAATGTTGGAATATCAATTAAAGAAGTAATAAAAACAAACGACAAACAAGCAAACGATTAACAGACTAAACAAACAAACAAAAATATACATACAAACGAACATGACATATTATTGTCAAAGGTATAATGAAAACTGCTTCAAGCAACACAAAACATGTGAAACTACGAGGGAAGAAAAAATCCGTGAAACTGAGGAGTCAATGAAGCAACTACGTTGCAAGTAATAGCATGTAGCATCGTTACATAAGTCATGTTATGAAATTAATTAGGTACATTTATCTACTGAAACGTGTAAAAGGTACAAATAAGGCATCAACAATATAAACATGTTCAGGCTAAGTGAGAACGAAATGTGCCATGTATAAGGAATGAGAAATATCTGTCTTTAAAAGTCTTGGCATTAAGAGAGAGAGAGTGAGAGAGAGAGAGTATGTCCTAACTGGATATACAAGTATATTTTTAAGTGGGGTAGCAGTATTAGGGGCTCACCGGCGTCTCACACCTGTAAGCTTATCAAAACGTCATGCACCCGTGCCAAAATATTCTATGCGCCGTGCATATATATTCAGAGTTGAGGGTTGACTGTCACTGCTCTCAAGTCGCTGTTCAACCGATCGCGCGGAAAAAGTGATGACGACACGCAGTTGATATTCGAGACCGATCAAGGTTTACCATCTTTTCCATGTGGACTTTATTGTATCCAAATCCAATACAACGACATTATCTATTTGCGTTTCTGCGATTTAAAGCAAAGGATAGAACGAGTGCACAAAAAAGGGGAGTGATACACTTTCCTTTCTCGGACAAAGGAAAATAAGATTTGCCGAACGAAAGGCACTGCAGGAAACAGCTCCATTTCTCTTCAGTTTGTGTCTGAAAAAGCTCTTCTGTTGGAAACAAAATATTTGAATGTACCAATAGTCGTCTGGAAAGAAAAAAAGGCAGAACAAATTTAATGTGAATTTTCAAGACAATATTGAAGAATTAAAAGTGTGACGATCATGATCACGATGGGAGTTCAATCCAAACTTAAGAAATGCAACACTCAGTGTTGGATTACGTTTTTATTGTTGACACTCAACATTCTTGTCACCGTGAACGGAGCACCGAAGTGTCCACCCGGTGGTACGTTTTCTGACAAACATACTGGAAGAACAGAGTGCTGTGATGGTATTTGCAAACATGCAAAGATCACTGGTATGGAACAAGAATGTAACTCCAACTGTCCCAGTAAGTACAAGCTTTTATGTTTGGGAATTTCTGTTAAATATTCAACCGTTTGTGCGCGCGTATCAGTGTGCGTGTGAACATTAAACTTATTGAAATGACTTTTGTTGTTGTTGTAATTAGCGATAAGCGATGAGTATTCCGCGTGTGAAGAAACGTCAGTACTATTTAAAAACATATTCTCGATAACTTTGTTACATTTAAATCTGATTAGCACGAGCTTTTGTGAAATACCGACACAACGTCGGTCCGTTTAAAAGATCAGATTAACCAGCATTATGGTTGGATTTGGGACAGTTGGTAAGTTGAGTTTTTCTTAATCTCAGAACCACAAAATTATCCTCTGTAGTTGACTGATTGTAAAACAAACAATAGTTTGATTTTTTTTAGTTATGCATATTAAATTAGTCCTAGTCAGTTGTCGCACTTTGTTTGTTGATTCCAACCATAGTTACTAATGTCTGTTTTCGTAGATGTTGCTAAGCTTAAGGATGTTTGCCTTTAATGGGAATTCTCATCATAGTTTTGGGGGTGTGAGCTTGTTAATTGTCCTATTTTAACTTAAAATGCTGAAAACCAAATCAAATCTCGTCAGTGAAACCGTATGTGTTTACCTGTCTCTTTTTGCCGTCAGATTACAAACCTTCGGTCCAAATCAAGCTGGAAGACATCTTCAAAGCACCACCAGACACAGGAGCAGTAGAAGCAGACTCCTCCAGCGCGACAAATCTCCCTGTCATCCTTTCAGTCATTGCTGTCGTCACGATACTCGCAGTTCTTCTGGTCGCGGTAATCACCAAGGTGAAGCTCCCGTGCGGCCATGCTAGACCCCCTCAGCGTGTTGAAGATCAGCATGAGCTTCAGGAGATGGAAGAGGCCGGTGAACGTTTCATGAACGACGGACAGGCCGATCAGACGCAACCTCAGCAGATAGAAGGTCCCGGCCATGCCGTCAGCGTTCCCGAGCAAGCGGGCAGAGCGGCTGACGTCAACCGTGAGAATGATCAGAATCCTGCGCTGGTCCTTCTTTCTGGACGTCAAGAAGAAGGTCCTCAGTATCCGGAGAACCGCCCAGCGGAGCCGCATCACGAGGCTCAGCCAGTCAATTACCCTATACGCGAGTCTGGGGATGCTGCTCCTATCTACCTTACTGCAGCTTTGGCACCTTAAAGCGCGTGTGTTAGCAGATATACTGATGTACAGACTGATGGCCGTGTTGACTGAGTGAACAGGTTTTGTCGGTTGCAAGGCTCCAAACTTCCCTTGGCCGTTTGGGTGTATTGAGAACTGATCGTAAAAACTAAACATCAAATGTCTGGTGTGTACTTGGATTTGATGGAATGGCAAGATTGTGTTCATTGATGGGGAAACTCAGTGTGCATGACTTGTCTGGTGTGTGCGTTGGCTCGCAGTCGTTGTGCGCGTGTGCACGTGCGAGCTTCAGTGTGACGCGCGCGATGACGTGTACTACTGCACAGAGAAAAAGCCAGTAAGACGGAGAGAGAGGACGCGAGCACGTGTTCACTGCACAAACAGTCTGCTTGGAACAGACCTTAGCAATGAAACTTACTTGTGCATGCCAATGAAGGCTAAGTTTAATTTTTTTGGGACCATAGCATTATTATTACACGAGTTGTCAAAATATATGCACACACAAGTTTACTGATGACAACCTTCATCGATCAAACTTCCACGATGTTTTCGCAAAGGTTGCAAGAATAATAAGCTATACGTATTTGTAAAAATGTCTTATCTATGCTAACGATATAGCTGCAGACCTAAGCCTTTGAGATTGGTAACGTAATAATATCGTCAAAAAGGGGTTTTCCGATCTGACTGCATACAGCAATGCCATGTTCTCCATTGACGAAAATTTGGCCGGGTGGGTGGGTGAAGGTTAAGTTGTTGAAGGTAGTCCGCAATGCGGCCGCGCAACCTGGTTATACTGACTTGATTATAAGCCTTCTTTTAACTTCATTTTGTGTCGCTTAAATGTAACACTGCCTGTAGTTTTGCACATGCTTTACAATCACAGCACTAGTCATATTTCTGTTCATATATATGTGAGTGGGAGAAAAGAGGGATAATCTGAGAAGACTCAAACAGTTTAAAACAAATTATTATGAACGGGAAGAAAGAAAGAAAGACAGTTGTTCCAAACTGCCAAGAAGTATCCAGTAGTGTTAAATATTACTGGCATTTATCTGTTCATATTACCACTCTGAACGGTATCAATCTTTTTTTTTTAATGACATGCTGCAACACATAAATGTCACGCATTCCGCCGGTGGAAAGTTACTCTAAGCACTCTCCTTGCTTCACTGATGCGGTTCGAGTTCTTTACTTTTTTGCTCTCTACCGAGAGTGTTTCTTTTGCCTAAAAAAAATTCTCCTGCGGTTTGTGAGCTTCTGTCCCTTCAGTGATAATAGAAAATGTCCCAATTTCGTAAATATGTAAGAACTGTCATATAACACCCCCATTGTGTTTTCAGTCCATTGCTGATGTCACGAATAAGGCAGCGAGAGAGAGAGAGAGGGAGAGAGAGAGAGAGAGAGGGGGGGGGGGCATATGCCCCAAATGGTTTCACCGTGAGGGCGTTAAAATCATGCATATGTCATCAGAGAGAGAGAGAGAGAGGGGGGAGAGAGAGAGAGAGAGAGAGAGAGAGAGAGAGAGAGAGAGAGAGAGAGAGAGAGAGAGAGAGAGAATGTACACATTCAGAGAATGATAAGGTGTGCATCTCATCATTAGATATGTATACCACGGCTGGAATTTGTTCTGGTTGTACTGTACATTATTACGGGAAAACAAATTCTATCAAAATCCTTTCATGGGTAATTCTTTGTTGACCTGTGTAATACCGGGAAATTCCCTTATGATGATGTCAGTAGTGATCCGAGGCTCTGCTGAAAGGGGAGGGGGGGGGGGGGATGTGTGGTTGATGGGTCGATGTGATGGGCCTGGGGGGGGGGGGGGGGGGTGGGGGGTAGAGGACGGAGTTTTTCTTTATCACAATTTGCATAGATAGCTTTTCCCTTGAGTGGCATTCCAAAGCATAAGCCGTGTGACTCCTGCAAAGCTGCACTGGGTAGTACAGTGGTACCTGCCACGTGAGGCCCCTTCGATGCCAAGAGGACACCTACCAAGAGAGGACACCGGTTGGCAATATCTCGATGGTTATATCCTGACCAGCTCATAACGTGTCTGTCGTGACTGACAGGCCAACCTGCATTAGAGGACAATTTTGACTGATTGCAAGAATCCTTTCGTCGCAGGTATTACTGTCTGTCTAATTTTCGGTGCGCAGTGTGTTGAAATCACGTAGTCTCTTCATTTCATCAGCAATAAAATGGCAGTAGATATCAAACCTTTCTTGACGACTTAGTATTTGTCATTAGCCTATATTCATGATCAGAAAACAGTCTCTCTCTCACCTCTCTCTCTCTAGTCTAGCCTCTCTCTCCCCGGCTCTTTCTCTCTCTCTCTCTTTCTCTCTCAGTCTCTCTCTCTCTCTCTCTCTCTCTCTCCGTCTCTCTCTCTCGGCACACCGTCACTGCACATACACAATGACACACACACCCGGTGCAACGAGCGCGTGCCGCACACACCCGAAAAACGGAGCCTGTGCCGGACACACACACATGATTGACACACACACACACACACACACCCGGCCGTCACCGTCGGCGCGCACAGGGCACACACACACACTGTGACACACCGGCACACACACACAAACACACCGGCACAAACTTGAACACACACACTGACACACTGTGATACACGGCTGACACCCATGCACACCGCATCAGCCGGTGCACGCCGTGCACAGTGACACACAGTGACACGCACGCGCACACACACACGTCTGACATATAATAATAATATATTATATCTGAAATACAAAGAGGTCAGTTTGATCCCTCATCAACCAAGAGCAGTCGCAGCTTGCAGCACCACCGTGGCTCAGCCTTCAGTGAAGTCAGAGACATAGATGGTGAAGTTGACGATTATGATGACACACACTGAAATACGGCCTGACAACCAGGCCAAAACATGACACTAGAAATAAACAAGTAAGCGAGAAATGTTTTGCTCGTGCTAAGGATTCCGTGCAAACTACGGAAAGCAACTCTCTTGGCACCTTTAAGTTCATCAGCCAAACTACCAAACTCAACTACCAACACCAGTCTCGAGAATCTAACCTGCATAGGCCTACGTGCGCGGCACTATTCCAGACAACTCAGGCAGGAGTCAAGGGACTAGACTAGCCTCCCTTTGTTTACTATGAGTTGGTTATACGTTCTGGGCACAGAAAATCCAAGTTTGAAAGCAGTATTGACGAGTTAGCACCACCTCAGCCTCTGCATGTGCCTGTGCATGGGATACATGATTTATTAAGGTATTGCATTACATAAAATGTAATAAATAGTTTGCTAAAACGCTGACGATAAGGTCATTCCAGAACCGTACTTGCGTTTAATTTTCTCGACAAGTTACCAGCTCCACGCGCTCAACCACCACTTGATTTCGTTGCTGTTGCATCTCTGCCTCTGCGTGATCAATAGAATACGCTCGCGCTGGAAGCTGGCTAAAGCAGCACAAAAAGGAAACGGAGTCAACGCATGACCGAGGGGGAGGCAGAACGAGATGGGGATAAGATAGAAATGTCGCCGAATAACGAGCGTGACATTTGACTCCGCTCTGGATTCGCTCGATACGTCGCTGAAAGCATCAAGTGGGGAGGCTACTCGGTAGCGCTGGCTAGTGTTTGTTTGTGTGTGTATGGTGTCTGTGGCCTCGCCGCATGCCTGTGTCCGATTGTCTGCGAGCAGTTTTGATGCCAGAGTTATCTTTAGCCAGGCCGATGACTCACAGTCCGATTGGAGCTGTTATTAGCAACACACACATCGATTTTTCAAGTACATCTGTAAGCGTCTCTCCCCATTGCTTGGTGCAGCTGCTGTGTTGTGTTATGCTTTGCTGTTCGTTGGACCATTGACCCTGAAGCCTAAAAGACTGTGATTCCTTCTCTTGTGTATGTACACTGTTGCTGTTTTGGAAACTGTGTAAGGGGTACTTATTTAGTTATTATAGCTTGAGTGAAGAATGCAGTGTGCGCAAGTATGCGCCTGTCGAGTCCGAGAGTTTGCTTTCATGCAGTTTTGCTGGGAAACCCATATTATGTAACAGTCAGGGGCGCTTGAGGAGAGAGAAAAATTGGTTGATAAAATAATACTGTGGTTTTGCATATATATATATATATATATATATATATATGCCCTCTGTTCGGATTGTGAAATGTGCAGCTGGTCTAGTAAGATTTTTTTCTGTTTCTGATTGCATTACTGTTTGTCCTGTGAGTGTGATGTAGTTTTACCTTTACAACGGAGTTCCATTTTGCTTCTTATGCCACATACAAATTATCTTTTCCCATTTCCTTTCACTGCCGACATTCAGTATGTGTTCACTGTAACAGATTTGTCAATGTCATACAGGTTTTTCAAAATCAAAGTCAAACAAATGCATAGCACTCAAGGAGACTGGAAGTGGACTTAAATTATTCTTTCCGAACCTGTGTTAATTAAGTTCCGTTCACATGGTAGACTTTCAACCAATTTTCCACAAGTTTTAGTTGGTTTGAAGTCGTTCAGGATCAAGTAGCCGAGGCCAAATTGGCGGAAAGTCTGCCATCTGAATGTACTTGACAATTTCAGACTGATTTAGCAGCAACATGAAAACTAGGTTGAGTGCTGCTTGACTCCTCAGCAATTTACAAGCGACTTGTGGCAGACTTTCATCATCGCGCCTCCCAATAGGGTTATAGGTCTAGCCAGGAAGCGCAATGAATGTGACCCTTAATTCAGCCTGAATGTGCAAGTAGGATATGCGCCGAAATGGCTGCGATCTGCTGGTCGATGTGAATGCGTGATGTATTGTGTAAAAAAAATTCCATCTCACACGGCATTGAGTCCGAGTCTGGAGATACGCGCGCGATATAAGACTTCATATAATATAATAACAAGTCGCGTAAGGCGAAAATACAACATTTAGTCAAGTAGCTGTCGAACTCACAGAATGAAACTGAACGCAATGCAACGCAGCAAGACCGTATACTCGTAGCATCGTCAATCCACCGCGCACGGCAAAGGCAGTGAAATTGACAGGAAGAGCGGGGTAGTACTTGCGCTGAGAAGGATAGCACGCTTTTCTGTACCTCTCTTTGTGTTAACTTTCTGAGCGTGTTTTTAATCCAAACATATCATATCTATATGTTTTTGGAATCAGGAACCGACAAGGAATAAGATGAAAGTGTTTTTAAATTGATTTCAACAATTTAATTTTGATAATAATTTTTATATATTTAATTTTTAGAGCTTGTTTTTAATCCGAATATAACATATTTATATGTTTTTGGAATCAGCAAATGATGGAGAATAAGATGAACGTAAATTTGGATCGTTTTAGAAAAAAATTTTTTTTTTTTACAATTTTCAGATTTTTAATGACCAAAGTCATTAATTAATTTTTAAGCCACCAAGCTGAAATGCAATACCGAAGTCCGGGCTTCGTCGAAGACTACTTGACCAAAATTTCAACCAATTTGGTTGAAAAATGAGAGCGTGACAGTGCCGCCTCAACTTTCACGAAAAGCCGGATATGACGTCATCAAAGACATTTATCAAAAAAAGGAAAAAAACGTTCGGGGATATCATACCCAGGAACTCTCATGTCAAATTTCATAAAGATCGGTCCAGTAGTTTGGTCTGAATCGCTCTACACGCACGCACGCACACACGCACACACATACACCACGACCCTCGTTTCGATTCCCCCTCGATGTTAAAACATTTAGTCAAAACTTGACTAAATGTAAAAATGGACATTTTCAGCTGACTTGGTTGACTTGAGACAAAAATCGCTGAAACGTTGGTGGAAAGTTGGTTGTAAGTCTGCCATGTAAACTTTAGCTTTTTACACAGCCACAACAGTTTTCTATATTCATTCTTTGGGCTGCTCCTTCAAGTTGACAAACCACCTGTAGACTGATAAGAGTTCTACATGTCTAATTTTGTTCTTCTTCAGAATGACCTGTTCTCAATGGGACCAAGTCTCCACCACCCACACAACGCCCACATAGCAGGAGGCCGTCTAAGAAGGTTCTGGAAAGACGCCAACGGGCGCCCCACCTCCACCTCACCATGGAGCGGATGCCGTACGAGTACAAGGATCACCACATGGTTCTCCTCGAGGAACTCAAAGCCATGCTGGACGACAGGCTTCTCATCGACGTCTACATCTGCGTGGAGAGCGTCGAGATCCCGTGTCACCGCAACGTTCTGTCGGCGGCTAGTCCGTACTTCCGAGCCATGTTCACCTCGGACATGTCCGAGAGCAAGCAGCTGAAGGTCAAGCTGCATGAGATTGATGCTGCTGCTGTGTCTGCTCTTGTGGACTTCGCTTACACTGGAAAGGTAGGGTCTTGAGATATTATTGGTGGGGGTGGGTGTGTGCGTGTTGGGGGGTCAGATATGGGATATGGGGCAGGGGGGTATTGCATGGTGAGGGGATTGGAGAGAAGAGGATTATTGACATGTGTTCAGAGAAGTACTTTTGTAATGTTTTTCGCATTAAAGTTTCATGTGGATTTATAAGTGATCTGGTATGTTAAGAAAATAGTCCTACTCTGAGTTTCGTGCATCACCTTGTGTTTCTTCCTCTCTGTTTCGGCGCCTGTCTCTGTCCCTGTGGAGAGCCTCTGTCTGTTTTTAGGGTCAGATACACCCGCCCCATCCACATCAACTCTTTTTCTGGTCTGGCTGTCCTCTGTATGTCTGCTATATTTGTCTCTCTATCTGTCTCTCGCTCTAAGTCTTAGGCAGCAACAGAGAGGCAGAAAGACCAATGAACTCAGCATTGTTCACTCTATTCTTGTCTGTCTGTCCTCTGTCCTACTGTCTGTCTGTCTGTGTCTTTTTCTTTCAGTCTCCGTCTCTCCCCCAACCTCAAGCACCCTCAGTCTTGCATTCACAACTTATCTCAAAGACCTCCAAAATTCAACCCAGTCATTCCCTTATTCTTTCAGGTGGAAGTGACAAGAAGTAACGCACAAAGCCTGCTTGCCACGGCCTCTCTGCTAGAAATGCTGCCAATCCAGCGTGCCTGTGCCAAGTTTATGGAGATGCAACTCGACATCAACAACTGCATCGGTATCCACCACTTTGCCAATGCTCACAGCTTGCAGGAGCTTGCTCACAAAGCTCGCGAGTTCATCGAGAAGAACTTCACCCAGGTCAGCCAGACAGAGGAGTTCCTTCACCTGAGCTTCATGCAGCTTGCTGATCTGGTGGCCTCTGATGAGCTTAATGTGGAGAAGGAAGAGGTCAGTGTTTTTACATTTTGTAGGACACGTATATATATATGTAACTGTCATAGGAATACATTGTCATAGGAATACATTCTTGAGATTTAGCCAGGAGTGTCACACTTTTTTCTCTGTCATTGTTTTTGTGTTGGGGTTGTCTTTTTGGGGGTGTGTTAGTTTTTGTGACGTTTGACTTCTTCCATGGCTATCCTTCTTCTTCTGTGTTGTTGGGCAGCAACTCCCACAGGCTATCCAAGTGTGATGGAATCCCCTTTCCAGATGTTTTGCTTCTAACGTCTGTAAATTTACATCCCTTTTCAAACCTGATTATCTCAGATTTTTTGTAGGTCTTATAACCGGGAGTTCCGTATTATGCAAAGCTGGTTTCAGTGAGTAAACTTTGGTCGAGCAGAGGGGTAAGAGTGTTTGGCTGACTTGGGGTCATTCATGAGCTATAGCTATACAACTCTCTGGTGGCACCCCAGTCTTTTTGATATATATATATCGTACTTTCGGGACTATAAGGCCCTTCCTTATATATAGGGCGCAACCCCCACTTTTGAGGTAAAATTGAGAAAAAACATCACATTAGGCGCTTCCGGTCTATAAGCTGCACATCAAAGGAAGAATACAGACTCTGAGTAGAAATATGTGTGCTCTGTGTGTGGGGAGATCAAAGGCAGGTCCATTGTGATAGCTGGGTGGCCTTGTTTATAGACACTGACCTTCTTCCCAGGGGTCAATGACCCAGTTTTAGCTATGAGAGGTGGTTCCCCTGTCATATCTGAGAGAGGAAACACTTCCTGCATCAGGGTCAGTGACTGAGTTTAACCTATGGGGCGGTCTCTTTGATGTCTCCAGAGGAAACTTGCCCAGGGTAGTACCTAGTAGCTGAAACATGCATTATCACAAGTTGTTTGACTGGTGCTCAGGCGGTCTCTTTGATGTCTGAGATGAAACTTGGCCTGGGATTTCTATTTTAACAACACATAGGGCGCGGCAGGGGTCAAGATTGAGAAAAAAAGTTGCGCCTTATAGTCCCTAAAATGCTATATTGACCCAGGTGATTCTTTACAGCTTTGAGTCTTGATTCTTATCTATGAATTTTTGGGCGGTTGGTTGGTGATGCTTCTTCATTACAAAGTTGATGACTCCTATGATTTTCATTTCACAGGTTCTATGGGGAACTGAGATAACCATGATTTTTCTTGATAACCTTAAATCTCAGTTTTTAATTTGTGAATATCATGGTGGTTGTTGATGATACAATGAGTGACAGTGCTTATGAGAATATGACTACATTTTTTTTAATGTCACAGGTTGTATGGGAAGCCGTAATGACCTGGGTGAGTCACAACCTGGAGGATCGCACACCACAGATCGGCAAACTTCTCTCTCGCATCCGCCTCCCCCTCTTACCCCCCAAGTTTGTCCAGGAGAGCATCGCCCCCCATCTCATCATCCAGCGGTCTCAGACCTGTCAAGAAATCCTCTCCGACATGCGGGACTTTGAGCGCAACCCTCAGTCGTACACCGGTGATTATGACTTTTCCTTCTCGCTGCGCACGGGCATGATCAAGCCTGAGCACTGCATTCTGTTGTTAGGCGGCCTGACGCAGAGCAGGTCGTCCATCAACTGCTACAACCCATTAACGAGGGAGACATTCCAGATGGCTATGTTCCCTGACTGTGAAGGCAGGTCGGGTTATTACTGTGTTGAGGACCCTGGGGTAGTGGTCGCTGAGGACGTTCACATCTACGCTGGCGGCGGCAACTATATTTACCATGAGAGTTATGGTGATGCTGTGTCAGACGAGGACTCCTTTGATGACTTTGACGAGGAGGAGTCTGTCCGTCGCGACTTCTTTTACTATGACAACGACCATAACCGCTGGGTGCCTAAGAGTCCGATGCTGTTCCCCAAATCCAACTTCACCCTGACGCACATCGACGGCAAGATTTTCAGCTTTGGTGGGCTGACCATGAACCAGCACCCCACGGAGATCTGTGAGTGCTACGACATCGAGAAGAACCAGTGGATGTACGTCGGGATGATGCCCATGAATGTTGTGGATCTCTCCAGCGTCAGTTTCGGTGGCCAAGCGTACTTACTGGGCGGGAGGTCAGGGGTGACGCCTCACAATACAGTGATTAAGTATGATCCCAGAAGCGCACAGTGGACCACTCTAGCTAGTATGCACACCCCTCGGTTCAACTTCGGATGTTGTGTTGTGGACGATGAGATTATTGTGGCTGGTGGGCAGGTCTACACCCACACGTCGAGAACGATACACCGTGAGTCTCTCCGAACGGTAGAAATTTACACCATCGCCACCAACCAGTGGCGAGCAGGTGCCTCCCTCCCCGCCAGCATGTTCAACGTAGGTCTAATGCAAATTAACGGGGCCATCTACGCATGTGGAATGGTGGAGCACCAGCGAACGCCGTTCAAGATCAATCGTCACAACGTTGTGTTCAAGTTGGACATTGTGCTCAACGAGTGGCATAAAATTGAGGGGGACCTGTGCGAGGTTCGAAGTTACGCTCCTGTAGCCGCCAAGCTCCACACGCGTAAACTGTCGCAGGTGTTTCGACCAGAGGTGGACACTTGATGGGAGAAATCTGTTTCTTAAAGTTCTGAAAGATGCAATTTTATCTTGTGACTTCATTTGTTATCATTTTTATTTTTTCTGTGTGTCTTTTTTCGTCATGTTTTTTGTGTCTTTGTTTGATTTTTCTTGTTCCCTGTACAGTGGAACTCCCCTTTTGAGACCTTGTACATTCAGAGAAAATCAGGTCTTAAAAAGGAGGGAGTCTTAAAGGGTTCAATTTAAAGATGTTATGTATAGAAAATCTCAAAAATCAAGGTCTGAAAAAGAAGGAAGTCTTAAATTGGGAGGTATTAAAATCCACTGTATTGCTTTCACTCATTTTGCCTGAATCCTTCCTCTGTTTGTTTATCTTTCTTCGACATTCAGCAAGAATTTTTCTTGTAATGTGATCTCCCAAGCTTTTGTACTGTGAACTTAGTTTTTGTAGATGTTTCCTTATGTGAAGGTGACAACAGCAGCTGATTGGCGTGTAAAGGCCGTGTTGCAATCTTAAGTTTCTGACCACATGTGTAATACTGGTCAGCTCTATTAGAACCGTTACAGCTTTTGTAATTGTTTGCTCTGCGAAAGAGCTGAACATTCACTTTCTTGCTCAGAAAAACACAGCATTTTTGTGTAATGATTGTTAATGTAAAACACCCGACCAACTTCTCAATACCTGTGATACAGTAATGACCTGCGTAACAGCATTCCTCCATGATATCTTTTTTATGCTCCAATAGGTTTTGACTTTCACAAGTTTTGAGACTGAGAGTGCAGCAATTTGTAAAACTTTATTGTTTGCAATGGGGTTTTATATCTGTATTGAGAGCTGTGCATTTTTCAATAACATTTTTCATTGCTAATAATTGCAATATTGGCGATGACAGTGAATATGAAGAAAATGAGTGGAAGTGAGCATCATCTTTTGTTTGTTTGGGTCTGGGTGTGTGTGTCTGTGTGCATGGGTTTGAGTGTGAGTTTTTTGTCTGTGTATTATGTCTGGATTTTGACAAGTCAGTTCCAAGAGCTTTTGGTTCATGAATAGAATTAAATAAGGCAGGTCTCTCTCTCTCTCTCTCTCTCTCTCTCTCTCTCTCTCTCTCTCTCTCTCTCTCTCTCTCTCTCTCTCTCTCTCTCTCTCCCTCTCTCTCCCTCTCTCTGTCTGTCTCTGTCTCTTCCTCCACCTCTCTCACTCTCTGTGAAAGATTAGTTAAACAGACGGCAATGCAACCGAGAGCTGTGTAGTGTAAAGGAAGAGGCATAAAGAATGTATGTATGTCCTGCTGTCTTTGTCTCCCTTTATTGATCAGTGTAGAGAGGCTTATGTCACTTACCGGTATGTGCATATTTTTGTTACATAAATCTGATTTCTCCCCAAAAAGGAGGGATTTAGAACTTTTGTGAAAGAAAACCAGTGTTTATTGCATGTGATTTTTGAACACTATTTCTATATATATGTGAAAGTCAGTTACTTTTTGTTATTGTTTATTTCATTGAATTGAATCATTCAGTGCACTTAGTGCTTTTGTGAACAAGAAACAATTGACAAGTGGCTCTATCCCATCTCCCCCCCCCTTTCCCCGTCGCGATATAACCTTCGTGGTTGAAAACGACGTTAAACACCAAATAAAGAAAAGAAAGAATTCAGTGCACATTTACAGTCTTAGGAGTTGACGTTGTTTGTTGTTCACTGAGTTCCTTGACCACAATTTTAATGTTCACCTCATGTTAGTTGTTACTGCGGGATTTTACACTGTTGGGCATTTTGGATTCTGGTTCCTGTGAAATTTTGAGATTGTTATTTGATTCTCTAGTTTTGTTTAAAAGATAGAAACCAATCCAAACACCCCTTTATCACTTTTGTTACAATAATGATTGTGACACTGGAAAGCAATTTTCCTTATTGTCTTTAAGGACAATCAATAAATGCTTGAGTCTTGTGATTTCAATTTGAATGTTGAATATATATATGCAGTGTATTTTGTTGTGATGATCTCGTTTTGATATCTAAGGTTGCTGTTTGAGCGTCTTGTTTTGTTTAAAGAAAGCAAACATTTGGACCACCATTTATTTATTTTATTACAGTACTGTTTTTTGTACATTGTCAATCAAAATGTTTGATATATTTTGTGGTGATGATCTCGTTTTGTTTACAAATGGGAGAGTTTTGGGGTCACTGTGTTTCCAGTTTTACAGTATGTAATAGACAATGTTCGGAAATAACTCTTTCAGGTTTGTATGGGATGTGACAAAGTGTATACTTTTGCTTTTATTGAGGCAAACTTGCCCACATGTCATTATAGACGAGGGCTGTGTCCGAATCACATGGACAAGAACCATGTGTGGAAAGCTTGCCTCGAGAAAAGCGAGAGTTATTTACTCGTTCACAACCCATACATGCTTGACAGACTTATTTCTTGAGTTTTTCCATTAAGTTGATGTGTGTGTGTGTGTGTGTGTGTAGAGTTTTTTTTAACTCTACCACATGGTTATATTTATTCAAGTCATACCATACAGGATAATAGTGCATAAATCAGTTGATGCACTAGCGTTAAGTGCAAGAGTATCTTTAGTACACTATTTATTTTAGAGATCAAATAACCAAAGGGAAGTAAGCGCTCTATATGCATACAACATGTGTAATGGAGTAAGTGAGAGTTATACGGTATGCAAACTGTGGCATGAAGATGTTATAAAATTCAGGTAGATGTAATTGAGAATTGGCGGGGGCCCGGTAGCTCAGTTGGTAGAGCACTGGACTTGTGATCGGAAGGTCACGGGTTCAAATTCGGGCCGGGACGGACACGGGTCAACTTTATGTGCAGACCCAGAGACGGAAGCCATGTCCCACCCCTGTGTCACCACAATGGCATGTAAAAGACCTCGGTCATTCTGCCATAAGTGCAGATGGCTGATACCACCTAAACACGCATACACTTGTGTATTTCGTCAAAAGCCATGAGGGCGTAAAACTCGAATCATATAACCCATATCTTGTCCTTAAGAGGCGAAATATTTAGCATGTAGAACATAAAGCATTCTCTCTTATCTTTTTGAGAATTGGGACATTTATGTCATATTTTTATTGGGTTGAACGGCAGAAATCGTCCTTAGTCAAGTTAGTGTAGATTGCAGTTGTTAAGAGTTCCATAGGGAATTAAAGTGGATTTTCCATTAACTGCTTCGATTTTTTTTTTTTTAAGGACCAGGGGACTGGTTCTGCTTGTCTCTCCCTTGCAGCTGTTGAATATATTAAGAATGCTTATGTCTCTTTGTGTCTTAGATAATAATTGCTGGGCCCCCCGCGGGTTAGGGGGAGTCCCATATTGGTTGGGACGAGAAAGAATTTACCCGATGCTCCCCAGGCCCCCCGCGGGTTAGGGGGAGTCCCATATTGGTTGGGACGAGAAAGAATTTACCCGATGCTCCCCAGCATGTCGTAAGAGGCGACTAACGGATTCTGTTTCTCCTTTTACCCTTGTTAAGTGTTTCTTGTATAGAATATAGTTAATGTTTGTAAAGATTTTAGTCAAGCAGTATGTAAGAAATGTTAAGTCCTTTGTACTGGAAACTTGCATTCTCCCAGTAAGGTCATATATTGTACTACTGTACGTTGCAAGCCCCTGGAGCAAATTTTTGATTAGTGCTTTTGTGAACAAGAAACAATTGACAAGTGGCTCTATCCCATCTCCCCCCTTCCCTCCGTCGCGATATAACCTTGAATGGTTGAAAACGACGTTAAACACCAAATAAAGAACGAAAGAATAATTGCTGGTAGGAGCTGCAGACATATAGGTGCATATGAGAAGATCATGCTTAGTGTAGTAACAGTTTTTTTCTTTCTTTATTTGGTGTTTAACGTCGTTTTCAACTGTTCAAGGTTATATCGCGACGGGTAGTAACAGTTTTATGTTTGATAAAAAGAATCGGTGAAATGAATTGTCTTTTTGAACTTGTTTTGGGAGCAAACTTGTGACTACCTCCCTTTATACTTCTGTTTAATAAAATACAATTTTGTTTTTGAACTGTTTTTCAGTTTTTGTGGAAATGTAACATAATTCCATGTGTTACTGGCAAGTTTTGTTTTGCTGTGTTTCCATGTTTTTGATACAATTTTCAACAGTATTGATCGATGGGTTTTGTGTTTTACAATTTTACCTTTGTATGTGCTAAGATGTTTTGTAAAGAACACAGAGAATGTCACTTGTATAAATACTTTCCGGGATAATTCCTGCTTACAAACGTTTACACGAGTTAATGCACATGCATGATGAAAGACTATTAAGTTTGAAAGTAATTATGCATTATAGTTTCTACATGGTCAAGAATTTTCTATGTGACATAGTTACAGAGTTTTTGATATGGTGTGCTTCGCTTAAGTTTAAAAGGCAGCATTTTACTTATGCACTATCAGAATCTGTAATGATCAGATGTTTTGCCTTTCTATCTGTCTGTTTCTCTGTCCACGACCTAGTTGACTGGAGAAGAATTACATTCACAGAGAGTTATTATTATTTCACAGACTTGTGGTTTCGCTGCGAAAGCATTATAACAGACTTGCTTACCCATACAATTTTGGCACATTGTTTTGTCTCAAATACAGTACCGTATTCTACATGTACAAATACTGTATTGTAAAATACAATTCTATGCTATTATAAAAAAACAAACATTCTTTTTACCCTTCTAAGATAAGACCACAAACACCATCTATTGTGGCGGGGATGTAGCAGTGCAGCCCCTCTGTACAGTAGAACCCCCATCATGTGTTAAAAAGATAGGATCAATTTCAAAGTGAAGGTCAATTTACAGAGGAGAACAAGGTCTCACTATGGGGGAAGTCTTGGGGGCTCTTAAAAAGGAAGTTCCACTTTTCTATAAAGCCAGTTCAGAGAGGGTAGGTCTGTGTAGTAGACGGGTTATAATATAGGAGACAGCATCCTCATGTATTTTGCAAGTAATGGTGCTAACCCCAGTAGAATGTTGCTTCTTGAACTTTTTTTTTCTTATTAAAATTTGTTTGGTTTGAATGCCTCTGGGCAGATGCTGCCTGAGGCTGAGATGCTATTAGCTCTGGTATAGTGGAAGTTGTTCACATGGTTTTAGGTACATGGCTGCTAAAAATGTAAACAAATTTATTATTTTCTTGACCTAGTATTATTTATTTATACATGTACAATATTTATAGTTGGGTACAGCCTGTTTTTATGTCCAGACCATATTGACATTGAAGTACAATCAAGTTAAGCAGTCTATTAAAGTTGTTTGCATGCTTAAATTGTAAAATGAAAGAAGACTGAAGGATACAAAATGAAGGATGTGCCTGAGAGCATCCTTGGAAAGAGCTCTGGGAAAAGAGGAAAAATTAACAAGTGTGTGATATTCAGCACATTTGGTAATATTTGTAGCAGCAAGTAGTTCTGCATTGACACTAGACTTACAATTACATCTTGCTTTGCCTTATTTTGAAGGTCATGTAAGTGATCTACACTGGTTAAAAAAAAAGCATGTTAGAGATAACCATGCATACTCCTTGATCAGTGCTCTCTGAGAAGATAAAAAGTTAACGTTTGTGTGAAATTTAAGCTTTTTGACTCACATGCGAAGCAAAAGTGAGTCTATGTACTCACCCGAGTCGTCCGTCCGTCCGTCCGTCCGGTCGTCCGTCCGTCCGGAAAACTTTAACGTTGGATATTTTTTGGACACTATTCAGTCTATCAGTACCAAATTTGGCAAGATGGTGTATGATGACAAGGCCCCAAAAAACATACATAGCATCTTGACCTTGCTTCAAGGTCAAGGTCGCAGGGGCCATAAATGTTGTCTAAAAAACAGCTATTTTTCCCATTTTCTCTGAAGTTTTTGAGATTTGATACCTCACCTATATATGATATATAGGGCAAAGTAAGCCCCATCTTTTGATACCAGTTTGGTTTACCTTGCTTCAAGGTCAAGGTCACAGGAGCTCTTCAAAGTTGGATTGTATACATATTTTGAAGTGACCTTGACCCTGAACTATGGAAGATAACTGTTTCAAACTTAAAAATTATGTGGGGCACATGTTATGCTTTCATCATGAGACACATTTGGTCACATATGATCAAGGTCAAGGTCACTTTGACCCTTATGAAATGTGACCAAAATAAGGTAGTGAACCACTAAAAGTGACCATATCTCATGGTAGAAAGAGCCAATAAGCACCATTGTACTTCCTATGTCTTGAATTAACAGCTTTGTGTTGCATGACCTTGGATGACCTTGACCTTGGGTCAAGGTCACATGTATTTTGGTAGGAAAAATGTGTAAAGCAGTTCTTAGTGTATGATGTCATTGCTAGGTTTAGCTGAAGGTCAAGGTCATGTAAAGGTCAAGCATGTGAGTCGTATGGGCTTTGTTTTGGTGACAACAAATATTACTGTACTGGCATTATTTATAGACACGTGTGTTTTGAAGGTCATTTAAGGATCATAGGCTGATTAGATAGTTATTTTAGAGATAGCCAGAGTCCTTGAAATGAGTTCTTGGAAAAGAAGAAAAGTTAACGAGTATGTGAAAATAGTTCTGCACAATTATTGCTTGAGAAGATTGGCTTCACACTTGACATGATTTTAAAGGCCATTGAAAGAACCTGGACTGGTTAGGATCTATTATACAGAATGAAGGTATGATAGAAAAAGCTAGCGTTCTTGAAAAGAGTTCTCGGAAAAGATGAAACGTTAATGAATGTGCGAAATTAAGCTCATTGGGTTTTATTTGTAGTGGCAGATAGTTCTGCACAAGTATTGGTTGAGCTAGGAACCTTGTGTCTCACTTGACGTTATTTTGAAGTTTGTTTTAAAAAACCAGTGAAAGTGAATGTGATATGTATGTCTGTGCTTGTCACTTAACTTGCTTGCTTTGCCTTCTATAAATGTGTTTGTGTGCATGAAATGGTGATGGAATAAATCCAACTGCAGCAAAATCTGAAGAACATTTTTGGGTGGATTTCTATCTTTTAAATTCTGTTATCTCTTCCTTGGAGTGCAAGACTTGTTTGAAAAGGAGATGTTGTGAAATTTGAATTGTGTTTTGTTTGCTTGTTTCTTTCATTCTTTCTTTCTTTTCACAGTCTTTCTTTGCATTTTGTTTTTCTGTCTTTAAGTTGTTAATCTCTTTTCTTATTTTTTATCTGTATGAGGTTTGTTGTTTTCATGTGTTTGCTAGATTTTGTATTTACTTATATTTTTCACATGATCCCCAACACACACACACACACACACACACACATGCACGCATGCATGCATGCACTCACGCACGCAAATAAAAAAAACAAAAAGACGGAGAGAAACAGATACACACACACAAAGAAGAGAAAGGAAATATGGGCGTAACTACATGTATCAGCGAGATTAGATTCAGTTAAAGGCGTTGCTTCAATTACATTTTGTGTCATTCACTCTTGTGTACGAAACAACCCATATGAATGCAAAGAAATGTATAATGTATGTATGTGGAAGTGAACAGACTTTCCTTGACATCCCAGTATGATTACCCAGTCCATTCCTTGTACAGTGGTACCTGTGATGTGAGGCCCCTCCAATGAGAGGACACCTCCAATGAAAGTACACTTTCTGTTGTCTCTTCGACTGAGGCCCCTCCGATGAGAAGACACCTCCAATGTAAGGACACTTCTGCTGTACCTTTGGCTATCATCTTGACCAGAATATACCTGCCATGACAGGCCACCTACAACGAAGGAACACTTTTGTCTTTTCCTGAAGGTGTCATTTTACAAAAAAGTGTGTTGTTTATGTGTTCATTATAGCACTATAATCTATTGCAAGCATTCTACCCTGACCCATATAAGCCGGCCCACCCTTCATCACATACGTGTGCATTTAACTCCCCATAAATATGATTATTTTTCACGATGTTTTAAAGGGTTTATTCATCCGTTGTTGCCGGTTTATTATATTCAATTGTCACCGGCCTTATGAAAAGAAAGGCGTCAAAATGTATCGGCAAATATAAATCATGTTCGTCACGCAAGACGGTGTTTCGGCTGCACTGAGCAACAACCTTTTCAGTGGGGGGTCTGTGTGTGTTGTCATTTACTTATACATAAAATAAGACATATTTTTTTCCTTTTTTTTAAGTTATAGTTTTTAGTATTTTTTTTTAATTGCAGCAGAAACTGACTTTGATAAACATATTAAACTGGCTGTTCTTAACCTCACTTACGAAAAACAACTTTAAATGTTTCTGGTGGCTCAAGGAATAGCCATGAAAAGGTAATTGCTCATGTTTTGCAATGTCTACAACACAAATACACTTAACTCACACCGCGACATTTTTGTTACGCGCACTCATTTGGTTGTGTTCATGTTCAGAGTGTTGCAAGAGATTATCATAATCCTCTCTCATCTAACAAGGATTTGCAACGTGCACGTTAATCTGTTGGGATAATCCGAATGAGATTAAAGAGCTATAGTATCGAATGGCTTTGTCACGAATGCAAAACGCAAAAAGATAGTATAGGTGGTCATATGATCATGATTGTACTGTTGTTGGACAACAACAAAGAGAACTAGAGAGTTTTCTAGTGAAGACAAAGATGCAGATTTTAGAACGATACAAGAACTGTGAATGTCAAAGGATTTAACATACTTTATTATCCTTTAGCGTAAAAAGAAGAAAAACGGAAAACTAAAAAAAGAAAAATTAACAATACCAACAAGAGGGTAATAACAAACGTTCGTCCAATTACCTACCATTCTTGTTTTTTGATTTTAAAAAGAGGAAACGAAATCAAGCATATACCTGTATAGGGCAACCCCCGCGCGCCCCCCCCCCCCCCCCCCCCCCAAAAAAAAAAAATCGACCGATCATTTACGGGAAGTTAAAAGAACAGCGGTCTCTCTTTCACGGGACCACTAGAAACGTTTGAAAAAGCATGTCTGAAAAAAAGGAAGTGACGTCCATAATGAGGCTTAATGGTTGCAGTGCTGATTAAACTAATGAGAATGGCAGTTTGAAAAAAAAAAGACTTGACGTCATCAATCGGATTATTGACAACAAATCGATTAAGACTCGCAGGTTGCGTGTTTACGCTTTTCTGTTAAGGGATTATGAACAAACAGATTTAGCTAAGGCATTGTGCATTAAATAAAGTTATGGTTCAATAAACTTGGTGGTGATGGCAATGCTAGCCAGGTTTATGAATATACTAAGTTTTGAACATGCAGTACGTATATATATATAGTACAGTCCACAAAAGGATAGAGACAGAGAGCGAGAGAGACAGAGACAGAGACTAAGAGAAGATTTTTTTTATTTTATAAACGAGGGTAATGCTGTTGCTGCTTTTTAAGAATGAGTCCTCGCGCGCGAGTAAGTGCGTGCGTGCGTGTGTGTGTGTGAGAGAGAGAGAGAGAGAGAGAGAGAGAGAGAGAGAGAGAGAGAGAGAGAGAGAGAGAGCGAAAGGAAATTGCAGGTATAATGTGTAACATTTAAACAAAAAGCCAATTCAAAGTGTCAATTGATATTTTCATTTTGAAGTTATCTTTTTTCTCTCGCAATACTGTCAACGTTGCTCAGATGATACTATCTGTATCAAGTAAACAACAATCAGACATGAGACCACAGAAAGTTGAAAAATACTGAAACCATAAAAAATCTACTAAAAACAACAAAATGCAATAAAAACCGTTAAAACATACCTAAATTTAAAATTCGGGAAAAAAACCCAAAAAACTACCCAACCCCCCAACAACAACAACATTAAAACAGTGCAGAAAAATAGACGATAATGAAACTGAAAAGAAACAAAAATAAAATATGAGAGAGAGAGAAAGAGAGAGTCTGAGAGAGAGAGAGAGATTGTCTTACCATCGAGCCAAATGAGCCAACTGACTGGTTGGTAAGCTGGTCTTTCACTTTGGTCACATGCTTTACAGTTGTCACATGCAATGTCAGTGCCTTCTTTCCATTTGACCCGTACCTTATAACATCTATATCTACCCTAATATTTTCTCAACGGATTTGCACGAATCTCGAGAATGACCCCTGGGACCTTCAAAAATACGGAATTCAGTATAAATACTGAGAAGTCTCATCACTGAACAATAATTCACAGTACTGAGTAAGAGTATAGCGGCACGAAAAATACACTGATATCACAATTATCAATTTTTCTGAATCTCAAGTGTGTATATATGTACACTAATTAACACTCTCATAATGATGTACAATACTGTGATCACAGACATTTCAAGGAAGACCTTCCATTCGTCTACATGAATATATTTACAAACGCTACAAGCAAAAAAGCTCAAGCTATACAAGTGCAGGACACTTTTTGGATCAGTATTTTATACCCCTAGCTGAACCTACATTTTGCACACAATTTCAAGCTGCTCATCACTCCACAACTAATCTGCAAACTTCCACCCCAAAGAGGGCTGATTAAAGTCCTTGCCGCAGATTGAGTCTGGTACTTGCAATCACTAAAGATGGACAATTGTACGTGCCACATAGAACTTCGTGAACATTCATAGCTCAAGATTTAAAAAGAGACGGATATTACAGAGGTTACATTGTCTCTTCACGTATATAGTTTCGGTACGATTCAAACATGTCTTCGTCGGTGTTGCCTCATTGAGGCAGAGAGCTATATTCGAAGAAAGAAATAAGCGGAGAAAGACAGCAATATCTCTATCAGATTTTTTTGACATACAAATAAGATATTCTCAATGGAAATGGATATAATGTACTTTGAGACCATGTCTACTTTGTCTTTACGAAGCTTCTGGCGACACCGACTTTCTTTGTCTTGTTTCATGAAACTTTCAACCTAACCCTTGTACCAGCTACTAAGCTAACAACTAATTTCCCAATCATATACTTTGTTAACTTTGCAAATAATAGCTTTTTCAAACAGAAACGGTAAGTTCAGAACGTTCAAAGAATGTTTTCTCTCATCGAAACAATCGAAGACTCGTCTTCGGCCACCATATTCCATTTAGATTTTTTTTCGAAGAATAAAGCACTTATATTAATTAGTCAGTTCCTAACCTTGAAGACTTGGACTGATGTGCATATAAGAGTACCCAACTGGATCGGAACCAGCCGCGAGATGACTCGGATTAGTTGAAACCACAAGAAAATCTCAGTTTCAACCAATCCGAGCCAGCGATTGGTTTCTACCCAGTTGGGCACTTTCTCGTCCACAACAGCTCTAGAAACTTCCTCGAAATTAATATAATTGCGCTTAAGACCAGTACGTTAGACCGATACTTAGCTGTCATCTCTGAATGCTGTGAAACGCAATAGACGACCCCGTGAACTCTTTACTTCTTCAAAGGTTACACACAACTCACACGTGCCATGAATGATACATGTTTTAGTGCAATGTGAAGTTTTATCGCCATATAAGTATGGTCTAAAAGGCAACTAGTTAAATATTAGAGCTCGAATAGAGAGAAAATCGTAATGGCACGCGTGAAGACGTTTCATTTGATGTGCACCAGTTCAGGTACCTGTGAACAACCGTGGATGCACACGTTCGACCCTCTAGTACTGAGAGTTCTTGTCCCTCTTGCAAAAGCGCATAGTGCTTTTAGTTATGCGCTATAGAAATCTCCTTAATAAATAAATAAAATTCGTCTGCTTCGGTTATATTAAACCAGTTGTGCAAATATCTTAATCATTTAAAATCATTTTGATTAAGTTTCCCGAAAGGACCTTTGACTATCGATTTACATAATGAATCAGATTATTTTTAGGCAACATCTCCCGAACAGCTTTGAAACGGAGTCATTGAACTATGATTTGGAGCAGCTACTCTTTACCCTACGCAGCGGATTTATAATTATTGTCTGGCACCAAGAATTACAGCAATGGCGTGGATTCATTCATTTTCATCGTTTACAACAAAAATCTCAGGTAAGAACATTGCCTTGAAAGTTGATATAAAATCATTTTTATTGAGAACTTGCTAACAGGAAAAGTCTTGGTCCATTTGAATGCAGAGAGACACCCATCGAGCATTCATTTCCGACATCATGTCTGATCGCAGAAATAGAACACCAAATGCATTCATGAACCACAAATCTCTGCACAGACTTTAATGTTCACTTCCTGTGCATATCACGAACGTTGGCCCCCGACATCCCCTCGTTTCTTGACACTACAGGGGAAAAAAAGACAGAATCCACCACAAAACTCTGCCCACTATGCTACAGCGAAAAATGTTCACTTTGTATGCATCTGGCCTGAACGCACCACAAAATTCCGCCTAAGCGGCGTTACAAAACACAAATCTCACCATTAAACAAGATCGAGATATTCAAATCCAGGCAAACCTTCACAAATATCTCCAGAAAACACAGATCTACATTTATCACAAGCAAGCCGAGTACGATTAACATTCATTCTCACGTCAGTGCAGGAAAGTCTGTGTCACATTTATACAAAAAGTTATAGGAAATTGCCACACAACTGCATACAAAAACAGTAATAAACAAATGTTCAAATGGTTCGTATTGTATAGCAATATCTTAACGTTATTCATTCAAGATAATTCTTGAAATAAGCACAGCATGCCTGTTGCTTTATGTGATTGTCTTTACTGCACGATGTCCACATTTCTTCAAGAGATAATAAAGTTGTCTTATATAGAGAGGTAGTCTGGATTGGCCCAACACAACTCACCCAGCTCTCTCCCGAGTGCACTGAGGCTGACAACAATGACAAGATACCTTTTACAGATGTATCTTCCTTTATATTAAATGTTACTATAATATATTATTTATTTATATTTTGAAGCAGATCCATCGAGAACTTTGGATATAATAATATAATAAGAGAATATAATACTTTTGTATAAATGTGACACAGACTTTCCTGCACTGACGTGAGAAAATATTACACACTGCACACACCATTATGGGGGGGGGGGGGGGGGGAGTTATTATGGTCACCTCTGTACCATCTGCAGCCCCAACCCCTCCCCCCCCACCCTCCCCTATAATATATATATATCTATATACGGCTTGTGTGTGTGTGTGTCTGTCTGTCTGTCTGTGTGTTCGCGATTCACGGCCAAAGTTCTCGATGGATCTGCTTCAAATTTGGTGGGCATATTCAGGTAGACCCCGGACACAATCGTGGAAAATTTTGAACACGTGCGTGCTCTCAGCGCGCAGCGCTGAACCGATTTTGGTTTTTCTGTACATCCATTCCCAGTAACTCTTCCTTATCTTCTCCAGTGTTTTGCGCGTTTATCTCCCTTCCTTCGTACGGTGCGCCGGCAAAGCCGGCGTACACCCGCCGGCGAAGCCGGGTATTCGGCTCTACTTCTTCCCGGCGAAGCCGGCTACCCGGCGAAGCGGGTATTCATCTAGTATATATATATATATATATATATGAATCGCGAGACAGAGACAGACAGCGTGGCGGTTCATCACAATCACCTTTGCAGGCGAAGTCCTGTCAAACGGGATTGAGAATTTTAGAGCTTATTTCTTAGCCCTATATTATCTGTTGTGGCTTCTCAAATGCCAGAACATACAGACAGTCAAAAGCCGCTAGACCACATCACAAACAGAACTCTACAATACACAGGTTTTTGCACACACACACACACAAACACACACACACAGAGAAGCCGTATATATATATGTATATCTATATCTATAAATGTATAGAGATAGGTGAGAGTGTGTTTTTCGCGTGGCTATAAATTGATTCGACCTTTTCACTTTGACAGTAAGAACAACTTACGGGTGCAAGGGAAGCGTTCTGGACAGCGCAGTGACATTCTAAAAATAGTAACTTAGAAACGGGAATATGGATTGAAGCCACACGAAGGAAGGGAGATAAACGCAAAACACTGGAGAAGATAAGGAAGAGTTACTTGTAATGGTGAAATGAACACAAAAACCAAAATCGGTTCAGCGCTGCGCGCTGAGAGCACGTGTTGAAATATCTCATCGATGATATTGTGTCCGGGGTGTAGCTGAATACGGTGTCCAAATTTGAAAAAGATCCACCGAGAACTTTGGCGTTGTGATGTGGTGTAGCGGCTTTGGTGTGTCGGTATAGGGGCCCGGGTAGCTGAGGTGGAACCAAAATCGGTTCAGCGCTGCGCGCTGAGAGCACGTGTTGAGATATCGACCAGGTTGTGTCCTGTCCCGGGTGTACCTGAATATGCCCACCAAATTTGAAGCAGATCCATCGAGAACTTTGGCCGTGCATCGCGCACAAACACATATACATACACACACAGACAGACAGACAAACAGACAGACAGACAGACAGACACAAGTCGTATATATATATAGATACATTTATATATATAATTTTTTACATTATTTGTTCTTTTGCACACATACATCTCCAGCAGAAACAATGTCTCCTGTAGGAAAGCTTATAGCCGTATTCTCTTAAAACCGTGTACGCAGCACATGCTAACCACGATTTTTTTATCGTACATTCTGGCAAGACAAAGTTAACAGGTGTGTCCTAAAACACCTCAGATCATCATGTTTTTTCTTCTTTCCTTTTTGCAAAAGCTAGTCGGGGGAGGTTTCAAATAAACTTGTAAACATCGTCGGACAATGCTGTAATATCAAAAAAGAGGGAAAACATCACTCTTCCCTTTGATTCTCGAAACTGGCGCACGAGTCACTGACAGGATGATGAATTGCAAGTATATACTCGAATATCATTAGGCAACGTTAAGACGAACACTGCTGTCGTTTGGATAATAGACCCACACTCAGCGAGTTCAAAACGATGTTTGGCCATCTTCCATATAACATGATCATCCATCATTTCACAGCTCTAGATGAAACTCTGGCCACAAGTCTTGTCTGATTGTAGCAAAGTATATTGGCATTTCCACTCCCGAATTCTATCCTAACAATGGCAGGTCACTTCTAAGGTAATGGAACATTGCAGAAGAAACCTTCACTTATAGATCAAACCACAAACTACGTACATTCTCCACGGACGGATATTCATTTTGTTTTGTCATACTTTTTTTCTCTCCAGTTTTTTAAGTCATCGTCGGACGATTAAAATCACACATACATACTTGGCAACACCAATCGTTTCCTAGACAAAACATGCTTTTAACGTAGAACCGTTCAGGCTATTGTTTTTAAGAATGCTAAGTTTGGTTACATTGGCCTGTGACTCAATGCTGTAATATCAACTTCAGGTGAAAAGAAAAAAGCCTGTTCATACTTTCAAGTATTTTGAGAAAGTCCGGGTCAGAAATCAGTCTTTGGTAATCTTCAACTTTCACCGCAGTCACCGAAGACGTTTAACCCGTCTCCATAAAATTTATAACACAACTTTTAATTTTCGGCTGAAAACACAACCTTTTCAGTATTTTGCGTCATGGTCAAATCGTGGCAGGAACAGTCTCTGGAAATCTTCAACTGCCTTCAACTTCTTGTTCAGGCTTTTTGCCCATTTAAAAAGAATCGGTAGGCGGCATAACATCTTCATGCTAAAAAAACACAGCATCCAGGGCATTACATCTTCAGGCAAAACAGCAAAAACATACCTCATCAATCTTTTCCAACACAAACCAAGTCCCGACCAGACCCTCCCTTATTAACGGAGGTTTCCAGAGGCGGCAGTTTCATGACAGTCATGGCCGGGAGGCCACGCTCCCCGATCACGTGCATGGAAGTGGACACCGCCCCTCGCGGCATCTCCCCCACCCTCTTCTTCACACGCGTCGATCTCGGACGCCTCGAGGACTCATTGGGACGTCGCCCACCAGTAGAGGAGAGCTGTCGACGGACAACAGCGGGCGGTTGGCGGGAAGCATGCGAGGGTGTTCCGAGAAGGAGGTAGACCTGGTAATGTTGGTGCCTGGTGAACTCCCCGCAGCGGCCCCTCCTCCGGGAGCTCGTCTGGAGTTGGAGCGAGCTGGGTTGTCCTTAGAGAAGGACGGGGCCATGTCGAAGAGCGTGACTTCTGTGTGCTTGTGGTAGGAGTTAGGGTTCGCCCGGGACCCGCCTCGGGGCGTCGTCGGTTCTCCCCCTCCTCCTCCTCTTGGAGTGGAAGGCTGGGAAGAAGGCAGACCGCCTGGACGTGGAGAGAGCTCCTCCTGTGCGGCAGCTCCCCTGCTCTCGCAGAACGGCCTGACAGCCATGGGGTGGTGAGGGTCCAGGCGAGAGATGATCGACTGCCTCGTGTCTCCAACGCCTCGTGGCTAGGACTGGTGATTGTGGTGCATGAGGTGGCTGTTGTTGTTTTTGTTGTGGCTGTGGTTGCGGGTGTGGCTGTGATTTTGAGTGTGGCCATGCCCGTGGTTGTGGCTGTGGTTGTGGTGGTTGTTCTGGGCCTTCTTCGTGGGCTTGGACTCCGAGTGAGGTTGTTGGCGGTAGTTTCGACTCCGGGCCGAGGTGGATACCATCGAAGTCTTAGGGCGAGAAGACCTGGCGGATTGGATGACACAGTCTTCAGGGAGGGACAATTCCCTGACGTTCACATCGCTCTCACCCATATTTAGGTGGTAGACCCTAAGCCTGGAGTTATTGCTCGAGCTACTACCGCTGTTGCCGAGTGCTGCTCCGATGTGGGTGGCTCTCGCACCTGTGCCCATGGCACCGTAGACCTTGTGGTTGGAGGAATGGCGAGCGGACAGCGCTCCACTGGTGACACCTCGAGGTATGAAGCAAGCAGAGTCCAGCCCTGTCACGTTGTCGCTGTCCGTGTCGTAGGGAATCTCTGTCACCTGCGGATTACCAAATAAAAATGTTAAGGGATACCTGTACTCAAATGTAAGGCTTCGGACGTCAGACCAATTCACAAATGGCATCTGTTGTTGTCCATCAGTCAGTTACATTTGTTTTGTGTGAATATGATCAATACAATTGTATACGCTTGACCAAGGTACATTCGAAAGTACACCTGGAGTATAAGAACACATTTAGGTGCTCCCAAGGATGCCCGTTGATCACAAGCTGTGAATACGTTCTTGATAAAGAAAACGAACGCAAAACTGAACATACAATTGAAAAGCGGAAGGAACAGCCTTGAGCCTTTTCGGCGTAAAACGTTCGGTTAATTCCGCTTGAAGGGTGTTTCCGACCGTCCCCTTCGTTCTGCTGCTGACCCACTCCGCCTTCAGATCCCTCGCTCGAAACTCGCATCTGCTGGTCAGCGTGCATTCCCCTCCGCGGGCCCCTCCGTCTGGAACTCCCTGCCGCTTGAGCTTCGCCAGAGTCCCTCTCTTGACGCGTTGAAGAGTAGGTTGAAGACTCAGTTCTTCCCGTAGCTGGCTGCGACTTTTCATGTTCGACGTGATGTGTTGTGCCCCAAAAGACATTCTTGTGCTGTGCTCTGTGAGAGGTGTTTTCTTTGTGTTTAATATTATTTTTGTTTGGACCTAGCTATTGATGTGTACATTGTTGTTAAACAGTTGTTTGTTGTATGTTTATCAGGGTTTGCTAGTGTGTGATAGGGTTCGTGTCCGTCTGTAGATGTTAGTTTCTTTGTTAGTCCTGTGTTGACAACTCTTCGACAAGCGCTCGCGCTATATAAGCTTCATATTGATTGATTGATTGATTGGATACACATTTCCCCTTTAGTCTGTCTTTAAAATTGGTTTCTTTTTCCAATTGTCTGTTTAGTGTTGCCTTCGTTTTTACATTTAGTCAAGTTTTGACGAAATGTTTTTGACTAAATGTTTTAACATAGACGGGGGAATCGAGACGAGGGTGTGGTGTATATGTGTGTATGTGTAGAGCGATTCAGAGAAAATTACTGAGCCGATCCTCATGAAACTTGACATGAAAGTTTCTGAGTATGATATCCCCACACGTTTTTTTTCTTCATTTTTGGGGATAAATGTCTTTGATGAAGTCATATCCGGCTTTTTGTCAAAGTTGAGGCGGCACTGTCGCGCTCTCATTTTTCAACCAAATTGATTGAAATTTTGGTCAAATAATCTTCGACGAAGGCCGACTTTGGTATTGTATTTCAGCTTGGAGGCTTAAAAATAAATTAATGAGTTTGCTCTAAAAATATAAAAACATATGTCATGTTTACTCTTAAAATGTGATCACAATTAACGAAAATAGATTAGTTAATGCTACGATTAAAATTTAAGAAATCGATCCAAAATGATTTCATCTTATTCTTTATCATTTCTTGATTTCAAAAACATATAGATATGATATGTTGTATTCAAAACAAGCTCAGAAAGTTAACAAGAATACAGAAAAGTGTGCTTTTCTGCTTAGCGCATTACGCTACCGCGCTATTCTGGCTTGTCAATTTCACTGCGTTTTACACGTGAAAAGTGAGCAATTTCCTTCTCGCGGTGATTGACGATTATTGTCTTGTTGAAAAATGCAGTGCGTTCAGTTTCAATCCGTGAGTTCGACAGCTTGAATGAATGTAGTAATTTCGCCTTACGCGACCTGTCTCCATTAAGGCCTCTTTCCACACTCCTGCACAAAATCACTGCCTTTTGAGACAATTTCTCTATCGTCTAATGAGAAACGACACTGATAAACAAACCAAGCCGTCTCTTCTTGGCCCTGTCTTCCAAATAGCAATTTCTGACATCAGAAGCGAAACAAAGTTCGAGAAGATATCATGCATAAAATACCAATAATAGCGACACATGAACATTCTCGTGAATGTCTCCCGAGGAACTGACATATAATTTCGAATACAAAGTTTGTCTCGGTGACTTCGTCATTTTAGCAGTGGGAAATTACTTCCAAGGTCACCGCTAGGCTGAGCATGTATTGTCATTAACTGTTATCAACTCACCTCCGCCTCGTTATAGAAGCCCATGGAAGTCTTGCAGCGGCCAGGGTCGATGCTGTTCCGGTGTTTTCTCAAGGCCACGCGAGGGGCCGCGCGCCGGTCAGCCTCGTTCTCAGACGTGTCGCTGTCGTCCTCGTCCTCGCTTCGGTTCCCCTCGTGCACGCTCCAGGCGACCTCGTCGTCGTCATCTTGTCGTCGTTTACTTCCGTCGTCCTCGTCCTCGAGAAGAGCGCAGTGTCGGAACCTTTGGTTGAGGTCGTCTTGGTCTTTGAGCAGCCTCAGGATCTGTTGAGCTTTGGACAGGCGGTAGTTCTGGTTGAGACGAGAGAGAACCTTGTCTTCGTTTGTGGAAGGTGGGAGGCTGATCTCCGTCTCTTGTCTCTTGTCTGCCTGGGACATCATCTTGTTGTTGCTGTCGTCAATGTTGATAGTGATAGTGCTGCTGCTACCGTTGTTGTTGTTGTTGTTCTTCTTCTTCTTCTTCTTCTTGTACGTTAGCGATTTTATCACCGAGTTCTATGTCCACGTGTCACATGTCATCAATAAAAGAATGACATTGGTCTTGTTTTTAAGTAATTTTCTCTGGTTCGGGTCTACAGTGTTTGTTACGCGATACCACTTTGGTCTTCATATGATCTAAAGGTCACAGACCTGTCATGGTTTTGGTGTGTCTTTCCTGTTACATGTTTCACGTCGTTCGCTTTAATAACACCTTGTGAACAGATTTGTATCATTCCTAACGACGAAAGCCCACGCGGATCCGTAGTCCAAATGTCTTGGTACTGATGTAATCACATCGCGGAAGTTCTATTCTGTGTTGGCTTTGGCTTGTTGAACCTGTGGTCACTTTTTGTCTGAAAATGAAGGAGTGCATAATATGAATATCGAAGTGAATTGTAGTTGTGATATGAATTAGCTCAGTCTACAGTAGATGCACACACGTGCAGTTAAGAAAAATGGCCACATAGGCAACGAATGACCTGTACTGAAATGAACTCAAATTGAGCTGAGAAATTGACTGACTAACTGGCATGCTGACTGACATAACCAAGGACGGATTTATTTGTTGGCTGACTCTTTATAACTTAATTCAACAATTAACAAATTGACAGACTAACTGGAATGCCAAACTACATAAATAGCTTAAGCGACTTAAGCTAACTGCACTAGTGCTTCAAGCACCCGAACAAAGCTAACTAACTTACCAATCAGCCTCTAAGAGGTCCTAATTTTCAGACAATGACTGTTTGCATCAGACGTACGCACCAACCAACTCATGCAACTTCATAATGTTACCGATTGTATTGCCGAGAAAAGGTTTCAGTCAAGTAATAGGAGATAAATGTATTCCCCTTTGAGAAAAACCAAGAGGAATAAACCGTCATTTTAGGCAGAAAATAAAGTTACGCTGCGTCTTAGCAAAGGCCCTGTTTTTATATCATCTGATGTCTTTGGTCTTAGTAAGTATAGCCTTCTTTTCGCATGGCATTTTTGTGTGTGAAACACAATCTAAATTCATTGACATGGCCTTGAAAGTGACCTACCGCAAGAAAACTAATTCCAAACTCATTTACAAGGCACTCACATTAAATCAATCATGCGCCTTCAGAAATTTTCCCTTGAATTCTTTTGGTATGCACCCATACTCTGCCGTCCATTATTCGCACAGTGCAGGAAAGAGAATTAGAAATCAATGGTTTCCTGGGTGCAGGGTTTGTCCTGGCAATAAAACCCCGTCATAAATATTGTTTCTGGCTAAAGTCACGCCATCGATCAAAAGAAATATGCCAATAATCGATGCGGCCATGGTTGATTAGAGTAGGGCTGGGAATTTTGAGTGTGGGGAGTGAGAGAGAGAGTGAGAGGGACACAGATACACAAAGACAAAGAGGGACGGGGTAGGGGAGAAAAAGATGGGTGGGGAGTGGGTGATGGAGAAATATTTGGAGCTCGCCTTTGTTTACTCTACTTGTAAACCACCTCCATATGTCGAAAAAAGGCTCTCCTGGTAATAAGATTGGCCAGTATCAGCTTGAATTTATTTAATTCTAGAATATGTATAAGCCTATAATTATTAATGTATAGGAATCACTGCCGACCATTGAATGTATATTAGAGCGACATATGCAGACGATATATTTACAAACTACATCTATTTGTCATGATCAGACAAGTCCAAAAATAATCCAGAAATCTGCTGAAAAAAAGTTGTAATAAATTTAAAGGCTGCCATATTCGTAGCGTTCATTAATTAATTCATATTGTTTACATGTGCCAATAATGTTATGAAACTGTACCTAAGGGGATATAATAACGATTGGCTGTAGCTTTCGAACACAGAAAAAATTATTTCAGTATTGCAAAGTGGTGTTGATAGTGTCGAATGTAAACAGAACAGTCTCAAACGCCATCTTTGGTTTACGAAACGTCACGAAGTGACGTCAACGGTCTAAAAATAGCCCAAGTCCTGGAGAACTGTTGCTAAACAATGCAATAAAGAATTAATTATTTCTCGTAATTGGTAAGGACTTCAAACCTAAAACTTTGCAGGAAGCTTAATTTATACATCCCCGCAACGATGGGAAAAGCCCTGGAAGTAATTAAACTAATTAAATAGGACTATGTCAGCCTTTAAAACATACAATGACATGCCTTCTGTTAAGTTAAAGGACAGTTGTTAAAAATAAAAAGATATAAAATAACAGAATGTGTCGGCGTGTACTATTGTACATTATCGTATTCTTGTTTTTCTGACGATGTATGTTTGTATTTGACGTTCCTGAAAGTCATGACATTCTCTACAATACAATATCGTTACAAGGCCGTTAGAGGACACCGAAGCAGACTGTACCTGTGTGTTTGTGTGTGTGTGTGTGTGTGGTGTGTGTGTGCGTGTGTGTGCGCGCGCGCGTGCGTTCGCATGCGTGCGTGCGTGCGTGTGCCTGACTGTTTGTCTGTTTGTGTATCTGTTTGCACGTGCGTGTTTATGTGTATTTGTGCTTGAATGCGCGTGGGCTTGTCAGAGATCGTGTACATGACATTGTTTCTACGACGTTGACAGAACTGACGTTTATCTAGGTCGACAGAACTTTAAGTTTACTTACCTTGACAATTCATAAGCAAATACGCAGTCAGTATATATCCTAAAACTCTGAAGGCAACACATAAATAAATCACTCCTTTAAATATTTCTGTTGATGTCCACAAACTTCCACAAGGATTAATTTCCAGATCCGTACCGATTACATTCAACTGCTCACTGCACACGGAGCACAAACACTGATAGTATATTGTCCGAACCTGTTCCTACCTGGAATCAGTTATTTGCTTCTCCACGGTGAAGTCAGAAATTAACACACACGGTGCACTTTTTGACACAAACTCTTTGTGGATTTAAGCAATCTTTCACAAGATAAAGTCAGAAAATAACACACACTGTCTTTGTGTCTTCTGTAATACAAACTCGTTGCGGTAATGAGCAATCTGTCACAAGGTAATCAAGCTCGTAGGACTGTACAATACACGATCACGTTTCAGAGAACTCCTTAATTGTTTCTTGCCCTCCGTTCCATGGCAATCGCCTGCGTTTTAAAGTCCTGTGACCACAATAAATCGCGCAGTGTGTACGCCCGGCCAGGTCGGCTTATCGCTCTAACCCTAAATCCAAATCCGCAGCGTGTTATTTACCTATTTTCTGAGGCTTGGAGATATTAAATAGCCAGCAGCCATTCAGTCAAGTAGCCCTCACTTTGTTCCTTACCTGTGCGACGCAAACGCAAAAGTCTGGTCACCCTCCGCGCTTTTCTGAATTATCCAGCACAATGCAGAAGTTATAGTAAAGTGCGAGTGCAAAATAGCGCAATTGTCTTTGCCGCAGGAGATATTCGCGTTCGTCACAATATTGTCATCAGGCTTTGAGCGGATCAGCACACGGTTATGAAGGCTTTTTGCGGCGTTCTGGTCTTCAGTGTGAAATCAGGCGGAACTAGTCCAAGTTGTCGAACGAAACATGCTTGCCAAGCAGTGTGTAGCAGATTGGTATAATAATTTTCCTGGGCCCGTATGCTTATGAGGGAAGTTCGCGACAACTCCCGAAGTTTTGAGTGACATCGGAAGTACTTGCCTCACTTTCGTATGCATGGGCCGGAAAAAGGGTTTACTTTGAAGCAAAGCGAGGAAGTAACTCAGGGTAGTTTGCGACTACTTCTAATGTTTTGAGCGACATCGGAAGTACATCCTCACTTTCGCATGCATGGGACAAAAAAAGAGTTTACTTTGGAAGCTAACGAGGAAGTAAATGAGGGTAAATGTACTTCAGCCAGACCCAGTAGTAAACACGCTACTTCCACAGTTTCTCAGTGCAAAAAGGCAGGGCTTTTCTTTATTTTTCCATATCAAACTAGCGGTTGCTAGAAGCGCTGACCAACAAGTGTTCAGATATTTTTCTAATTGTCGTTTCTAGATAGTAAAATATGTGCTGAAAACAGTCAGCTATCGCACCATCAAGAAATCGGTTCCCTAGTACCCCTTTAAGGCTCTGGAACCACCCCGGGTGGCAATATCGGGTCGCAACAAAGAGTGTTCCCCATAGCCGGAAAGAGCCTCAACCGTGAAAGATAGAAAGAAAGATATTGAACAAAAAAGACGCACAACACCAATGGGAACCATTTGTGTTATCATACTTATATTAAAATATTGATGACCATGGAATAAATGGGTTATTTTTAGATTTCTGACAAAAAATCGCGAAAAACATGACAAATTGTCTTTTTTATAGCCTAAACTATGAAAGATTTAAAGACAAGTATTGAACACAAAAGATAGCAATGGATAATGGCAACAACATTCGCTCTCATTGTTGTACAAAATTGTTGATTGTTTTTTAATACTTTTCCGTTTTTGTGGATTTCACAAAGTATACCAATTAAACGGCAGTCCAGGTAACACGTCCGACTTTTTGCGGCTAAGAGCCTCAACATTTGAAGATAGAAAGACTATCATTGAACAAAAACTATGGTAAACACTAATGTTAATAACTTTTGATCTCACACTGATATTGAAATATTGATGACCATGCAATTAATGGGCTATTTTCAGATTTGTGGGTACAAAATCGCCCAAAACATGACAAATTGTCTTTTTTCTAGCCTAAAGTATGAAAGATTTAAAGACAAGTATTGAATATAAAAGATTGAACGGGATAATAGCAACAACATTTGCACTCATTGTTGTACAAAATTGTTGATTGTTCTTGAATATTTTCCGTTTTTGTGGATTTCACAAAGCGTACCGATTAATCGGCAACCCGTGTCAATCATCCGAATTATTTCATGCTGCGCCAAAACGATTGAAAATGGATGGAATATTAGTGTTTGAAGACAAAAGGCGCACATCGTCATGTTAAGCATATCTTGTTACACCGTATACACATCAAAATCGTGATAGCTCTTGGTTTGAATGTTACAATGTTTGATTTTGTGCAAGTTACACACATTGATACTGACAAAATGAAATGATATTCCAGGACAATATATCCAGCGCGCTCTTTGGGTCCCCAAAACACTGTACATGGTGAGTCCCATTGTGGTGCCAAAGTAGAAAATAATTATATTCACTTTAGCGATAGTCCGCAGTAGACGACATCAAATGACACAGACTGTAATGATAACTCAAAACTCGTCATCGCTTTCAGCAAACGCGTCAAAGTCAACCTCCTCATCTTCTTCCTCGTCTTCCTCGTCATCCTCTTCTCCACAACCACCATCTGCCAGAAGATCGATCAGCGACACAGGTAGGATGGGCTTGAGGCACCACACGGGTTCCAGGACACGGTCTGCATTTTTCGTCCATCCCTGCCCCTGGTCGTAGGGTTTGGGCCTCTCCAGAATGCCTTCATGAGCACGCTTGTACAGGGCAACGCGGTGGTTTACTCGCTGAATGTGCGGCATCAGAGCAGATTGGCAGGGAGGCATGCGGGCTAGATCGACCTTACACTTGGACGTGAGTTTCTCGTTGTCTCCCACCATCTTGCGGAGTAGCTTTTCACGAACGACTGTAATTGTACATCAGGCACGTAAACTCTTCCAACTGCTTCACCACCCGAACTTTGACATACCAGTCGTTACCAAACTGCCTGAATGCCGTGTGAAACTTGGGGTTCTTCTCCAGTTTCTTAAGGGGCCCCACCTTCCCCTTTCCTTTGAATGCACTGGTGCAGTCCTCTCCGCTGTACACATAGAACCCAAGAAGAGTGGCACAGTAGTCATGCCCCAGGGACTCTGCAAGCTCAGAGAGGTTGATCAGTGGCCGATGTTTTTCTGATCCCGTATCCAGGTATACAGTCAACTTGATGGCTTCAGCGTGGTAGAGAAGAATGACAAAGATGTCCGTGTCCGGGGTTCTGACCACAGCGTTCTTGTATCCCAGCGCTGCGGCATGATGCAGGTACAGCACCACCCATCATGAGTTTGTCCAAGTCCAATGGTTCGTCTAGTTGCTGTGACTTGACGAGAAGCAGAAACGCGAGGTCGCTTTGCACCTGGTACTGGAGGGCCTTTCCTTGTGAGGATGTGAGCGTGACCTTCTTGCTGCAAGCCTCCATTGTCTTCAGTTTCTGCCAGCAGCCTCTTTATAGGGTCAAAGAAGCTTCCTGGCTCTCCACTTTGAAGGCGGGTGATGAAGTCAGTTTTGGCGACCATGCCTTTAGCTGCCGCCTGAAGCAAGTCCTGTTCGACGTCCATGCGGACAGGGGCACCAGACGCCAAGGAGTAGAGCCTGTCTTTGTCTGAGATGGAAAACGGGTTCGTGAAGTTCTTGACAGCAGTGATGACTCTCTGTACAGCCTCCTCGCTTTTCTTGATTTCGGCCTTCTCCAGTTCGCGATGTCTCCCCACCTTTGGACAGTCTGGATCGTCGAGGAGGTTCACCATCTCCAAGATCTTTTCATAGACTGGGATGTCAAACTTCGGGTGGTGAAGCAGTTGGAAGAGTTTACGTGCCTGATGTACAATTACAGTCGTGAGAAATCAGTTGATGTCGTTCGTGGAAAGCTACTCCGCAAGATGGTGGAAGACAACGAGAAACTCACGTCCAAGTGTAAGGTCGATCTAGCCCGCATGCCTCCCTGCCAATCTGCTTTGATGCCGCACATTCAGCGAGTAACCACCGCGTTGCCCTGTACAAGCGTGCTCATGAAGGCATTCTGGAGACTGAGGCCCAAACCCTACGACCAGGGGCAGGGATGGACGAAAAATGCAGACCGTGTCCTGGAACCCGTGTGGTGCCTCAAGCCCTTCCTACCTGTGTCGCTGATCGATCTTCTGGCAGATGGTGGTAAGAAGAGGATGACGAGGAAGACGAGGAAGAAGATGAGGAGGTTGACTTTGACGCGTTTGCTGAAAGCGATGACGAGTTTTGAGTTATCATTACAGTCTGTGTCATTTGATGTCGTCTACTGCGGACTATCGCTAAAGTGAATATAATTATTTTCTACTTTGGCACCACAATGGGACTCACCATGTACAGTGTTTTGGGGACCCAAAGAGCGCGCTGGATATATTGTCCTGGAATATCATTTCATTTTGTCAGTATCAATGTGTGTAACTTGCACAAAATCAAACATTGTAACATTCAAACCAAGAGCTATCACGATTTTGATGTGTATACGGTGTAACAAGATATGCTTAACATGACAATGTGCGCCTTTTGTCTTCAAACACTAATATTCCATCCATTTTCAATCGTTTTGGCGCAGCATGAAATAATTCGGATGATTGACACGGGTTGCCGATTAATCGGTACGCTTTGTGAAATCCACAAAAACGGAAAATATTCAAGAACAATCAACAATTTTGTACAACAATGAGTGCAAATGTTGTTGCTATTATCCCGTTCAATCTTTTATATTCAATACTTGTCTTTAAATCTTTCATACTTTAGGCTAGAAAAAAGACAATTTGTCATGTTTTGGGCGATTTTGTACCCACAAATCTGAAAATAGCCCATTAATTGCATGGTCATCAATATTTCAATATCAGTGTGAGATCAAAAGTTATTAACATTAGTGTTTACCATAGTTTTTGTTCAATGATAGTCTTTCTATCTTCAAATGTTGAGGCTCTTAGCCGCAAAAATTCGGACGAGTTACCTGGACTGCCGTTTAATAGGTATGCTTTGTAAAACCCACAAAAACGGAAAAGTATTAAAAAACAATCAACAATTTTGTACAACAATGAGAGCAAATGTTGTTGCCATTATCCATTGCTATCTTTTGTGTTCAATACTTGTCTTTAAATCTTTCATAGTTTAGGCTATAAAAAAGACAATTTGTCATGTTTTTCGCGATTTTTTGTCAGAAATCTAAAAATAACCCATTTATTCCATGGTCATCAATATTTTAATATAAGTATGATAACACAAATGGTTTACATTGGTGTTGTGCGTCTTTTTTGTTCAATACCTTTCTTTCTATCTTTCACGGTTGAGGCTCTTTCCGGCTATGGGGAACACTCTTTGTTGCGACCCGATATTGCCACCCGGGGTGGTTCCAGAGCCTTAAAGGGGTACTAGGGAACCGATTTCTTGATGGTGCGATAGCTGACTGTTTTCAGCACATATTTTACTATCTAGAAACGACAATTAGAAAAATATCTGAACACTTGTTGGTCAGCGCTTCTAGCCACTAAACTAAACCGAGATGACGCAAATGAAAGTCCCAAAAAGAGAAAATAGAAGGAAAAGTCGTATCTTGTGCATGCATTTCGTGCAAATTTCCCTGAATACAAACCTGAGTTGCCAGCTTTGACTTTTGTTTGTTCTGGGTCATTGGCCACCACTGTACTCTTTCATTCCCGCTTAAACGAGGGGGTTACTGTGTTTCTATGAAAAATGGGCTCGTTGTGTGCATGTGTGTGTGTGTGTGTGTGTGTGTGTGTGTGTGTGTGCGTTTGTGTGCGTGGGTTTGAGTGTAAGTTTCTGCTGTTGTTTTTGTCATTGCTTTGTGTGTGTGTGTGTGTGTGTGTGTGTGTGTGTGTGTGTGTGTGTGTGTGTTCGAGTATTGAAGTGTAAGTTTCTGCTATTTTTTTCCATTGCTTTATCAGTGTGTGTGTGTGTGTGTGTGTGTGTGTGTGTGTGTGTGTTTGTATGTATTTGTGTGAGTGCCTGCCTGCCTGTGTGTGCGTGCGTGCGGGTATAAGTGTGCGTCTGTTCCTTCATGCGTTTGTTTACGTGTGCGCGCGTGTGTGTGTGTGTGTGTTTTTGTAAGTGTCTGTGTGTGTGTTGGTGTGTATATGTGCGTATGTGTGTGTATGTGAGTGTGGGTGTGAGTGTGTGTGTGTGTGTGTTTGATGTTATGTGTGTGTTCGACGGTGTGTGTGTGTGTTCGACGGTGTGTGTGTGTGTGTGTGTGTGTGGGTGTGTGTGTGTGTGTTCGACGTTATGTGTGTGTTCTACGGTGTGTGTGTGTGTGTGTGTGTGTGTGTGCGTGCGTGTGTGTGTGTGTGTGTGTGTTTGTGTGTGTGTTTGTGTGTGTGTGTGTGTGCGTGTCAGTGTTCGACGGTGTGTGTGTGTGTGTGTGTGTGTGTGTGTGTGTGTGTGTGTGCACCCCCATCCCCCCTTACCACACACTATTATGAGCTGAGTATTTGTGCCTCGATATTTTATTGATGTTCTTACGTTTTTATATTTAGTCAAGTTTTGACTAAATATTTTAACATCGAGGGGGAATCGAAACGAGGGTCGTGGTGTATGTGCGTGTGTGCGTGTGTGTGTGTGTCTGTGTGTGTGTGTGTGTAGAGCGATTCAGACTAAACTACTGGACCGATCTTTATGAAATTTGACATGAGAGTTCCTGGGTATGAAATCCCCGAACGTTTTTTTCATTTTTTTGATAAATGTCTTTGATGACGTCATATCCGGCTTTTCGTGAAAGTTGAGGCGGCACTGTCACGCCCTCATTTTTCAACCAAATTGGTTGAAATTTTGGTCAAGTACTCTTCGACGAAGCCCGGGGTTCGGTATTGCATTTCAGCTTGGTGGCTTAAAAATTAATTAATGACTTTGGTCATTAAAAATCTGAAAATTGTAAAAAAAATTAAAAATTTATAAAACGATCCAAATTTACGTTTATCTTATTCTCCATCATTTGCTGATTCCAAAAACATATCAATATGTTATATTTGGATTAAAAACAAGCTCTGAAAATTAAATATATAAAAATTATTATCAAATTTTTTTTTTCGAAATCAATTTAAAAACACTTTCATCGTATTCCTTGTCGGTTCCTGATTCCAAAAATATATAGATATGATATGTTTGGATTAAAAACACGCTCACAAAGTTAAAACGAAGAGAGGTACAGAAAAGCGTGCTATCCTTCTTAGCGCAACGAATACCCCGCTCTTCTTGTCAATTCCACGGGCACTGCCTTTGCCACGGGCGGTGGAGTGACGATGCTACGAGTATACGGTCTTGCTGCGTTCAGTTTCATTCTGTGAGTTCGACAGCTACTTGACTAAATATTGTATTTTCGCCTTACGCGACTTGTATGTTCTTTATTATGATTCACCACACCCGAGTTTCTCGTAATTGAGATAATACAGTGTTCTATGTCTATGTCTATGTCTAACACACATGCACACACGCGCGTAGGCTAAACAAATCCAATCTTGACTTTCAACTTTATATAAACATACATCCTGTTCACAATTAACGAGGACAAACAAAATGTACAAATACCAAAGTATAACAATTTATCTTTTGTAAAAATGAAAGTCACTGAACTTATCTTCTTTTCACTACACCTTATATCTTGATTCTGCAAACACTGATTGATTTCTGCCTTTTCAAATTTACCAGTAACCCAAACGTTCGCTCTAACCAACCTATTGTGTCCAAAACAGTTTTACCGATACACAATCATTAAATAAAAGAAGAGGTTTAACATAACCGACTTCGCTACCACATATATTAACAAAAAATGTTTTATTCTCCCCAACATTCTGGTCAACAAAATCATTATTATAGACAGTCATTCAATTTCAAGACAATCATCACAGCTTTGAACCGACCCTTTCGTTCAACCAGGCAGAAGCAACAACTATAGTAAAAGCTACAGCGCGATCAACGTTCGCCCATTAATTTTACGAACTCGCGATGAGATTTGTTTCCTCTGTATTTACATTTACAAACGCATGCGCACTAATTGGGATTCCCCCAATTTCCTCGACCTTGACCTCAGATTTCTCGAAGCCACTACTTCGGCTTTCAATTTAGCTCTTGCATACCGAGTAGCTGGGAACTTTGCTTCCGAAGTTCCCACTTTCAATGTTAATTTGCAGGGTCTCTCACTTGACATCATTATACGACGATATTGCTTCTTAAAATGTCCTTACCCATCCAAAAGAAACTCGCAAAAGAAACCTCCAACGCATACTACAATTGCAGGACATTCCTGTTTTTAAGGCAGCTCATTGGGAAATGAGCTCAGACAGAATATTGAAGACGTGAAATGCGTCAATCGAGCAACTGTCGTAACTTGGCAACAATGAGACGGTCGGCTACCTTGCACCTTAGACACAAACTGTGACATTCTTGTTTAATTTAGGTGAAATGCTTGAAACAGAGTGGCTCAAAAGCGACAGTTCGATCAGTTACTAACCGAAAAAAACGTGCTCGAGTCATTCGGCGAAGGTGGCGAGCTTTCAAACCATCACGACTGAATAACATCTTTTCATCACGCTTTTTTTCACACGAGTAGCATGGTGCAGTGGTTACGGATTCGGGAATACGATGCGGCGCTCCGGGTTCAAGTGCCGCTGGGAGCAAAAAAAATTATTTTTATTTTTTTATTGATCTTTTTCTTTACAGGCCTCAATTGCATTCGCTGCAAAAACCCGTTTTTGTCTCTGTGTTCATTTTGTTTAATAGCGTAAAGAAACAGGTTTTTTTTTGTTTTTTTTGTTTTGTTGTTGTCTTGCCAAGCACATCATTGACTTTAATATAAAAAGCAGGAAAAAAGAACAGAAAAAAATCAATAAAGACGGATGCTCCCCGATTAAAAAAAAAAAAAAAAAAAAAAAAAAGGGTTGAAGCTGCCTGCATGCAACTGAGATTAAAAAAAGAAAAGGAGAAAAAAGTTCAACATAATCATTTATTTTTCTCCCTAACATTCAGGTCAACAAAGTCATTGTCATAGCAAGGCAGTCATTCGATTCCAAGACAATCATCACAGGTTTTAACCGACCCTTTCGTTTAACCATTCAAAAAACAACAGCAATAACGCTGTTAGTACTACAGCGCGCTCAGCGTCGCCCTTTTGAACTCGCGATGAGACTTGTTTCTTCTGGTCGCCAAGCTTACCGTCAACAAACGCATGTACTAGTTGGGATTCCCCCAATTTTCGCGACCTTGACCGAATACTCTCGAAGTCAGCACTACGGCGTTCATGCATAGGGAACAGTTAGAAAGTTAACTTCGGGAGTTCCCACTTTCAAAAGAGGCCTCTACTTCCAGTGTTTCTGACTTCCAGTTCATGCATACGGACCCTGATAACTAATAGTCATTTTGAGCTTCAATGCATTGGGGCATCACTTGCATGCCCCCGAATCCCCCCAGTAAAACGGGATTTCCTCGTTTTTCATCACACGAGAGTCCCACCCCTGAACTTTATTTTCGTTAGGCCCTACATGTGTAAAAATGATGTTTACAGGGACCGCTTTGGTTTTGATGTGGTGGTACTGAAGGACAAAACAAAGGCAGAAATGGAGGCTTCCCTGAAGGCAATCGCCGCCGGATTCAAGCACCCCTGGCGATGCTTTGTGTGTTTTTTCCTCTCACACGGTCTGGGCGTGGAGTACTTGGCCGATTTTGATGGAAACCGAGTCAACGTACGGCTTCTGATCAAACTCTTTGACGGGGATAACTGTCCAAGGATGGTCGGCAAACCCAAGTTGTTTTTCGCGCAGGTAGGTGATCAGTATAGAAAACCTTTTCAGATAGTGGATCTTGTTGTATTCTGTCGATTTAGGTCTTTTTCACTGCACATGAATTAAAACATTGTGGACAAACAGACTAACAAACGGTAGAGTAGTAGCTGATGGGATGACTAGTAGTGCATGGGGTACGAACAATTCTGGATAACTGAGAAGATGAATGCTTGAAGCTGAACGCAGTGATAATCCCTGATGAAGAACCTCGCAGTACTGAGATCTGATCATCAGTGGCTTTCGTGTCAGTGATAGTGACAGCCATACAGTCTAATAAATATTTTCTTTCCGTGCAGATGTGTCGTGGCTTTGACGCTGCCGAGTACCGGCGATCTATGCAGAAGTATGACGCAGCTGGTTGTATTTTGTTCGAAGACTCGCTCCCTGCCAACGTATCTCCAGATCGAGACAGACTGGTGTGCTACGCGACAACCGAAGGCCGTATGGCACCTTTGGACCCTGAAAAAGGAAGCCTTTTCATCCAGACCCTGACAAAGGTGTGAACTGAAGAGAGAGAGAGAGAGAGAGAGAGAGAGAGAGAGAGAGAGAGAGAGAGAGAGAGAGAGAGAGAGAGAGAGAGAGAGAGAGAGAGAGAGTATAACTACTTTTTATTTACTTATGTGTGTTTGGCCTTTAAGGTCCTCAGGGTCGTCGGCGGAAAGTTGAAGATCGAGGAGGTCCTGGGCATCGTGACCAACATGGTCGACAAGCAGGCAGAAGAAAAGTACAAAGTGTGCCCAGTGTTCGACTCCACCCTCATCGGGAAACTCACCTTCCCTACTCATCCAAAAAATGAGAACGCGGTGAGTGCATGTTGCAGGTGACATATCTGGCTTAGCACAGTGCAAAACCACGTTTAGACCATCATAATTCGTGTGTGTGTGTGTGTGTGTATGTGTGTGTGTATGTGTATGTATGTGTATGTGTGTATGTGTGTATGTGTGTATGTGTGTATGTGTGTGTATGTGTGTGTGTGTATGTGTGTATGTGTGTGTGTGTGTGTATATGTGTGTGGGTGTGTGTGTGTGTTACAGGCACAGTCCTTCCCGTGAAAACAGTTATGCCCACTATCTCAGATCTGGGATAAGGCCATCTTTCCACTTAGGCAAATGTGAAAAATCAACACCCTGACTGCTTCATGTGCAGACTTTTTTTTATAATAAATTAATGTATAGAAAAAGAACATATAGTAAAAGAACATTGTTATCAAATGTATGTGACAACCATCCTTTCTTACATAACAACATTAAACACTTGTTTTAAACTTGACAGTTCGGGTACACTTTTTTCTCTCTTTCACCAGGGTAAGCTTGTTCTAAAGAAGATGATGAAGAATAAAACGCTGTCAGATGCCCTGGAGATGGATGCAAACATGAAGAGTGATATGTCGGAGGCACTTCGGCAGAATTTCCAGAAGCTGCTAGTATAGAGGGATGCATCCATGATATGTGCGGTGCATGTAGTAATGAGGAACACATGTGCGCGCACAAACACAAAAGCGTTGTGGTAACTTCGGACATTAATGTATAGAAAAAGAACATATAGTAAAAGAACATTGTTATCAAATGTATGTTGTGGTAACTTCGGACATCGACCTTCCAACTTGAAGGTTCAGGGTTCAAAACCCGGCTGCGCCTGTTGGGTTCGAATACCGAAGAGAGTTTGCACCGTGCACTGAGTTGACTCTTGCAGAGGCCTAGTGGATAAGACACTGGCCTCCCATGCGCCTGGTGGGTTAAGGGTGGAGATTTTTTCTAATCTTCCAGGTCAAATCATGTGCAGACCTGCCAGTGCCTTATCCTCCTTAAAGTGTGTACACATTCACAAAAGACCAAAAATGCACAAAAAAAGATCATGCAATCCATGTCAGAGGTCGGTGGGTTATAGAAACACAAACATACCTGAGCATGCATCCCACCGAAAACAGGTATGACTGCCTAAATGACTTACTTCCTTACTGCCCGTTATGCCGGTTGGCATGTAGGGCGGCAACAAAAAGGACCTCCACTGACTGCTTAAATGGCGGAGAAAAAAAACCGAAAATGTACACAAGTTGTTTTTCAGCATTTTCATAAACACCCATCAAAGGTATTAATGTAAAGCAAAAATGTGTAAAGATAGGTTCCTTCACTGCCTGTGATAAATCTGTGTACGAATTGTTCAAGAATTTGTTATGTTTATTTTTGTCAACAATTGCATGTGGACATGATGTTTAAAAATGAAAAAAATGAAGAATCAAAAAACAAGAAAGGTAGGTTTTTTTTTCTTTTTCTGTTGCTTAACGTCCAGCCGACTACGCAGAGCCATATCAGGACGAGGAAGGGGGGGATGAAGGGGGCCACTTGTCAAGCGATTCCTGTTTACAAATGCACTAACCCATTACTTGTGTCCCAGCAGGCTTTAGTAAAACTAAATTAATACCTACTGGAAGATTACCAGTTTCCAGTATGTTAAAATAGGCTTAACCTATCTACTGCTGGACTTACATCAGAACACTAACAGATTAAACTATACATGAATCGCGAGACAAGCGGCAAGAGAAGAGATTTTTGGAAAAAATACAGGTGAATGAGCAAGAAGGCAGAAAAAAGAAAAGAATTCATGAAGAAAAAGAGAGCATGACAGGAAAGAGGAACCAAAAATCTACTTAACAGCAAACTAGAAAGCTCCTGCGGTTCCAAAAACAGGAGGGGCCTTTAATTTCATAACCGCAGTGCCCCACTGCGGGAAAGAAAGGTAGGTTGTTGGAACGTTAGTTATTGACAAAACAATACATTCGCCACAAGCGAATGAATGATTATACGACGAAATTTTTGGATTTGTTTAAAATGAAGCTTTTTTTTAGCTTTGAATTTTCTTGTTTTACAGAAAATATGAAGAGTATTTTATCCTGTAAGATTTTGATGTCATTTTTGTATGCATTTTGAGCGCTACACAGCACCAACTTTTGTCAACATACATGTATACCATCCCTTAGACTTCTGGCAAAATGTCCAAACAAGAACTGCTATAGTGGACTACAACAAAATGAACGCTTTCAGAGACGGACAGACCACAGATGTGGCACTGTAAGTGAAATCAAAAAGCACAGGCAGCTGCAACTTGTTAACTATCTGTTATATAACCACAGTTTGCATTTATATGAACCGCGGTTTGCATTTACTTGTGTTTCCTACTTCTCAGCAGCATATTCTTGATCACGTATTGGCTCCTTTTGCCAGTTGGATGTGAATGGCGCGTTCCCTGCTTCTTGGCTCTAGTGGAACCCCTCTTTTATTAATCCCCCAATTTATCATTCCCCCTTGCCTTTCAGGAAAAAATTCGTGATTTTGACCCTTTTTAATCTCCCTTCATTATATTATTAGGCTTGTTACTGAATATTCTATACCACTTTTTGACGTCTGTTTTTAAAAAACCTTTTTTTACACCGAGGGTCACCCTATGGTGAGATTTGTTTCGTACCACAAGATTTTGCCATCTGAAACCGCAGTACCTTCAGATCTGAAGCTGAACGACCTATTTTTCTTACATGTCAAGGTCGATCGGTCCATTTGACTCCTTTGGTGAGAAGCGCTTAATTTTATTCTTCTTTTTAACTTTTTTTTTAAATACATCTTGATTTGGGGAAATCAAATGGAAGGAAATGGGGGAAAAAAATACACACACACACACACACACACACAAAAACAAACCCGACCTGTTATTTATTCCACACCCTGTGTCTGATGTGTCTGAATAAACAAACAACATTTGGACGATGAATGCTTCCTCTTTGAGAAAGGTGCCAATGCTAAAACACTTTGTTTCTTCTATTCTGCTTTAATCGGAGCAATGCTTTTTAATTGTATCTTTGAGGATTGTTTAGAAATGTGTTGCGATTTTGTTACTTAGTTTACATTATTGGTCCAACTTACATGATCATGTGGTCCAAATTTACCCGATGTGGCGCTTAAGTTGAACTATAACAAATGAATTTTTATTTTATTTTCCTGCTTTGGGATATGTTTGTTCTTAGTTCTTGCTCTGTGAGCGAGTTTGTATGCAGATAGACCCAAAAACAGTATCAGACATTATGTCTTTATCAGTACTGCAAGAGGTATATTGGACAATTTGCATAAATGGTTCAACTTTGCCTCCGTTACCTTACTTGTGTGTAAAATATAACAGATGGTGGTCATTAGCTTATTTGAACATTACTGTGAGGAATAAAATGTATAAAAACGCAAGCTAATGTGTTGGGCTGAAGGGGTCTATGTCGACCAAATTAATGTGGGTGGATTCCCTGTAGGCGTTTTTTCTGAATACAGACAGGGAATACACCCGGGTGCATTCCCCATAGGAAAGTATGATACCGCTCAATCTCGCGCCTGGCGCTTGACTGCCATCAATCGATTTGAATTACCTTAGTTAATTAAGTGCCGTGTTTGTTATTGTTCTTTGTATCATTTGGCTGAAATTCTGAATTTTGTTACACTTGAAATAATAAATATCCTCTTGTCAAGAATACATTTTTCTATGTCAGTATTAGTGCAAATGACAGTGGTACCTGCAATATAAGGCCCCTCCAATGAGTGGACACCTCCCAGTCAAAGACATCTACTATTGTCCTTTGTACTAACTTGACCAAAATACACCTGTTGTGAAAGAACACCTATAATGTAATGTAGGGACACTCGGCTTTTCTCACAGGTACCACTGTACCTATTTTCTTCTCTCTTTCTCCTTATATATATATATATATATATACTAGAGGAATACCCGGCTTCGCCGGGGTGAATCGCAAGACAGAGACAGACAGCGTGGCGGTTCACCACAATCACCTTTGAAGGCGAAGTCCTCTCAAACGGGATTGAGAATTTTAGAGCTTATTTCTAAGCCCTATAATTATTATCTGTTATGGCTTCTGAAATGCCAGAACATACAGACAGATAAAAGCCGCCAGACCCCATCACAAGCAGAACTCTACAATCCACAGGTGTTGCCTCCACACACACACACACACACACAGACACAGAAGCCGTATATATCTATGTATATATATAAATATATAGAGATAGATGACAGTGGATTTTTCGATAAATAGATTCGACCTTTGCACTTTTACAGTGAGGACAACTTACGGGTACATGCAAGGAAAGCTCACAACTTCTAAGGCGAACAACTCTGCAGAGTCTGCTGTGAAGGGCGACGGTAGTCTCCCTGTCACAATCGATCCCCTTTGAATGAACTTTGTCCCCAAAGTTGCGAACCATGTACCCGCCAAGCTTATGTCCCTCCCAGGTGGAATGGGAACAGCACGAAAATGATTCAGTGGCCTGAACATTTCATGTTGAGTCCCATCGCTGTCGACGACGCCAAATGTAACCGAGTGCCGAAACACCACAATCACCTTTGAAGGCGAAGTCCACTCAAACGGGATTGAGTATAACTGTTATGGCTTCTCAAAGGAAGGCCTGAACATACAGACACACCAAAGCCGCCAGACCACATCACAAACAGAACTCTACAATCCACAGGTGTTGCCCACACACACACACACACACACACACAGAAGCCGTATATATATGTATATCTATATCTATAAATATATAGAGATAGATGACAGTGTATTTTTCGCGTGGCTATAAATTGATTCGACCTTTTCACTTTTACACTAAGGACAACTTACGGGTGCAAGGAAAGCGTTCTGGACAGTGCAGTGACATTCTAAAAATAGTAACGTAGTAACGGGAATATGGATTGACGCCACACGAAGGAAGGGAGATAAACGCTGAAAACACTGGAGAAGATAAGGAAGAGTTACTGGGAATGGATCCAGAGAAAAACCAAAATCGGTTCAGCGCTGCGCGCTGAGAGCACGTGTTGAAATATCTCATCGAGCAGGTTGTGTCCGGGGTGTAGCTGAATATGGCCACCAAATTTGAAAGAGATCCATCGAGAACTTTGGCCGTGCATCGCGGACACACACACACACGTCGTATATATATATATAGATAGAAGATAGAAGGCCATAAGGTCAAAGTGTGGAATCTAAATTTGTTAAGAATGAATTTTGAAATTTAGACAAGGTTTAACCAAGAAATTAGGTTAAAACGGGGGAAATTAGAAAAGGCATAAAGGGAGGTAATGCTCTGTACCAGCCTGTAGATCCAGTAAAGAACACACGAACAAGGAGATCTAATTTTTAAGAAGTGAAACAGCAAAAAGAGGTCAAATTTTCACTGCTGTTCAACACTGTGTGCTATGGTAAAGAAGAAGTCTTCAGCCAGATTTTTTCAATTGGATCGCTTTAAAGGCGATGCAACCACCAAAACCCTGAGCTACCGACCCATCAGCCTGACAAGCTGCGTATGCAAAACCATGGAGCGCATTGTCAACCAGCGCCTGCAGCTGTACCTGGAATCAGAAAGCATCATCGTCCCAGAACAAGCCGGCTTCCGACAGCACAGAAGTACGGAGGACCAGACAACACACCTTAGCCAGGTCATAGAGGATACTTACCAGGCCCAGAAGGTCACCCTGGCCACCTTTATTGACCTGCAGAAGGCCTTCGACAAGGTCTGGAAAGATGGACTCCTTGTGAAGCTCCTACGTTCCGGCGTCAAAGGCAACATGTACCAGTGGACCAAGTCGTACCTGCACAACCGAAAGGCCAGAGTGCTGGTGGACGGTCACTGTGGCCGAAAGGTGCTACTACGCCAAGGAGTTCCACAGGGAGGAGTACTCTCCCCCACGCTATTCATACTCTTCATTAACGACCTGGTACCAGAGATGCCCAAAGGAGTCCAAGCGGCACTGTATGCTGATGACCTTGTTCTCTGGTGCTCGGAAGAGTATGCAACCACAGCAACCTACAGGATGCAACTTGCCCTAGGAAAGGTTGCAGCGTGGGCGGAAGACTGGTGTGTGACCATCAACAGGGAGAAGACCACTGCCACTCTCTTCACACTTTCTGCCAAAGCGACACCTGGGGGACACACCCCTGAAATTTGAAGACCAGCAAACATACCTGGGGGTCACCTATGACAAGCGCATGACCTGGAAACAACACATCATGAATGCAGAGGGAAAGGCCAGGAGAAAACTAAACATCATGCGGAAGCTGGCAGGATCACACTGGGGTGCAAACGAGAAGATCCTGAAAACAGTCTACCAGGGAACTGTACGACCGCACCTCGAGTATGGATCAAGCTCTTGGGCAACAGCAGTCAAGACACACCAGCAGGCCCTAGACAAAGTACAGAACCAAGCGCTGAGAATCATCACGGGCGCAATGAAATCAACACCCATACAGAAGATGGAACAGGTGACTGGCATTCCTCCACTGAGCAAAAGGCGAGACTGCAAAACAATGGTACAAGCCACCAAGTACCAGTGCACTCATGACCATCTAAATGAGTGACAGACTCAAGAAGATGTCCTTAGGCAGGCTGAAAAGATCGAGCTTCGCTCTGGAGGCAAGGGCTTTGCAGAAGAAACATCAGACAGAGATGCCAGAGCTAGTGGAGCCACCATCTTTCTCCCTTGACGCCCCTCCCTGGGAAGACAGACAAGGAAATCTGGACATACAGACCAGTGTCCCCTACCTCACAACAAAGGACGAGCAGAGCAATGCGACGAAAAAAGCCCTGACTCTTGCCATGCTTGAAGAAAGGTACCCCCAAGAAGCATGGATACGGGTGTATACTGATGGGTCAGCCACAGAGGCCGTCAAAAATGGAGGAGCAGGGGTGTATGTCCAGTACCCCAGTGGAGAGAGGCAAGCAGAGGCTATACCAACAGGCCTCCACTGTACAAACTACAGAGCTGAGGTACAAGCACTGATCCATGCAGCATACACCATCAACGACAGAGTCAACCATGACAACCAGGTGGTCTTCCTGACTGACGCTCTGTCAGTACTACAAGCAATGACCAGTAGCAAACTGCCTCAGCTGGAACACGCTCTACACAACATCAAGAGCCTGAGGACAGTACTGCAATGGATCCCCTCCCACTGTGGTGTACAAGGAAACGAAGAGGCGGACAGGATGGCAAAGCTGGGTGCAGAAGATGAGCAAGAGAACAACCCTGTGAGCCTGACAGAGATGAAGACCATCATTAAGAGGGCTGTCATACAGGTGACTCAGTCGTTGCGATTCAGTCTTGCGATTCAGTCTGTGGCCGATCGCACATCACATCGTAGGCCATTGACCCGTCACACGATGAACGATAGACGAACGACTGGCGAACGATAACTCCACGCGAGCGGGGCGGAAGTGACGTGTCATAGTGAACACGGCAAACGCGCTTTGCGGCTTAGCGGCTAAATGTTCGAACGTCGCTCTACCTTTCTGAAAAATTCCTTTCAGCATTACGCCTTTGCAAGAAATAAAGTTCCCAGACAGCTGCAATTAATGTTTTCCGACCGCTGTACACGCCTAAAACGTATCCTTTATATCTGAGTAAAAAACTGTTCTTCCAAAAAGTTTTGAATCGACGAAGAGACGCTGTACGCCACTGTCCGCCATTATTTTACGTCACGGCGTCAAGGCCGCAGCAACGCGTTCTGATTGGCTCTGTCCCTGCGATTGACCGACGACTGGATCGCAGGACTAAAGAACATGTTCAAACCTCAAAGCTGCGAGGGAATCGCATGAGACTGAGTCGCAGACTTGTCGTAGCTGTTTTCTACGTGACTGAGTCGGCTGTTTGACAGGGTAAATCGCGCGACTCAGTCGCATGTGTGACAGCCCTCTAAGTCTCTGCACAGGACGCCCCAGCCACAGGGCAGCTACCACCTGCTATCCAGACCACAGCAGGTGGTCATCTTCCGCCTGAGAACGGGACACAACAGACTTAACCAGCATCTCCACGGGAAGCTGCATGTTGTGCCCTCCCCCATGTGTTCTTGTGGAGAAGCAGAGCAGGACACGGCCCACATCCTACGAGACTGCAGGAACCACCAGGTGCTGAGAGAGGAAATCTGGCCATTGCCGGAGTCCCTGCACAACAAGCTGTACGGGCCAGTGGCTGCGCTGCAGAGGACCACTAATTATATCTCAAGATCTGGACTCCAAGTGTGATCGGCGATCGAAAAGAAGAAGAAGAAGGCAATGCAACTTCACGGTGAGCATTTAATAAAAGATGGAAGTTGTGAAAGAAACAAATGAAAGTCAGCAGAGACTCTCTTCTGAGATTTGTTAAAATCTCTTCACAGAGCAAAAGAGAGAGAGAGAGAAACAAGAAGAGCAAACGCTCGATCGAGTCACTTTCGCAGTTCTGAATATTATATGAGGCATCAGATGGACAGGAAGAAATTGCTATTCACAACACAATGAGTCACGTTCACATAAAATTTGAGCCCGGTCACTTTTATAGTTTCCGAGAAAAGCCCAACGTTAAGTTGTGTGTTGCCGAACAGAAAAGGCTAGTTATCTCCCTTGTTTTTCTGATAACGTTCGTAAAAGGCTACAGATGTAAATACTTTGATGTAAAGAATAATCCTACAAAGTTTCAATCACATCCGATGAACTTTGTCAAAGATATAAAATGTCTAATTTTTCCTTTGACGCTGACCTGTGACCTTGAAAAAGGTCAAAGGTCAACGAAACCATCGTTAAAGTGTAGAGGTCATTGGAGGTCACGACTAAACAAAATATGAGCCCGATCGCTTTGATAGTTTCCGAGAAAAGTCCAACGTTAAGGTGGTGTCTACGGACGGCCGGCCGGACGGCCGGCCGGACAGACTAACACTGACCGATTACATAGAGTCACTTTTTCTCAAGTGACTCAAAAAGTGTCCCTTCACAGATAGCCATGGGTGGGACTGAAAAATCACGAATCCTGAAGAATTTTAAGGGGGGGGGGGGGGGGGGTCTGGATTTGTATAATTAGGCAAAAAAACTTCACCACTGGATTTGTATAATTAACCCAAAAAACTTCACCACAGACATTACGAATCCGGATTTCTGGAATATACTGGAAGAATCCCACCCATGGATTGGGGAAATCAGACCCTCCTCGGACGGGACCAAGATTTCAAAGAGAAGCTAACACCCCCTGAGGAGAGAACGTATCAACAGAGAAATCTAGTATATATATATATATTCAAAATTCCACGTCGGAATGTAGGCAGTGGAGACACACACCGAGTAAAGGATGATCTCCCTTGCTCATGACGTAATTTCTATGCATTCTCGCTCTTGACGTCATTCTATATTTAACTTTTCTTTAAAAGTACAAGCGATCGAGTGCACATTAGCATTTTTAGCAGGGCTCTCATTATACATTTCTATTTATATATATATATATCTTGCTCTCTCTTTCTCTCTCTGCTTAGCAACCCAAACCTCTCCTTTTGCAAAGATAACTTCTCATTTGTCGTTCTCTTTATTTACAGTATGAGGCAGCATGAAACATGGACAGTTTTATCAGCATTGTCACAATTCCCTTGGCATGACAAATGTATACTTCCTCAGACAAAGACATCAAATCAAACAACACAGATCCCGTCACAACATTCAGCGTCCATCACCTTAGGTACAATTTCTGCAAAGATTATAACAAGGAAAAAAACAAAACAAAATTTTCTTCAACATTTTTCATTCCATGATTAAATTAAATTAGAGCAAGACGATAAACAAAGCCATAAAGCGCCTAAGCCCTTTCTCACAGTTTTCAACCCCATTAATAACACACAATCACACACAGACACATATGCAAGAATGACATAAAACCAATACAAAAGGCAATCAGAAAAGGTGGTTTTCACTACCTGTACAGCAAATATGTAATACATGAACATGTTTTGCATAACAAAACATTTTGAATAAACACCTTTTTAAGGGGGCAAAGCAGTAGGTTTCTCTTCTGCACATACAGGATTTTAATCATATCTCAGCTTTAAACGTAATTTTATACTTTAATAACTTCAAATATCTTTCTTTCTTTCTTTATTTGGTGTTTAACGTCGTTTTCAACCATTCAAGGTTATATCGCGACGGGGAAAGGGGGGAGATGGGATAGAGCCACTTGTTAATTGTTTCTTGTTCACAAAAGCACTAATCAAAAAATTGCTCCAGGGGCTTGCAACATAGTACAATATATGACCTTACTGGGAGAATGCAAGTTTCCAGTACAAAGGACTTAACATTTCTTACATACTGCTTGACTAAAATCTTTACAAACATTGACTATATTCTATACAAGAAACACTTAACAAGGGTAAAAGGAGAAACAGAACCGTTAGTCGCCTCTTACGACATGCTGGGTAGCATCGGGTAAATTCTTTCTCGTCCCAACCAATATGGGACTCCCCCTAACCCGCGGGGGATAACTTCAAATATAAATTATATTTTTCTGAAAGTCAAATACTTCAGATTATTACCCAAGGCTTTCAACCACTAGTAGACAAACATAAACGAAATTGGAGAGAAAAAACGAAACTAAAAAAAAATTAAAAAAATTGAGCAATACAACAATGTACCAGAACATAAATAACCCACATAACCACACATGTACTATTTCATGCATTTATACTACTCTGTAGTGTGACAAAACATAACAAATTCAACTTTTTGAACATACTCACACAACTGCAAGCAGTACTTCAGATGGGCTTCACACACACACACACACACACACACACACACACACACACACACACACACACGCACACACACACTTATCCTTTATAAATATCTGTGACATAACTCAGCAGACAGGTAAACGCATACACACACATCACTCTTCGTTTGAACATACATAACCATGTGATTACCAAACGCCATGGCAATTTCATCAAAACTCTACCAATCAACCAAAAGCACCTTCACATATCAAGAAATATTGAAATATAATATAAATTATCGAATGAATATCGCGTTTTTCTTCACGGAAAAAACAAGAATGAAAAATAACCACTGAGGCCTAAGAAATGCTTTGGGGCATCATTCTCAGACTTTTACCCCTTAACATGACAATAAAAAGAACAACTAAAACATTGTGCATTTCTTTCTTTCTTTATTTGGTGTTTAACGTCGTTTTCAACCACGAAGGTTATATCGTGACGGGGAAAGGGGGGAGATGGGATAGAGCCACTTGTCAATTGTTTCTTGTTCACAAAAGCACTAATCAAAAATTTGCTCCAGTGGCTTGCAACGTAGTACAATGTATTACCTTACAACACATTGTGCAGAAAAAAACAAACAAACAAACACAATCATCAGAAACAAAAACATACAAAAATAAATGTGTGCTTGTTAACAGAATCAAGAATCTAATTTGTTATGGTTGGTGCAATAACTTGCTTGAAATATAACATTTACAAGAAATGCATCATATCTGATTCTGTAATATTTAAAATCTTAGTCATTAGTATTTTAAACAGAATAACTAAACTAAGATCAAAGCTAAAAATGAAGATTTCCATCCTCCATTTTGGAATAAAAAGACAGTACATGTAAAATAAAAAACGAGAGACAGAGAACAAGAGAAAAAAAAAGGAGAGAGAGAGAGAGAGCTTTCTTTCTTTCTATATTTGGTGTTTAACGTCGTTTTCAACCACGAAGGTTATATCGCGACGGGGAAAGGGGGAAGATGGGATAGAGCCACTTGTTAATTGTTTCTTGTTCACAAAAGCACGCATCCAAAAATTGCTCCAGGGGCTTGCAACGTACATGTAGTACAATATATTACCTTACTGGGAGAATGCAAGTTTCCAGTACAAAGGACTTAACATTTCTTACATACTGCTTGACTAAAATCTTCACAAAAAATGACTATCTATATATATATACGACTTGTGTCTGTGTGTGTGTGTGTGTGTGTCTGTGTGTTCGCGATGCACGCCCAAGGTTCTCGATGGGTCTTTCAAATTTGGTGGCCATATTCAGGTACACCCCGGACACAACCTGGTCGATGAGATATTTCAACACGTGCTCTCAGCGCGCAGCGCTGAACCGATTTTGGTTTTTCTGTTCATCTTCCCAGATCCATTCCCACTAACTCTTCCTTATCTTCTCCAGTGTTTTGCGTTTATCTCCCTTCCTTCGTGTGGCGTCAATCCATATTCCCGTTTCTATTTTTAGAAGGTCACTGTCGACAACGCTCAATCCATATTCCCGTTATACTATTTTTAGAAGGTCACTGTCCCGGCAAAGCCGGGTATTACTCTTCCTTATCTTCTCCAGTGTTTTGCGCGTTTATCTCCCTTCCTTCGTGTGGTGCGCCGGCTGGGTCCCCGGCGCAGTCGGGTATTTGGCTCGACTTCTTCCCGGTATTCATCTAGTATTCTATACAAGAAACACTTAACAAGGGTAAAAAGAGAAACAGAATCCGTTAGTCGCCTCTTACGACATGCTGGGGAGCATCGGGTAAATTCTTCCTCCTAACCCGCGGGGGGTGACTAAAGGAAATTAAATTGAGAAACAATTAATCAACCTCAGACACAACAAATAAAAATCATGGCACATGTCACAATCTAATTAAATGTAAAAACCCATGAGGTGTAAGAATCGTATGAATGTAAGAAGCAGGTCATCAAACCCTGACGTCATTGGTAATGGAACTGAAAGTATTATACTGAAAAACAGAAACAACTGATTTAATAGCTTTATTTTTAAAAGATACTTTTTTTTAAGATACTCGTATCATGTATGCAGTCTGTACTGTCCAAGCGGCCTCTTTAAACAAAACAGGCTTTTGCAGTCATATGCTGGCTATTTCGATACTATCTCAAAGGAAGCAAAGAAAATAAGTCATGTTAATAGGGTCCCCACTGGTTTTTAGAAACAAAATTCCATGACTTTTCCATGAGCCTCAATAACATTTTCCATGACTAGATCCACAGGTCGCCATTTCCGAACACGCAAACCTTTTACGTCTTGTCACTGCCAGTTTTGACACTGGCTTGCTTTGCACTGAATTTGAGTCAGTTTCTACGCAGTGTCTCTTCGACAAGCAAGTCAAGCATTTGCTACGCAGGCAGATTATCGGTAATGTTTGCTGGTCCTGTCATTTCACTAAACTGGACCAGCCACTGTTTGTATCCATCTGCACTTTCGTAAATTCCGTTTCGTAACCGTCACTGTGACTTGACGAACTGTCATTTTTTTCACCGCGATACACAGTTCATTGCGAAGATCTTCCTCGGTATTTTGTTCCAATTCCGCATACTTTTTGTTGTCAAGAAACAACTCGAAAGAAAGTTTCAAACTCCTCCTCCTCCATCTTGCTTGTCGAAGCGCTAAAGTACTTTATCGATGCAAAAACAAAAGCAGAAAACTTCGACGAAACCGACTCAAATGCAGCGCAGACGACACGACAAGATAACGGAAGGAAGTGAGCCTCGCTTTGGCTCAAGTGCCGTTAAAAATACCGTTATTCTCGTATGCAAATACGAACGAGAAGTTGGTCATACGAACAAGCCTTGTGCTGGTGACGCAAATCGCTGCTGGCTGGCAAAGGGGGGGGGGGGGAATGGCTGGGCGACGAAAATCGCCGCTGGCGTGCTAAAAGTTAAATTTTTTTTCTTTCTTATTTTTGTTAAATTCCATGACTTTCCATGGCTTGAATTGAAATTCCATGACTTTCCAGGCCTGGAAAATTAAAAAATCAAATTCCATGACTTTCCAGGTTTTCCATGACCTGTACGAACCCTGTGTTAATAATTACTTACATTCTAAACCTGGTATTTCATATGGATTTAACATTGTCATCATGCACAACGAAATGTCCCTACCTGCACTGCCAGGCTACTCACACAGTAAATGAGTATATAGTCACTTTGAAATCATACACATCTGTAACCTTCAAGGACGGAACTAATCAATTTGCGAGACAGAATTGGTCCTTTAAAGCAACACTGTGACTTTGAGTGCTTTTCTTAATACCTTTAAACTGCCATTTTCTCATTAACTCCCTCTGAACCTTATATGAGTGTAACTTCCTGTTTTCTGTACCTGAGTTTAACTTTTTTAACAAATGCCGGAAATGGGCAGAGAGCTCTACTGTTACTGGCGGGGATATAGCTCAGTTGGTAGCGCGCTGGATTTGTATTCAGTTGGCCGCTGTCAGCGTGAGTTCGATCCCAGGTTCGGCGGAAATTTATTTCACAGAGTCAACTTTGTGTGCAGACTCTCTTCGGTGTCCGAACCTCCCCCCGTGTACACTACATTGGGTGTGCACGTTAAAGATCCCACGATTGACAAAAGGGTCTTTCCTGGCAAAATTGCTTAGGCACAGTTAATAATTGTCTACCTATACCCGTGTGACTTGGAATAATAGGCCGTGAAAGGTAAATATGCGCCGAAATGGCTGCAATCTACTGGCCGTATAAAATTTCATCTCACACGGCATCACTGCAGAGCGCCTAGAACTGTAGCCACGGAATATGCGCGATATAAGACTCATTGATTGATTGATTGATTGATTACTCATTAGCTTTAATGCTTTCACCAACATACTCAATCCAGTAAAATGAATTCTGAAATTCATAGATACGGTACTTCAGATTTTCGTACAGCTCCATATTCACCACAAGCTTTTACTGTAAATTTACATGCAAACGGAAGCAACATCCGTATCAGTCCACACAGCAAACGCAGATCATATGAAACACGTAAATCTTCTCAGCTATGTTTAAACAATGGAAGACGGTTTTATGATGAACCACACTAAAACAGTCAGGAAGTATGCATTTTCACTTAAAATCTAGAACAGATAACTATTGAGTGGATCTTCTACAGACTAAGTTACTAATTGTCAGAATTTACCACCTGGAGCAGCGGAAAGTAAGTAGAAGAAAGAAAAGAAGCAATGTGATAACATTAGCATAACATCTGTACTCTAGATGTTGTGTTGTAATTCTTATAGTGTTTCTGATGTACATGTATTAGGGTGAAGCACAGAGAACACAGAATAATTCTGTCATTCAATCAATATATTACTATTATAATTATAATCTTTAAGGATGATAAACTCTGTTTTAAATCCAACACTCCCACGCGAGAAAGGAGAGGAGGATTTGCAAAACATGTGAGGGTTATGGCTTATGCATACATTTGAACAAGAATAGGAGGAACAGAGCACTTCCACTGGCGCTTGTAATTGGGATACATGCAGGGAGTCATTTTTTGATAATTTTAACATTCAATAGACGAACTCCGGAAATAACTCTTGTCGGGTTTGTATGGGTTGTGAAAGAGTAAATACCCTTGAGTTTTGGTTATGTGAGCTTTCAACACATGCTCCTTGTCCACATGTTTCAGACCCCCCTCGCTAGTGACTAATCTATAAAGTCACATGGGAAAGTTTGACTCAGTAAAAGCAAGAGTATTCACTTTTTCACAGATCATAAAAACCCGGCAGAATTATTCCCGGGTGGAAGCACACCAAAAAAACACCATGTTTCCAAGATCAATACAAGTACATGTATGAATGTCAGAGCATTTTTACCAATGTAAAATTTTGAAAGTGATAAATGCCGGTGTGGTTTATATGATGTGTTTTTCTTTCTTTATTTGGTGTTTAACGTCGCTTTCAACCGTTCAAGGTTATATTGCGACGGGGAAAGGGGGAAGATGGGATAGAGCCACTTGTTAATTGTTTCTTGTTCACAAAAGCACTAATAAAACAAGAAATTCCTCCGAGGTAGGAAAAACACCCCCGTCAAAGGGAAATAACCTTCTCAGTTGGTGGCAGTGAGAATGGTTATTTCCCTTTGACCATTAATATGTCCCTCTATAAGTCCTTGTATAATTTTAATCCACCAATAACTCCCTAACCGTGTGTTTGACTGGTCCCAATTTTTGTAAGGACCGTCTCAGGAATGTATAGAACCTGTTCACCAAGTTTGGTGACGATCGATCCGTTCATTCTTGAGATCTATATGCGAACACAAACACACAAACACATCGACCGAATCCTATACACACCCCTATACCGGGGGTGTAAAAATTGCTCCAGGGGCTTGCAACGTAGTACAATATATGACCTTACTGGGAGAATGCAAGTTTCCAGTACAAAGGACTTAACATTTCTTTCATACTGCTTGACTAAAATCTTTACAAACATTGACTATATTCTATACAAGAAACACTTAACAAGGGTAAAAGGAGAAACAGAATCCGTTAGTCGCCTCTTACGACATGCTGGGGAGCATCGTGTAAATTCTTCCCCCTAACCCGCAGGGGGTAACCATACAGAGATGAATATACATCTACTTCTTACACTTGAATTGTTTTTACCTGTACAGAGGTAATGTATTCAAGCACATGAGGACATCACATTTAAAACAGAAACTAAAAAGATATGAAAACCACTCTCACTCTCTTGCAGACCATGCAATACATGTATACTGCACTTTAAATTCAATGTGCTCAGCCAAATATCAACTGTTTTGGTTTAAAGATGCAAGCCAATGTATCTTCTGCATGATATTTTTTGATTATCAAAGCCTAATGAAAGTGTTATGAAGCACACATCGTTAGAAAAAAAAGAAAATTATGTGGCATACTGCTTCTTCATATTATACAGATCCTTTGCTTCACTTTTTATAAACAATTGAAAATAAAGTTTGATGGAGAAAAATGTGAACAAATGGAAAACAAAATGTGCAATCTTTTAACCTGTAAGACAACTTTCATGCTGACTATGGCTATCTTTCACACTTATTCAGACAGTTTAACAAGATTTAGATACCTTTTCATCTGGCATGAATGTAAGAGATGTTTTTCTTTTCTTTGGCTGAACTGTTTCATCTTCATATTGTAAGCTAACCATAATCATTAGCACCAGATGAAAAAAACAAGTCTATTTCATTTGTATGAACACTGATCAAATACATGTTATACCATTTGAGGTATTCAGGCACATATCGCTTGCTGACGTTTTTGCTTTTTCACTGTAGCATTGGGTCTAAACTCTTGATCACAGCAAAAATTCAGGAGTTTGCAAAACACACTTTTGTTTGTGTCTTATAGGTATATTTCAACAGCTTTATCACAAATTTCCTGACAAAATATTCATGCATGCATTCAGACAAAGCACAAAATCAAGCCACACACAACACATGACTGAGTTTTCAGTATTCCTATATCACCTCAACGTGTACCGTCATGATTCATACATTGTATTTACAGAATAAAACATTTCTGCCCGACCGACACACCCACACCCCCCCCCCCCCCCCCCAACCAAATCCATCTTTACATCAGATTCAATGTTTATGCCCAATAGCTAACAAAACAGGCACAATTGTACCAGCCACAAGAGCCAGTAGCTCAAAATTTTTAAAGCCTTTGCTTTCTCTGATAACTACAGTGCCATCTGCCATGGTGTGCTTGGTTTGTACGGTGGATATCTCGGGCAAAACGTGGACCGTGGCGACATAGAGGAATGTGCCGGCGCTGAACAGCATAGCGATACCAGTGGTGTGCATGTCGGACAGAGATTCTGTGCTCTTCTGAAAAAGAAAATAGCAACATGGTTTATTTAACGTTTGGTACCAGATAGGATGTAAAGAGAAATTGAATTCTACTGACATCAAATTTCACTAACAATAAATCGATTAATATACTTACCCGAATCACATAATTGCATTGACCCACTTAAGATGCTTAGGTTATGATAAAAGCTACCCCGTCTAGGTATAAGGGGAGCAACCCCAACTAAAAAAAAAAAAAAAAAAAAAAAGGTGACTGCACCAGCATGACTGACACCCTGGGTTACGTCCCATGTAGCCTACTACGTCATCAATGGTGCTGGTCACGTGATACCCCTTCAATCGACTAATAGCATACTAAAAATATCGAGCGGGGCAGGAGGGAGGGAATTACTTATGTGATTCGGGTAAGTATATTAATCAAATCAAAATTTAGATAAAAATTTTCTATTAAATTACATATTACTTACGCCGAATCACATAATTGCAGATAACTCCAACCAGGCGGTGGGTAAGATCAAAGAAGTTCAAACTCACTCTTAAATTCTGGAGAGGCATTGTCCCGCTGCCACCAAAGCAGGAAGGGACCTAGATCCATCGTTACAGATAGATCCATACTGCCAGAAGGCAGCAATGTCTCCCTATGAAACTGAAAAGACAAAAGCCGAGCACCAGTAAGCTGTGTGCAGGACATCATCCAACCTCCCAGACCGTAAAACGGCCGAGGAGGAGGCCCAGGCCCTGGAAAAAGAGCTCGGGCTGAGCCTAGGGGAAAGATAGCCGATAGCTACGCCAAGGCGGAGGGAAAGAGAATCCCTCGCCAAAAAACTGGCCCACTGCCAAAAATCAGGAAAAGAGCCGGTGAGAAAGAAAACATCTAGCTCACTCTAAAACCCTTGTCAGGAACTGGCCCACTGCCAAATGACAGAACGAGGACCGAGAACCATCCTAAAAGACAGTCGCAATGCCGCTCAGGCAAAACAAGAAGAGCAAACGCTCGATCGAGTCACTTTCGCAGTTCTGAATATTATATGAGGCATCAGATGGACAGGAAGAAATTGCTATTCACAACACAATACAGATGTAAATAATTTGATGTAAAGAATAATCCTATAAAGTTTGAATCAAATCCGATGAATAGTTTCAGAGATATGATATTTCAATTTTTTTCCTTCAAGACATACCTGTGACCTTGAAAAAGGTCAAAGGTCACCAAAGCAGACGTCAAAGTGTAGAGGTCACTGGGAGTCACGTTCACATAAAATTTGAGCCCGGTCACTTTTATAGTTTCCGAGAAAAGCCCAACGTTAAGTTGTGTGTTGCCGAACAGAAAAGGCTAGTTATCTCCCTTGTTTTTCTGATAACGTTCGTAAAAGGCTACAGATGTAAATACTTTGATGTAAAGAATAATCCTACAAAGTTTCAATCACATCCGATGAACTTTGTCAAAGATATAAAATGTCTAATTTTTCCTTTGACGCTGACCTGTGACCTTGAAAAAGGTCAAAGGTCAACGAAACCATCGTTAAAGTGTAGAGGTCATTGGAGGTCACGACTAAACAAAATATGAGCCGGATCGCTTTGATAGTTTCCGAGAAAAGTCCAACGTTAAGGTGGTGTCTACGGACGGCCGGCCGGCCGGCCGGACAGACTAACACTGACCGATTACATAGAGTAACTTTTTCTCAAGTGACTCAAAAAAGAAGCGAAAGACAGCATCAGAGAGCCCGTAAGCTGTGCTCAGCACTTCTTCCCATCTCCTGAACCATAAAAAACAGCCCAGAAAGGGGCTCAAAGTCTTGAATAACCCGAGCCGAGTAGAGGGACAGACAAGCTGCCCCCCCCCCCCCCCCCCCTTACTATTGGAAGGAAAAGCCAAAAACCCTGGAAACGACCAAGCGTAAGGTTGACCGATCATAAATGAAAAGCACCAACCTTCCCCAGGACCGTAAGACAATCATGCCAAAGTTAAAAGCCTTGGCATGGAGAGAGGCCCGAAAGGCCGGAGAGATAACGGTCAGCTCCAGAGAAAGAGAGAGAGACATCTGAGTACAAAAAACCAGAGTCAAACTCAAAGAAAAAATCTCAGAAGAGACGGTCACCAGAAGTCCACTACCAGTCCATGCAGAAGCATAGAGGGAGGTAAACAGAGGAAGAAGCGGCCTACGAAAAGTGTAAGCCGCCAGCAGAGCGGAGATCGCGGTGGCCAAAGCCTGATGTGACCGGTGACTCTAACCGAAATGACTAAAGTCAGAGTGTTCACAAAGCAGTCTGCTTGTAGGTAAATGAAAGAAAATCAAAAACCCAAAACAGAAACGAGACTGGAAAGGAAAAACAGAAAACCGTGAAGCTAACCAGCCTTAAGACTCCCTGAACGAGAGTTCTCAAGAAGAAGGGCCCGAAGTAAATTTCGCGGCCGACCGAGCCCAGAAAATTCCTGAGTCTGGCTGAAAAACCAAACACGTCTGATACCTCAGAACCGAGAATCAGACACGGAACACAACAGGCAAGAGTCCGTAATAGTTGCAAGTGGTAGAAGGGTGACCGTAACAGGCAACCCACCCCACCGGAAGTCGACCCGACTCGCCTCATGGCAGGATGAGGGAGAAGAGGAAGACACAAATTCTAGAGACACGGAGACCGTAGTCGCCCATGCCAGGCAGGAGACTATTACACGGGCTAAGGCTGAGAGCCGTAACGCCCGTAGACCTGCCATCAAAGATGCTGGGCTGAAAGCCCGCACCAAGAAACCAGGAAATTAACTAGACCTCTACCGAAAGGGGAGGGTTAGCCAATAAAGCTGAGAAAAGTGATAGGCCACAAGAATGACCCCTCACCATGCATTGCTAAAACCAATGCAAACTCAGTAAAATCTGAATGTAACTTCCGAGGCCAACTCAAGTAACCCTTAAGTTTGGACGAAACACCAGAACAAGTCCGATCGCTAGAGAAAGACAGTCAAAATCGGCGAAAGACCCACTAGGACCGAGTCCAAAAGAGCAAACAACAACCACCAACGGATGAAATGGCTGTTGCACCAGCCGAGGCTAAAAAACCCGGATGCCCTAATGCCGGCTGTTGTTCCCAAAAAACACAGACTAAGACGTCTGTGAAAGGAAGAACCTCTCCGGATAAACCTGAGCTGAGGACTTAGCCTGAAAAAGCTGAGCCTGCTTAGGTAGAGCCCGTTTTGCTGCTTCAAAGCTTGAAGAGCAAAAGAAGAGACCTGAAGGTCCCTACAAATCTTTATCTCCTTGGAGGCCAGGAGGCCAGGGAGGCCTTGGAAGCCAGGAGGCCTTAGAGGCCAGGAGGCCTTAGAGGCCTGGAGGCCTTGGAGGCCATGGAGGCCTTGGAGGCCAGGAGGCCTAAGAGGCCAGGAGGCCTTGGAAGCCAGGAGACCTTAGAGGCCAGGAGGCCTTAGAGGCCAGGAGGCCTTGGAGGCCTTGGAGGCCAGGAGGACTTGGAGGCCAGGAGGCCTTGGGGGCCAGGAGGCCTTAGAGGCCAGGAGGCTTCAGAGACCAGGAGGCCAGGAGGACTTGAAGGCCAGGAGGCCTTAGAGGCCAGGAGGCCGAAGAGAGACCCATCCACCAAGGGTGAAGAACTAAGGGTGCCTCTCATTGATTCCTCACAAACTAGGAATGGGCGAGGAACAAGTCCCGTCTGTACATGACCGTATGGGCATTGTGCAGAGAGGAAGGCCTTCTCTGTTCTAAATTCGCCCTAGCAAAGGTGGAGAAAGCATCCCCTGCGTCCTGCTCTTAACTGAGTGTAAAGGGCGCCAAGGACTCCGTAAAGGAGTGTCTCCGAAATGGAAGCAAGTTCCAAAAGCTGTCTGCCCACTTCCTCAGAGGGGAAGAGAGTCTGCTCAGAGAGCAGGGGACTCGAAACGTTCCCCAAAGAAGAAGTTCCGGCGTGACCGGCAAAGGTGCACGCAGAGGGGCAAAAGACGACAGCAAATTCCGGGACATCTTGGGCAAAGGCAACTTCCTCTGAGCCGCTAATGTCCCGAAGCTGGGAAGGCCGGAGCCTGAAGCCCCTTTCCTGCAAGTCAACGGCCAAACTTCACCCCTGACTAAGAGGAGGATGAGAGGCGTCGAAGACCAAAGGCACAGGAAGTGAGGAGAACGGCAGAACCCACTACCGAAGTGTGTGGTAGCTGCTAATCCGCCTGAGGCAGGGAGCCTGCAAGCCCAAAGGGCACTGCTGACGAAAAAACCAGACTCAAACCAGATGGGACCATAGCAGGTCCACTATCCAGTGAGCCCCCACTTCCGGCCAGAGCCAGAAGCGCAGCGGTCGCGTACGATCGCCGACATAAGGCAAGGTTCAAACCGAACGTGACCGTAGTCTGTCACAGACTGTGCACTAACCAGTGAACCTACGCTTCCAGCCGGAACCAGAAGCAAAGCTGTCGCGGACGACTGCTGAAGTAGGGCAAGCTCGAACCAGAAGTGACAGCAGCCTGTACACTAACCGGTGAGCTCACACTTCCGTCCGCAGCCAGAAGCGCAGAGGTCGCGTACGACCGCCGCCGTAAGGCAAGGTTCGAACTGAACGTGCCAGTAGCCTGTGCACTAACCAGTGAACCGATACTTCCAGCCGGAACTGGAAGCACAGCCGTCGCGTACGACTGCTGCCGTAGGGCAAGGCTCGAAACCGGACGTGACAGCAGTCTGTACACTAACCAGTGAACCTACGCTTCCGGCCGTAACCGGAAGCGGCGCTGTCGCGGACGACTGCTGAAGTAGGTAAAGGCTCGAACCAGAAGTGACAGCAGCCTGAGCACTAACCAGTGAACCTACACTTCCGGCCGGAACCGGAAGCCCAGCTGACGCGGACGACTGCTGACGTAGAGTAAGGCCCAAACCGGACGTGACAGCAGCCTGTGCACTACCGGTGAACCTACACTTCCGGCCGGAACCGGAAGCGCAGCTGCCGCGGACGACTGCTGACGTAAGGCAAGGCTCAAACCGGACGTGAACGTAGTCTGAACACTAGCCAGTGAGCCTTTTACTTCCGGCCTGAGCCGGAAGCAGCTGTCGCGGACGACTGCTGACGTAAGGCGGGGTTCGGTCCGGACGTGAACACCGTCTGCTCACTAGCCGGTGAACCCCTACTTCCTGCAACAGCAGGAAGCCCAGCTGTCGGAACCGACTGCTGGAGTACGGAGAGGTTCAGACCTGACGTGAACACCGTCTGCTCACTAGCAGGAGAACATCCGATTCCGGAAACGCAAGCGGAAAGCAACAAATGCCGGCCAGGAAGAGGAGAAGAAGATCCCCACGGGACCGTCCAGAAACATCACGGTGGACAGCAGCCTGGTCCGGAGAAGACCCAGAGTCTGAAGGAGAGAACGTCGCCTAACCCCCAGGCGGGGGGCATGGCTGGCGACGAAGTCCGCCGCGGCAAAACCTCGCGAACGAGGGAATCTATTTCTGGAAATAAGCAAAAGATAAGGGCAGACCCCAGAGCCCTAGACTCTGGAGCCGAAACAGACGTAAAACGACAGCCTTAGAGGCCAAGACGGACGGCTGAGAGCCAGACGGCCAATCGTCCGTAACAGAAAAACGGCACAGAACAACGTAAAAAATTGCCTAAAATTGTGCCAACATGAACAACAACGGAGTTCTTCAAAAGAAGAGGCTGCTGAGGAATAGAGCTTAGCAGGGCCCAAGCCCTAACCCTCGGCCTTAGCTCCCTCTAATTCTCATAAACGGCCATGTAAGCACCGAGAGAAAAATAAACAAACAACTGAAACTAGCAAAGTCCGAACGGACGCCAACCTTTCAGAAGCCAGCAAAGAGGGCAGCTAAAACCAGTTTAGGAGCTACCAAAGGCAGCTAAACCACTAGCTATACGAAGAGTTAAGCGTCCGAGTACGGACGAAAAATCAACATAACAACAACATGCTAGCTAAAAATGGCGACCAAGGAGGAAGCCACAAGTACTGAAAATAATCAAGTCCGAACAGACACCAACATTTCAGAAGCAAGCAAGCAAATAGATAAGCACATGCGTAAAAGCTACCGACGGCAGCTACAAAGCAAGCTACAACAGCGTTAATAGACCGAACACGGACTAAAACAACAGAAGCCAGACAACGTGCTAATGCAAATGGCGACCGTGAGGAAGCCAAACAACTGCTGAAAACTTCAGAGTCCAACGGACATGTGAAATTCACAGCAGAAAGCAATAAAACATACAAGAAAATATGAACGATCTCACCAGCTGCAAGCCAGCAAGAAGTAGACGGGGGCCGAGGCCGGTGGGTGCCGTAGACACAAAACAAGCCAGACCAAAAGCGAACACAACCGTCACCCTAGAGTGATAGTAGTCGATTGAAGGGGTATCACGTGACCAGCACCATTGATGACGTAGTAGGCTACATGGGACGTAACCCAGGGTGTCAGTCATGCTGGTGCAGTCACCTTTTTTTTTTTTTTTTTTTTTTTAGTTGGGGTTGCTCCCCTTATACCTAGACGGGGTAGCTTTTATCATAACCTAAGCATCTTAAGTGGGTCAATGCAATTATGTGATTCGGCGTAAGTAATATGTAATTTAATTAATAGTTAAAAATCACTGTTGAAAACTACTTCTCTTTAAAAAGATACTGAAAATGTGAAACAATTCAACAAGAGCATATATTTATATACCTTATTCTGAGGCTCTTACGGTACATACATAGTTAACTAATGTCCGTACACTAAGTCTGTTCTCTACTGATCGGAAAACAACACAGAGATGCTGTTTGGCATAGGCATAGGCAAAACTTCTTTCAAATCATTGAAAACTTTACCGTCAGTTCCACCAAACATTTATGGATTGAGAAAAATGCCGTAAAAAAGGGTAATTTTTAATACATGACTTGTACTGTCGAAGAAAACAAATCCAACATCCCTGAAATAGTAAGAAAACAACAAAGTGATGGTTAGCAATGTTTACTCACCTGACTCAAACCAAAGTATGTGAGGACAGTGAGCAACGGTGCAGCCACAGAAAAGCACAGAAGATGTTTACGTATCCTCGAGCGGTCAAAGTTTTCGTGGAGAAGAAACGACACCAGGCCAAAAGCTGCAGGAGCCTGCAAATAAACAAACAAAATGTCAGCCTACAAGCTGAGCTGAGTGTGTCTTTTCTTTCTGTAGTTGAATCCCCCTTTAACCTTCACTGTGCTTCCTGGGTCGTGGATGACCAAGAGCTTCACTAAAGTGTCTGAATGTCTGAAACTACAGTCGAAATCATTTAACACGAAAAACGATAAGCCGAAAAAACCCATTACGCGAAACGTGTTGTCAGTCCCTATCATTCCCTTCATAAACCCTACTAAAAAACCCATCATAACGCGAAATAAAACGATCTGAGACTTGCGCAAAAAACGTTTACACGAAGCCGATTCTCACTCTCTTGCACCACCAACCAACCGTTTTTTTCAACTTGTAGCTTCCAAAGCGAGAAGTGTTCACATTGAAAGAAAGAATGAAATGGTCGACGGATATCTTTTATGCTTTAATCATTTCATCACTTCATTGGCCCGTCAAAACACGGAAAAAAGTGGCTTCCTTTGGAAATAGAGCCTTTTATTCGCTGTCAGAGAAATGAAGTGACCCGAAAGTCAGACTCCTGCGAAGTTAACAACAAGAAGACGTGGGCTGTATTCTTACACAAAAGAGTACTTCCGTTCAAACCGAAAGCTGAAACCGAATCGCGTCAGCAGTTCAAACGAGTTTTGCGAACATCGCTGCAAGTAAACTGATTTCAAAATAGTTTGATCGTTTTCGTTATCGCAAAAAAACGTTAACTCGAAAAAAAATATTGGTCCCTTTCATTTCGTGTAAAGCGATCTCGACTATATTGGGAACTTTTGATTAAGACTTCATGTAATCCTCAAAAACCATAGGACCCTCCCAGTGACCACTTTCTGAATGATGATCTTTGTAAACAAACAAATAAACAATGACGTAATTTCAACTGGGCAGTCCTGATGATGTGGGTCATGGGCGACCCATATGGAATTAAAGAAGGATTTTACGAAGTTTATCCTTATTTCAGGGCCTAGCATTGGAACAAGTGAGTTCAGCTTACAAAGGCAGGGGTCTGGGGGCCGCAGGAGGCCCCCAGTGGGGTCCAGGGGCAAAGACCCAGTATTTGAAGATTTTTTTTTAGAGATTTTTTACCTAAAATGACCCCCCCCCCCCCCCCCCCCCCCCCCAAAGAAGATTGAGCAACTAAATTATGCCTTCACAGAAATAGCAACCTTTTGGAGCCATAGTCCGTATCAGCACATTACTTCTGACTTGCCTTCCGCCTTCGGAACGAAATCCAGCCATTCCCACTTCCAGGAATACCCGGATTCTTTCTCACTGAATGGTTGACCATGTTCAACAATGTCGCTTCGAGACATTATTTCAAGTCTAGAGCCACAAAACACAGGCACAAAGCATGCTCGCGCGATGCCAGAGGAAGTGCGTGCTCAAGCAAACTGTCAAACCGATTGAGAATTGAACCGAACGGCGCACAAAACGAAAGCTGGGACTGTTTGGGTTTACCGTTTTGGAATGACAGGTTTTTGCATTTCGGCGTACACCAAATCGAATTCCGCGTACTGGAGATGTTATTTCGGCGTAAAGTACGCCGAACGGCTTACAATGCTTGGCCCTGCTATTTGGATGGCGTGGGTCCTGTACAACCCATACTCTGCAAAGAGGTGGTAAAGAGATTATCCCTATTTGGATGGCGTGGGTCAAGTATGACCCACACTTTTTACGTTGAATCCTTCTTTAAAAGTATGGGTCGTACACGAACCACATCATCCGGACTGTATAGTCGAAAGTATGACACGATGAAGGTTAAAGGCCTTATTTTTTTCCTAAAAAAAAAGTTCAAACCATTCACATTGATTTATTAGTTTCATTATAAACTTTTACACCGAAAATGAGCCACCTCTTGGCGAGAAAAATATAATCATTAATTTGGTATTTAAAAACAAGTACAATCATGTTGCAGACACCGTGCTTGACAAGGGTAGGGTGGTACAGGAGAGTTTAGAATTGACAAGAAGACTTGAATATTGTGATAAACGTTTACCAGGCAAGAACAAAACAAGTCACGTAAGGCGAAATTACTATGTTTAGTCAAGGTGTGGAACTCACAGAATGAAACTGAATGCACTGCATTTGTTCACAATGACCGTTGTCCGCCGCTTGTGCAAAACGCAGTAAAACTGACGAGCCTGTTTAGCGCGGTAGTGGTTTCGCTGTGCTGCACGCTTTTCTGTACCTCTCTTCGTTTCAACTTTCTGAATGTGTTTTTAATCCAAACATATCATATCTATATGTTTTTGGAATCAGGAACCGACAAGGAATAAGATGAAATTGTTTTTAAAACATTTAGTCAAAACTTTACTAAATGTAAAAAGACAAACCAACCGAGCAGAATCCAGCAAGATATTTGCTAGTCAAAGTAGAATGAATTAATGTATTAATAAAGTAGGTTCAGGCTTGCTTGAAAAGCTTTCTGCAAAAACAAACAAACAACACCTTGTCCTTACCTTGTGAAGCATAATTGCCAGGAAGACAATCATTGTGATGTGTGTTTCTGACATTGTTATTGCAGCTCCCATGGCAACCCCATCAGCTACAAAAAAAAAAGAAGAGATACATCTAACTCAATCAGAATGTGAATGTAAACCTTGGACATATAAAACAGAAACAAAACTTTCACTTTTTTCCAATAGAATATTCATGAAAGCAAAAACATCTGATGCATATCAGACTCCAGCCTGGACGAACCTGAATCTTGATCACTATTGAATAAAACACACTATTTTGTCCCTCTCACTTGGGTTAAACTATAAAACATGTTAGTTACAGACACATGTACAGTTCACAATTACATGCACTAAAAAGCATTGTAATTCAATTAAGTTGGCGTTTTAATGAAACAGATCCTTTGATTGGTCAGAATGCCCCAACTCATTAAAAATTACCGGTCATTAATTGTCGATAACAACTCGCTAAAAAAGCTGTTAACAACCTGCTGGCGAGGCGCATTGATACAACCTCAACTAGTCTCGGTTAGCTTTGAGGGTCATTTCACAAGTAGGAAATATGAAGGCCAACGAAATACCGAGACCATAAGGTATGCGAAGTGATGACGTCGAATACGTGACGTAAGTTGATGCATGAATTCTTCTGGACTACGTCAGTCAAATCCAAAGATCGCTTTTGTGATGAAAAGAATTTGTTTTCAGAGTTTGCTGTCCAGAAACCTGTCAAAATGTATGTGAAAGAAAAAAAAACCAGGAGCAGAGTGATAAGATAGGAATACAGAGACATATTTCTTGGGACTTGACCCTTGCAGGTAGGTGGACTGAAAGTAGTGTGTGAACAGAACAGAACCAATTCTGTCTGTTTACAACCGCATGAAAGCAGGAAAGAGATCGTCGTCAGATTGAATTACAATAACATTAACATGCTTCCATTTGAAACTTCTCGGTCTTCATCGTGGATTGACGCCCTCCCAAAGTCTAATTGCAGCCCGACGGAGCTCAATTAGCTTTTGTCGGGCGTCAATCCACGATGACGACCTCGAAGTTTCAAATGGAAGCATATTAATGTGTAATTGTTATAAAAAGAAAGAAATTAATCAAACAAAAACACTTTTTCAACTTTTTATTTTTGCGAAATCGCGGAGATGTGGATTGCCTGTCCAATTCATCACCGCAAAGCCCTGTAACACATAATGACTCCAATGACCAAGAGAGAAATGTGAACACACCTGCAGCATGTACAACAAGCCCCAATGTAGCAGTGATTTTGTTCCTGTTTTGTGGACCCTGAATTGCCAGCTCTGCATCACCTGACAACAACAGCAAGGGAAACAATAACGACAATGACCCTAATGCCGGGCATAAAATCATTCCACCTAAACTACAGAAGAGCACTCTTCCATTCAATAGATAATAAACATAAAATAGCTAATTTCTTGGCGTTCAAAATTCTTCCACAATTTTCTTTGAAGCCATCATGTGATCATCGTTTTTACATTTAGTCAAGTTTTGACTAAATGTTTTAACGTAGAGGGGGGAATCGAGACGAGGGTCGTGGTGTATGTGTGTGTGTGTAGAGCGATTCAGACTAAACTACTGGACCGATCTTTATGAAATTTGACATGAGAGTTCCTGGGTATGAAATCCCCAAACGGTTTTTTTCATTTTTTTGATAAATGTCTTTGATGACGTCATATCCGGCTTTTCGTGAAAGTTGAGGCGGCACTGTCACGCCCTCATTTTTCAACCAAATTGGTTGAAATTTTGGTCAGGTAATGTTCGATGTAGCCCGGACTTCGGTATTGCATTTCAGCGTGCTGGCTTAAAAATTAATTAATGACTTTGGTCATTAAAAATCTGAACATTGTAAAAATAATGTTTTTTATAAAACGATCCAAATTTACGTTTATCTTATTCTCCATCATTTGCTGATTCCAAAAACATATAAATATGTTATATTCGGATTAAAAACAAGCTCTGAAAATTAAATATATAAAAATTATTATCAAAATTAAATTTTCGAAATCAATTTAAAAACACTTTCATCTTATTCCTTGTCGGTTCCTGATTCCAAAAACATATAGATATGATATGTTTGGATTAAAAACACGCTCAGAAAGTTAAAACGAAGAGAGGTACAGAAAAGCGTGCTATCCTTCTTAGCGCAACTACTACCCCGCTCTTCTTGTCAATTTCACTGCCTATGCCGTGAGCAGTGGACTGACGATGCTACCAGTATACGGTCTTGCTGCGTTGCATTGCGTTCAGTTTCATTCTGTGAGTTCGACAGCTACTTGACTAAATGTTGTATTTTCGCCTTACGCGACTTGTTCTTTCTTGGTTCAGACCTTAATTTTTTTCCTAGCATACTGCCTGCAAAAGCACTTGTCAGAATACCAGAAGATACAAACACATGCATCATTGTCAAAACTAACTAAGCAGATATGTAAAAAGAGACTACAGGTGAGAAAGAGTAGAAAAAAAGTTACAATAAAGATGTTCTCACCAAAAAAGTAGACACAAACACAAGTTTCTCTTTCCAATTCCAGGCAGTGCGATTAATCATTTAACCAGAGATACTTCATGATTAAATACACCCCATGGAAACATAATCCTGTGTTTGCTTATCTACACAAGGATTGATGATGTGTTGTGATGAGAACATCTTTATTGTTGTCAAGGAAACAACTGGACAGAGGCATTAAGAACAGCCCAGAGCAGAGTGCGATGAAGAAACGTTGTCAACGGCCTTTGCTCCGCTGGGGGCTAAGGGCCTAAGTAAGTAAGTTAGTATTTTGGCAATACACACGTACCTGGAGGAGCGTGCGAGTGAAAGTTGCCGCCCATCTGATCCACCAGCAGCATGAAGACGAAACCGACGACAAGACTGATGCCGATGATTGAGTGTTCCTCCATCATGTTGTGATTCTTATGATCATGCCCTTGCTCGTGTTCATGATCATGGTCTGTTCCCACACCCCCTGCAGCATCTGCCACTTGAGCCTCTTTTGCTGCCTTCTCAACCACCTTGACGACCGCTGGTGCTTCTTCTCCGTGGTGATGATGGTGGCCTGGTAACATGTAATGTCTGCATCAGCTTTCCATCGATACATAAATGAAGAGTGGTACAGTGGAACCCAGCTTTAAAGACCCCTAAAAACGTAGGAGATTGGTTGGTTTTTAATGACATGATGTCCCTTTAATCTAATTGGCTTGCCGGACTGATTCTTTTTTGTTTCCTTTCTCAGTTTACATGGTGGTCTCTGGGTTTGTAACTATTGACATTTAGGTCTATCCCAGTAAAATGGGATACAGTAAAACCTGTCAAATAAGGACACCCTTCGGACCAGACAAAAGTGTCCTTATTCTGCAGGTGTCCTTATTAGACAGGTGCAAGTAAACGCGACAAAGTCAAGTTGAGAGAGAGAGAGAGTACTGCACATGTACATGTACATTTATAAGAAAAACAGAAGCTGTTTAGATTAAATAGAGAAACATTTAATATTGACTGTTGTAAAACAAGTTTAAAAGCTTTTTATCATATCAACTGTATAAATTTAAATTGTTAAAAAGTTACTGGATCTCATTCATACAACACATTCACATTCACTTCATTCTGCACTCATCAGCTTTTGAAAGAATTTGTCCAGCGTTGTCTGAGTGGACCATTGATAGCAATGTGATTCGCACGTTTGGTTGAAAACCACTCGAACACGGCGTCATTTAGCTCTTCGTATTCGGTTGTCTTCTTCGAAACCCATTTCTGGTCAGCACGTCCGTCTCCCGATTCCCACAACTTCATTATTTTTTCCCGATCGACGCTGATTTTCGAAATCTGCGTTCTCCCACACCCAAGCTCTTGTGCAATCGTTCGGCATGATTTCCCACTTTCCAGTTGTTTGACAACATTTATCCTTTGTTCTAAAGTCAGCGCATTTCTTCCTTTTCTTGAATTTGAATTTCTTGCTGCCATCTTGTTAAACACGAATCACTCTTTCGAAGAGAAGATACATTCACTCATACACTTTCACTTCCGCCGAACACGTTCCACGCGTTGGATTGGCTGCCTTGGAACTCTAGCAGCCAATCAAATGCGTCGACTTAATACACTCACCAAGAATAGACTCTATCGGTATTCCAAGCTCTCGTAATCTCTCGCAAACTTCAGAGCATAGCAAAGCATGCGGTACAGCGATCTCGTGCGAGCTGCACAAGCCAAGGTTCGAAGTTCTCGCGATGTTCAAAGCATAACAAATAGCGTGTCTCGCGAGAGCTGCTCAGATACCGAATAATATCAACTGATCGATTTATCGTCTTCTTCGTCGATCGAACTTCCCAGCTTGCTGTGGATGTCCGTATTTAGCAGGTATATGACTTATTATGGACCCAAAATACGTGTCCGCGTCTGTAATGCCAAGGTGGCCGTAACGTACAGGTGTTTTACAGTGTAAAGCAGTCCGTGCCGAGACTGACTGTCCGTATTCTGCGAGTGTCCGCTAAGTCCAGTGACCGTATTTGACAGTTTTCACTGTATTGGAGAAAACCAGGTCTGAAGAGAGAAAAAGACAGTCTTAAAATGGAAGTACATTTACAGAGGACGTGACTAAGAAAATTTGAGGTTGTAACCTGGGTGCGTGCGTGCGTGTGTGTGTGTGTGTGTGTGTGTGTGTGTGTGTGTGTGTGTGTGCGTGCATGTGTGTGTGTTTGAAATTTGGGGTCTTATAATGGGGTTTGTTTGTTTGTTTATTTGTTGCTTAACGTCCAGCCGACTACGCAGAGCCATATCAGGACGAGGAAGGGGGGGATGAAGGGGGCCACTTGTCAAGCGATTCCTGTTTACAAATGCACTAACCCATTACTTGTGTCCCAGCAGGCTTTAGTAAAACTAAATTAATACCTACTGGAAGATTACCAGTTTCCAGTATGTTAAAATAGGCTTAACCTATCTACTGCTGGACTTACATCAGAACACTAACAGATTAAACTATACATGAATCGCGAGACAAGCGGCAAGAGAAGAGATTTTTGGAAAAAATACAGGTGAATGAGCAAGAAGGCAGAAAAAAGAAAAGAATTCATGAAGAAAAAGAGAGCATGACAGGAAAGAGGAACCAAAAATCTACCTAACAGCAAACTAGAAAGCTCCTGCGGTTCCAAAAACAGGAGGGGCCTTTAATTTCATAACCGCAGTGCCCCACTGCGGGATTATAATGGGGTCTTACTGTACCAATACTGTTAGGTTCCTCCCATGAGAGGAAAGTTCCCTGTAAAACTTACACCATCCCTTTCCCACAGGAAATCCACCTACATGGAATACACTCACTTTTGGTCGACTTCTGTCTGACTTACCCCCACCACTGGTGTACATGGCATTAACACCCTCTGGAATGATAACAGCCAGGGCTGTACCCACCAGCAGTCCAGCTCCCATCACTGTCACCAGCTTCAGCTTTTCCTAAAATCAACATTTGATCAATTTCAATGGTAGCTAGTAGGGAAACTAAATAGTGCAGCTATAATGATAAAATGTTTTATGTGGCAAAATCTAGTAGAAACACAATGATTAAAGAAAGATTTCCGTGAAGTCAACTTGCAATGTAGGACTTCACACAAACACACACGCTAATCGTTTTCTCCTTCCCTGTATCAGTGTCTGCTTGTCTCACTCTTCTAGTTTTATGCGTATAAATTATCATAAATTATATTATAATATTATATCTGCAGACTAACGTGGCCAGAAAGATTGACACACATGTTGACACACATGTGCACACCCACACATGTGCACACACACACACACACACACACACACAACCCTCACTGATGTAGAACTGTTTCACTTGAAGGCATATTTAGGCTTCTTTTGTTACCAGGAAAAATGTCTCCAGGAAATATTGCAACTAATTTGCAGATGTTATCCTAGTGGTTCAGCAAATATACATTGCATCAAAAGGGTTTTAGCAGGACAAACAGAGAAATACATAGTTTGTTGTCTCTGAGTCTGTAGCATGCACTCGAACTCGAAGTAAAACTGAAAGTCAACCATCAACAAGCTTGACACAATCTGGGGAAGGACATATCAACTTGCTGCCACAAACTTGATAAAGCAGACGAGGACAAAAGGTTTTTCAACCAAGCTTTCGTAAAAGCTACAAATATATTGGGCCTAATCCATGTTGTACATTTAATAATTGTGCATGATTATGTTTGCTGTACATGTATGTCTTGTACAAGAACCTCAGGCTCATCAGGCTGTGGGGATTTATCTTCACACCTTGAATAACTATACGTAGAAGAGCCATATTTATGTGGATTTGTCCAAAGCTACACTATTAAATCATTACCTCTGATAATGATATTGTAAGTGGTATCACTCCAGCTAAATAGCACCCCACTAGCATTGCTAGGGAGAGCATTATCAGCGTCCAAATGTCATCCATTGTCGTCTGTTTTTCTCGTCTGCAACGACGACCACGTCCGTGGTCTTCGAATGGTCAACTTCCGGTTGAGTACATTTCTTTCTATTTTTTGTAAATTGTGTATGTTTTTGCAGTTTAAGTACATTATTCCATTAAAATAAATAAATACAAGTCACATATATTACTTTCTAACTATAACAAATGTATATTTTTGCAGTAATCTCGAAGGCAACGTTAGCTTGATCAACTTCCGCCGTCTTTTCATCCGAGTGGCAATCGAAAGAAAGCGAACGTCCCAAAATGGTAAATTTTCACTGCCAAACAAGTTTTGTGCATTCTTATGTTGTATAATATTCTCTATGCATTTGGGTAATGCCTCTTATATGCGAACGGAAACTCTGAAAAAGGATCTGTCCACGACAACTCTTTCATAAAGCAGTTCACAGTAACTGGATGCGAGTAACAATCTAACATCGTGCAGACAATGAGACATGCACAGGTGGATCAACAAATGCGTCTGAATATCTGTATCCCTGCTTTGCTACCAGTTGCAAAGGTTTTACGGGGTGTGATCTTGAGGAGGCTGTTTTTTTTTTTTTTGGGGGGGGGGGGGGGGGGGCAATGCAACCTTGTATTTTCAATCTCATCGGACTCTGAGTCTCTGGGAATAGAATGACCGCAAACTGCAAAGGCTCCCAGTAAAGGCCGATTGTCTCTTGTTGCATGAATTCATTGTTTGAGGTCAGAGTTAGACTGTATTAGAATAGTGTATAGTACTGAATATATTATCTTGTTTTTCTTCAGCTGGGTAACAAGACACACACACAAAAACACCTAAAAATAAAATAATAATGGTAGGGGCTACTGTTACGCCTTTTTCAAGTCGTAATTCGACTCAGAAATTCTATAGTTACGACATGACGTCATTTTACTGTCGTAACCCGCTCACTGCAGGCTTCGGTTACACCTTTTCCACGAGTCGTAGAGTCACTCGGCCAGACTTTGATTACGGCGCGATCCTACCCGGACATTCTCTAGTTACGACATGACGCTATTTTACTGTCGTAACACGCTCACTTTTATTCATGTTCCTTGTTAGGACATACTTGTATGTACTGGTGGTTGATTTTCCAGATATCCTCTCAGTGATTATAGATTTCACTGTTCCTTTAACTGGTTTATTCCGTATTTTTATCTGTACTAATGGTACAGGTGAATGTGGGGAGTGAAGTAGTTATTTGTTCAACCCATCCCGTTATTTTGTTTCTCCAAACAAGGAATCATTTGTGTATGATTTGTGGTGGAATTTCCTCCATGGTGTGTACTAGGATGTACTGTACTGAATATACTATGGGTTATATTTTTCCCGTATGTGTACTATGCGTACAGGTTAATTGGAGGGGAAATGGTTGTTTGTTTGCATCAGATGGTTTCATCCTCCATTGATGCAGGCATAGTCCAACTCGCCAAACTGCAATGCTTCGTTGAAAGTCTTTTTGGGGACTCGTTTGCGCTGCACCTGCAGGGTTCGCGACGACCGAACGTAGAGCTGGACGAACGCGTTCGTTTCAAAGTCCGAGATAACTTTTTACAACCTGTCGAAGGACTCGAACGTACTTCCTACTGTCAAAACTGCTTCGCTGTGAAGTCTGCTATCCATGACTAAAGTAAACCGGCCTGCATACGGGTAGAAACGCACAACCACTACTAATGAACTGTTGAACACGTCTGTCCTCACTCGACCCACGCTTTAAAATGGCCACTCAAACCGGAAGTAGAGCGCGGCCCTGGCGGGGAAATGCTTTGTGGCGTAATCAAAGCAAAGAAGGGAAAAGTTACGGGCGGCGTAAGTGTAGCCACTGCGAATAATAATTTCTGAACAGGCCATGGCTCGAGAACGGACGAGTGCGTTTGCGGAGTCTTTCTGCCAACCTCATCACGGATAATTGAATATTCATCTATCTTGAGTTAAATGCAAAGATGTATCTTTCTTTTAACAGTAAAGTTTATGCAGTCAATTTTAGACTTAGATTAGAAAGGCTTGTACATGGAGTACATGTATCATGACATGATGAGTGACTAACCAACTGGCTTCCCCACAGATGCTCCACCTAGGGCTAGAGGGTCCCATGACCACCACCTCAGTCTGAAGACCAGGGGGTTCATATTTTTGCTTTCAGAAGGCACTTTCCTCGTCGGCAGATGATCCTTGTATCACCTGTGTCCATGTACGGTCATTTTGTTTGTATACAGTGGAGTCCGGGTACAACGAATCTCAAGGGAGATACATTTTAGTTTGTTATATCAGCAATTCGCTGTAGAGTTTTCAACCCTAAATGGCCTTTAGACAAGTTTTCCCACTCACCTTCAAATGATCGTCCCATCGATCTTTCCTTGGAGAGTACAATCTCTGCATGTTTTCAACAGCTTCATAATATAATCCATAGAGAGAGGCATAGTTCAAATGTTCACTTTACTGTCACAATTTTAGAAGTAAAATTTAAAAAGTCATGTAAAAGCATGTACATGTACATTCTGATCAATCTCCGTGTCCGTCAAAAAAGACACTGCACACACTGACACTGCCGTGACACACGTACTAAGCTGTTTTGAAAAAGTTCAGAATGTTTGTCTGACGCTGCTCAGAACTGGCACACTTCTCCACTGTACACTCCAATTTGGAGATCATATCCAAGTCACAGACATCGCTGCACTTTGCCTGCAAGTAGTGACGTAGGGTATTGGCAGCAACACGTGCTTCTGTGGCAGTCATAGCTCAGCACAGTCATAGCTCAGCAGCTGATTGGAATAGTGAAAACACAGCAGCGGTGTGCACTTGTGTTTGTGTATTTTTGCCTTTGGAGACAATTATTGACATCAGTTCGTTGTAGCCTTGTGACTTTTAGAGACAAAACGGCTCTGGGGCGATGAAAACGTGTTTGTTAAAAGAGGGGTTCGTTATGCAAATGAGTTCAAAAAGTTCGATGTAGCCGGAAAGTAACAAGTAAGAAATAGAAGGCTGTCTGCCGGGAAATCAATGGCAGTTTGTTAAAAGAGGGATTTCTTTATAGTATATATATATATATATACCCAGGTTCGTTATAGCTGGATTCCACTGTACTTTCTCTGAGCCCTTCAGTGGCTTCACGAAAAACTTTTTGGTCATAAACTCATGTTGGTTAAAACTTGAAAATTAGAATAGATTAACTGCCTCGGTGCAGGTCAGGCTGAAAACAGAACTGATGATACGCATGATAATGGAAATTGACTGCGTCCCTGGACCCACTCTTTTGTGTTTTATAAGGTTTAGTGCGTCGCGGGACCCTTTCCATGGGATATGTTCCAAAAATAGTCATGCCAAACATAAATAATTAAATTTTCACTGAAGCTACAAGTTCTACCAGTACTACTACTAGTCTCCAAACTTGATTGGCAATTTACTGTTTATTTCAATTAACATTGTGCTTCTATTTTCAGTCACACACAATTTTACTGGTGCAGCCCAACACGAGGCCAGACACCCGCACATACTCTGACTACGAGTCTCTCAATGAATGTCTCGAAGGTGAGTTGGCATACAACAGGTTCAAACATTTGCTTGTTTTGAACTCGAAATGTGTGGATAAACTTGGGAGTTGATTGGTCTGTTGTCTCTCTTCTTCTTCTTGGCGTTCGCAGAGGTTACACAATCAGTCCAGCACTGGTGATAAATGTTGTCGTTTTCTCCAACTCCTGTCGACTGCCGTATAGTTTGGTCTGCAAGGGAGTTGGTGACGGCCACACTTCTTTTCGTTCCTCATCTAGTAAGGGACATCGCTGTAAGATGTGTCTGTTGTCTCTAATTTCTAAACACCCCACCCCTGTCCAAAAAAAAAAAAAAAAGTTGCGCAAGGCAAAATTACTACATTTAGTCAAGCTGTGGAACTCACAGAATGAAACTGAACGCACTGCATTTTTTCACAATGACTGTAGTCCGCCGCTTGTGCATAACGGAGTGAAACTGACGAGCCTGTTCAGCGCGGTAGTGGTTTCGCTGTGCTGCATAGCACGCTTTTCTGTACCTCTCTTCGTTTTAACTTTCTGAGCGTGTTTTTAATCCAAACATATCATATCTATATGTTTTTGGAATCAGGAACCGACAAGGAATAAGATGAAATTGTTTTTAAATCGATTTCGGAAATTTAATTTTGATCATAATTTTTATATTTGTAATTTTCAGAGCTTGTTTTTAATCCAAATATAACATATTTATATGTTTTTGGAATCAGGAAATGATGTAGAATAAGATGAACGTGGATCGTTTTATATTAAAAAAAAATTGATTACAATTTTCAGATTTTTAATGACCAAAGTCATTAAAGCCATATGTACTCGATGACTATACACGCTAATTGCTTTACCAACAGCTGGAGACATGCTAAATTAAGTTCCCTGCAAAATATTGTGGTCTAGGACCCCTTCAATGTTGAGATATGTTAATTTTCATTTTGATCTGGATCGTCCTATTTATAGATTTGCCAACAGATGTAGCGTTGACGCAAGGGAAATAACTCCGCGTCTTTGTTTACATCCAAAGTTTTTGAGACTCTAAAACAAGCTGGCGACATATCGTCATTACATGGTCTTATGGTGCGTTTGACATTGATTATGGGCAAACTACACTTTGTAAACACGGGAGCGCGTACATATGCCTTTAATTAATTTTTAAGCCACCAAGCTGAAATGCAATACCGAAGTCCGGCCTGCTTTTCGGGCGGGGATGTAGCTCAGTCGGTAGCGCGCTGGATTTGTATCCAGTTGGCCGCTGTCAGCGTGAGTTCGTCCCCACGTTCGGCGAGATATTTATTTCTCAGAGTCAACTTTGTGTGCAGACTCTCCTCGGTGTCCGAACACTCCCGTGTGTACACGCAAGCACAAGACCAAGTGCGCACGAAAAAGATCCTGTAATCCATGTCGGAGTTCGGTGGGTTATAGAAACACGAAAATACCCAGCATGCTTCCTCCGAAAACGGCGTATGGCTGCCTAAATGGCGTGGTAAAAAACGGTCATACACGTAAAATTCCACTCGTGCAAAAAACACGAGTGTACGTGGGAGTTTCAGCCCACGAACGCAGAAGAAGAAGAAGAGAAGCTTTACAAAAATTTCAATCAATTTGATTGAAAAATGAGGGTGTGACAGTGCCGCCTCAACTTTTACAAAAAGCCGGATATGACGTCATCAAAAGTATTTATTGAAAAAAAGAAAAAACCGTCCGGGGATATCATTCCCAGGAACTCTCATGTCAAATTTCATAAAGATCGGTTCAGTAGTTTGGTCTGAATCGCTCTACACACACACACGCACAGACAGACACACACACCACGACCCTCGTCTCGATTCCCCCTCTATGTTAAAACATTTAGTCAAAACTTGACTAAATGTAAACAAGTCGCGTAAGGCGAAAATACAACATTTAGTCAAGTAGCTGTCGAACTCACAGAATGAAACTGAACGCAATGCAACGCAGCAAGACCGTATACTCGTACAGGCATGGGAATTGTCCGCCAAACGGCGGATTTCCGCCGAATTTTTTTTTTGTTCCGCCGAAAATGCAAAAGTATCCGCCGAAAAAATAAAGGGGGGAGGCACACAAAAAAAGCACCGGTTACTTTGGCCTTTGCACAAAAGCCCGCGAAAACTTTCCGTACTTTGTTCACGCACTGCTACCGCCCGCCTCAGTTATTGAACTTTTATGTTTGAAAGTAAACCAGATTGCACAGATTGTGTTACAAGTAACATTTTCCTGTTTGTCTCAACAGATCAATTTTTTTACAAATGTAAACCATATATAATACATGTATATATTTTTTTTCTTCAAAAAAGCAAAAATTGGTACATTTTTGTACTAAAAACTCTAATTCTAAAAACAGAATTTAATGGCAAACTTGGAGCTCAGATGACACCAGATTGCACCATCTGGGTTCTTTGGAGAAAATTTTTTTCCGGGGGAGCATGCCCCCGGACCCCCCTAGTAAGGCTAGGCGCTTTGCGCCGTCGACTTGACGCTTCGCGTCTTCAGTTATAAATTTTCCGCCTTTTTTACAATTTTCAATTCCCATGCCTGTCGTAGCATCGTCAGTCCACCGCTCACGGCATAGGCAGTGAAATTGACAAGAAGAGCGGGGTAGTAGTTGCGCTGGGAAGGATAGCACGCTTTTCTGTACCTCTCTTCGTTTTAACTTTCTGAGTGTGTTTTTAATCCAAACATATCATATCTATATGTTTTTGGAATCAGGAACCGACAAGGAATAAGATGAAAGTGTTTTTAAATTGATTTGGAAAATTTAATTTTGATAATAATTTTTATATATTTAATTTTCAGAGCTTGTTTTTAATCCGAATGTAACATATTTATATGTTTTTGGAATCAGCAAATGATGGAGAATAAGATAAACGTAAATTTGGATCGTTTTATAAAAAAAATATTTTTTTTTACAATTTTCAGATTTTTAATGACCAAAGTCATTAATTAATTTTTAAGCCACCACGCTGAAATGCAATACCGAAGTCCGGGCTTCGTCGGAGATTACTTGACCAAAATTTCAACCAATTTGGTTGAAAAATGAGAGCGTGACAGTGCCGCCTCAACTTTCACGAAAAGCCGGATATGACGTCATCAAAGACATTTATCAAAAAAATGAAAAAAAAGTCTGAGGATATCATACCCAGGAACTCTCATGTCAAATTTCATAAAGATCGGTCCAGTAGTTTAGTCTGAATCGCTCTACACACACACACAGACAGACACACACAAAACTTGACTAAATGTAAAAAGTAAAGAAGGTAAAGATACTTGAAGGTGAAATTTGCAAATTTGAATCGCTCCAGCAGATGCTAAATTTATATAAACATGTTAGTTAGGGTAGGAAAAAAAGGTAAGTTTATTGTAGAGACTTAAAGGTACTGGTAGTGGTAGATCAACAAACAACAAAATGGGGAGGGGGTGCCTGTCTTTTTGCTCTTTAACTTTTAGTGTTTTTGTCCAAAGGTGAGTGAAAAGGGTAGGGATGTCAGGAACAAAGGAAGAGGGTAATAGGGTTACACCAAACTTTTATTTTTCCTGTTTGTCTTAAGTTAACTACTTCCTCTGACTTTGTAAGACTCTTTGGTGCAACTTGCTTTTATTTGTCTTTTTTAGGTATCTGCAAAATCTTTGAGGAACATCTGAAGAGGATCCACCCCACAGACCAGTGCATCACATACGACATCTCACAACTTTTTGACTTCATGGACCAACTGTCAGACCTCAGCTGTCTAGTGTAAGTATAGATCTACATCAATGCATTGCTTGTATTGAATAAAAAAAATTTGTTGTGTCAAACTGGCCTGTGCTTTTTGATGCTTTGGTTGAGCACGTTAAAGATCTAGTTTCCAGCGAAGTTCTACTTCTTGGGAATTGATGGTGACCAGACCTAGCATGCAAACGGTTGCAGGATGGTGTTGTTTTGCTCACATGAACGGGTAAGGTTAACTAGGAGACTGGAAGAAACATTGGTTACTCTACATTTGAATGCATTTTTGTTTAAATTGATAAACAAGTATTCTCTGTTTATATGCAGGCTTTTCACAGGCAGGCAATTATCGTTTTGAAGCTGTGTGGGGAGAATTAGAATGTAGGATGTGATAGCTAAACACGATTCTAGAGAGTGAAAAAGAAACAAAACAAATATTCACAGCATTTACATTTTAAAACGTAAGTGCGAACTTTGTGTATGGAATCATTTTGCATAACCTCTAGTGGTAAGCCCTGAAGATCTGTGCACATATGTGATGTTGAATGCTGTGTTTGTTTACAGGTTACAGAAGCTCACAGGCACCTACGTACCCCACAACAAAGAGTGGCTGAAGGAAAAGATTTACCACATGTTGCGAAAACAGGCTGGAAAGTAAGCCTGACAATGTCGTTTCTTACATCAATCATCTCGTCATTGACTCAGCTTGAACATTGTGCATTGGCATATCCAGAAGAAAACGCCTGTGTATTATCGGACATTGTGTGACCACGAGGATGCAACTGCAAGATGGAAAACTGAGCTTGTGCTGAACTGAAAATGCCACTAGTTTTTACGTGTTTCTGTAGTTTTAGTTTGTGATCTTGTCAGCAGCGTGCAACTCTTGACACGGTTAAGTTGCATTTATTTTTTCTTTTGCTTCTACTCTGATTTTAATAAGTACAAGTAAACTTTGCTGGGTGATGCTTTGGACACCAAATCTACACAAAATATGCAAAGAGGCCAGAAGCAGCATGTAATGATTCATCAGTTGGTCATTTCTCAATGTGTCAGTCCATTTTACTATTGACTGAAGTTAGATGTTCAATGAGTCACTTGGCAAACTCCCAGCTAAAATGATATCAGTACAGTGTATCTCTAAATATTTAGATTTTTCTATGACAGAAGACGGACACCTTTTGTAAAACCTAAAAATGGAATGCACAGGGGAACCTCTGTTTTAAGACCCTTCGTTAAAAGACTTCCTCACCATCTCTGACGTTTTTTTCACTGTCACTAAATTTACCTCCATCTTTAGACTTCCTCTCTGTTAAGATCTACATTTCTCAGATTTTGGTTCTTAAAACAGGGGCTTTGTTGTGCCTTGTGCAAGACAAATGAACCATGCATTCTGTACACGCCTAACCACTGCTTCATGTTAATGCAGTTTTGATTGTAAACTTAGTTAAACTACCAAGTTTTCTGGTGGTATGATTTGAGAAAAAAAAGTGTATCTTGCATTTAAAGCAGTCACACCCAAAAGAGCCACTGGCGATTGCAGCCATAATTATTTTGAGGCGGATGTTAACCATGAATGCATATGTTGACATTCACTTTTTTTGTATTTCATCATGAATTTACACATCATTTCAGACATCGTAAGACACATGGTGTTTTCTCCCCTTGTTTGAAGATATTCTTGTTTGTGAAAGTTAAGGACATGTTTCTCTTTTCAAGGATAATTCAGTCTTGCCTGTCTTACATTAAAATAGTTTACGGGAAGGAGTTTATTTTTAACTTTTGTTTGTGTGTCATTTCTTTGCAATTGCTTGGGGGAGGGGGGGTGTGATCTGAGTAGTTTGTGTTCATTTGAAGGTTTTCAGATTATTATTGAGCAGCTTTGGTTTTTCCTGGGTTTTTTTTTTCTCGATTGTCTTGGACCTTCATTGTATTTTATCGATGTTGTTGAGTGTGTACAAGTATTGCAGAAAGGGGAGTAGGGAGACTTATACTTTCTGTCACAATAAATGTCCATAAAAACAATGAACACTTCATTCAGTGCCTTTCTTTTGTGCGTTTAATTTTTTCTGTTTTGTCATTGTTACTGAATGTTTCTGTATTTCTGCTTGTAACTTGGTTTGCTAAGTGAGTGCACTTTGGAATAGCCTTGTGGATGTTTGTAACAAGACTGTTGATAATGACTTCATTTATCTAAGAAGCACTGTGGGTGTCTTTAGATTTAGTACAGCCGTTCATGGCCAACTGAAAATCAGTGAAGTCATAAAACAGATCAACTCAACACATTATTGTGCATGGCTTGCCATTTTAATACCACGAGACAGAAAAAATAAACATCTCTGGCACTGCAATCCTAGTGGTACCTGACAGCATGATGGACACATTACAAGAGACCTTTTAAGCGTCGGCATCATTAACTTTCACACAGTCAGAGAAAAACAAGCACAATAGATGCTCGTGGAGGGTTTGTCAAATGGAGAGAAAGTCTTTCTTTCTTTTCTTTATTTGGTGTTTAACGTCGTTTTCAACCACGAAGGTTAAATCGCGACGGGGGGAGGTGGGATAGAGCCACTTGTTAATTGTTTCTTGTTCACAAAAGCACTAATCAAAAAATTGCTCCAGGGGCTTGCAACGTAGTACAATATATGACCTTACTGGGAGAATGCAAGTTTCCAGGACTTAACATTTCTTACATACTGCTTGACTAAAATCTTTACAAAAATTGACTATATTCTATACAAGAAACACTTAACAAGGGTAAAAGGAGAAACAGAGTCAGTTAGTCGCCTCTTACGACATGCTGGGCCATGGGGAGCATCGGGTAAATTCTTTCTCGTCCCAACCAATATGGGACTCCCCCTAGCCCGCGGGGGGTTACCTGACAGCATGATGGACACATTACAAGAGACCTTTTAAGCGTCGGCATCATTAACTTTCACACAGTCAGAGAAAAACAAGCACAATAGATGCTCGTGGAGGGTTTGTCAAATGGAGAGAAAGTCGGTCTTATTTCATCTTGGATAAGTACAGCGTTGATCTCATTTTTTGAGAAAGAAAAAAAAAACTGCCCAACACAATCAAGATGAGACTACAAGTGATGACTACAAAATAAGACTTTCTTTTCTTTATTTGGTGTTTAATGTCGTTTTCAACCACAGAGGTTATATCGCGACGGGGAAAGGGGGGAGATTCTTTTTCTTTATTTGGTGTTTAACGTCGTTTTCAACCACGAAGGTTATATCGTGACGGGGAAAGGGGGGAGATGGGATAGAGCCACTTGTCAATTGTTTCTTGTTCACAAAAGCACTAATCAAACATTGGCTCCAGGGGCTTGCAACGTAGTACAATATATTACCTCACTGGGAGAATGCAAGTTTCCAGTACAAAGGACTTAACATTTCTTACATACTGCTTGACTAAAATCTTTACAAACATTGACTATATCCTATACAAGAAAATAAAAGGAGAAACAGAATCCGTTAGTCACCTCTTACGACATGCTGGGGAGCATCGGGTAAATTCTTTCCCCTAACCCGCAGAGGGAACAAAATAAGACTAAATGTCGGGCAAAGAAGAAAAAAAGCAAACTACAGTATAAAGCCATGAGTGTGAACCCTTTGGGGTTTTGAAAAAGTTGCTACATGTTATGGAAATGGTGACAGAATCAGACCTATTCACACAGAAATGACACGTGTTCCTTAGATGCAATTTCAAATGAAAATAAACGATACTTTCTTTCTTTATGTGGTGTTTAACGTCGTTTTCAACCACGAAGGTTATATCGCGACGAGGAGAGGGGATAGAGCCACTTGTCAATTGTTTCTTGTTCACAAAAGCACTAATCAAAAATTTGCTCCAGGGGCTTGCAACGTAGTACAATATATTACCTTACTGGGAGAATGCAAGTTTCCAGTACAAAGGACTTAACATTTCTTACATACTGCTTGACTAAAATCTTTACAAACATTGACTATATTCTATACAAGAAACACTTAACAAGGGTAAAAGGAGAAACAGAATCCGTTAGTCGCCTCTTCCGACATACTGGGGAGCATCGGGTCAATTCTTCCCCCTAACCCGCGGGGGGTATAAATGATACTTGATCAAGCAGTAAAGGAATATTCAAAGTTCAAGTTCATTGTTTTCAAATAAAAAACCTCAGTCAAATTAAATTAGTAATGGCAATCGCCTGTCTTTTGCTGGCCATGTTAAATGAACTTAAATTGTGAAATTATCCATTTGACAACATTGCATGCTATTTCTAGCACGTCACATTTTGCAAAGCTAAATTCAAGATATGATAAAAATAAAACACTGTTTACAATGCCCTTTCATTTGATTATAAAATCGAAAAGCAGCAAACCTTGCTCACTTCAAATAGCACCAAAAAAAAAAGTTGACCAGTGAATCATTTCATTTCATTCTTTGATTAAGAATAGATATTCAAGGCACAGTACAACTTACATACATGTATTTCTTTCTTTATTTGGTGTTTAACGTCGTTTTCAACCGTTCAAGGTTATATTGCGACGGGGAAAGGGGGGGGATGTTAATAAATTATTGTTTCTTGTTCACAAAAGCACTAATCAAAAAATTGCTCCAGGGGCTTGCAACGTAGTACAATATTATGACCTTACTGGTAGAATGCAAGTTTCCAGTACAAAGGACTTAACATTTCTTACATACTGCTTGACTAAAATCTTTACAAAAATTGACTATCTTTCTTTCTTTATTTGGTGTTTAACGTCGTTTTCAACCATTCAAGGTTATATCGCGACGGGGAAAGGGGGGAGATGAGATAGGGGAAAGGGGGGAGATGGGATAGAGCCACTTGTTAATTGTTTCTTGTTCACAAAAGCACTAATCAAAAAATTGCTCCAGGGGCTTGCAACGTAGTACAATATATGACCTTACTGGGAGAATGCAAGTTTCCAGTACAAAGGACTTAACATTTCTTACATACTGCTTGAATAAAACCTTTACAAACATCGACTATATTCTATACAAGAAACACTTAACAAGGGTAAAAGGAGAAACAGAATCCGTTAGTCGCCTCTTGCTGGGGAGCATCGGGTAAATTCTTCCCCCTAACCCGCGGGGGGTACATACATGAATGAAGCCAACGACTAAAAAATAAAAATTAGCTTCATGATCATAAATCGTAACAAAAAGGCTAAGAAATTCTTTCTTTCTTTATTTGGTGTTAAACGTCGTTTTCAACCACGAAGGTTATATCGCGACGGGGAAAGGGGGGAGATGGGATAGAGCCACTTGTCAATTGTTTCTTGTTCACAAAAGCACTAATCAAAAATTTGCTCCAGGGGGGGCTAAGAAATTACAAGGCGTAAATGTTTATACATTATGTACAAAGGGTCTGCAAGGTCACTTGCATTCTTTCAAGACCGCACGGACTGGAACATGTATGTACACAGAGCAGTAAACCATGAAGAAAAAAAGCACCCGTCAAAAGGGTGAAAATAAAGTGTTCACAGAAGTTCTGTGATAAAATTTTGCACACCATTGGAACCAGCAGACCTGTTTACCCCCATAAGTGTTTCGGAGTAATGCTCAGCCCCAAAAATAGTAATCCTGGCACAAAAATAGTAATCATCCAGCATTCGTCGCCAATTACAACGCACATGACAACTGTGTCTGCGAAATGCAATCATGCACCTATATCCATCATTCACAAACAAAACACATCAGTCAGTTTTTGTAGTCATCATAATTTCAAAGAAGATCACATCAAAAGCACATGCATCACCGATTCTTTTTCTTTTGCTCGTAGTAGGCCTTTTTCAGTGTGTCAAGCGCTTCTCTACTGTACTTGCGCTTGCCGAATGAGTGAGGGCGAGACTTCACCACTAGAAGGCTCTCCAGCGTCTGATCAGACAGACATGATCTCTGGTCAGTCCTGTGCTTTTTCACCCCATTTTGCCATTGAAAAAAACAATGCCAAACATGTGAATTAATAAAAATAATTTATTTTTATTTTTATTTTTTTACATTTTTTTTATTTATGAAAATCGTAGTCTTGACACGGATAGCGGAATGGCGTATTTTTTTTGCAGAAAATCGTAATAAATTACGCCAAAATCGTAAGGGTAAACAGGTCTGAACCAGTCAAAAGTGTCCCTATATTGCAAGTTTGTAGGATTGTTGTGGCCTTGCATTGCAGGTACTTTACAGTTACACGTTCAGTATGTAGGAGAGTCTTTGAGAGTATCATTCATTGATATGACTGTACAGTGAAAACTTGTGTGAACAAGTCTGAATATTTTCTGTTTGAGCCAAAGATCAGCCACAGACGCATATGTGCCTGTCTGCATTTGAACCCCATCATGTGGCACAAAGTTGCGAAGATGGATGTTACTGATTCAGATTGCAAGAAAAGTTAACTTCACTGTTTACACACACACTCAAGTCTTATTCCATGACAACGAGGAGAATACAGTTTAGTACCAAGGTAAGTTAGTTACTCGGCCGATAATGTGGAGAAAACAACCAACCAGCAACACAAAAAACAACTAATCAACACCAACCTTAACACAATATACAGTAGCAGCAATAAGAAAAAATGTGGAGATAAAACTAACAGTACATTGCTAAACAACCCAAGTCTCAGTAAGTCGGCATACACAGCTACGCAGGTAATTACAACCATCCTAAATCAGTAAATGAATGTTTACAACACACTGTGGACCTGAGCAAGATTTTTTTTGACCAACAAATAAAATAAAATAAACGTTTTTTGGGACAAGTTCAATTACATCCATGGCTCCATCCCTAAGTGTATTGACACTGACAGAGGCATCATAGTTTCTGTGACCTCTGCCGGCTCTGGACTGACGACAGAATCTTCGTATCTCATCTCTTGATGAGCTGTGAGTGTGACAGGTGGCTGTGAAAAGATTCACTGTCCCAGAGTCTGCATGCGTCACTCCACGACAAGCTCAAAGCTCTCCAGTTCGTCCAAGCTCTGGTTGGTGGCACTTGCCCATGCATCTACTTTGGCAGTCTGAAACAAGCAATAGACAAAAACATGATTGATACTGATAGATCAAATATATATTCTATCAGATTATAAGACATGGGATACTAATTAACTAAAATGTTTCTTTCATAAGGACAAACCACCACAAATCATGCCAAATAAATATAAAGACTTGAGTCATTTTATTTTGATCAGTATCTCACATTCTCAGTGTTTTCTCACTTATATTTTTTTGAAATTAAAGAAATTGACAAGACAACATTGTTTAGCAGCATTGAAATTCTCTGATAGTCAGTCAAACAGTCAGCGTGACAAAGTCATCGACCTCACCCTCCTACATGATGAAAAAAGACAAAATAACTTTGTCAGGATTTTAAGCAGTGTAGCACTGGCAGAGTAAGAGCCCCTTTTTACTGAGTCAAGCTTTTCAAAGTGAGGTGACTCAACTACCATGGTCCTTGCCAGCTTTAACCTGTCATCACAACTAAAATTAACTCTCTATAATACACAGTGTGCGCTCCATATTATACCCTTTTCTTGTGAAAATATGCACATTGGAGCAATGAATCGCTGCTGATTCTTTCTTTCTTTATTTGGTGTTTAACGTCGTTTTCAACCACGAAGATTATATCGCGACGGGTCGCTGCTGATAGATTGCCAAACATTTGCAGTGATCGTGAAGCACGCGTTTTCCTAAACTCACGTGACCTCAAGCCAGACCCACGTTGTCAATTGCAGCGATCACTGCAGGCCAGCGATCATTGTGAACTCCGATGAGTAGGGTATCATATTAAGTGCACACTACATTATACACATATCAGACTCAGAGTTAGTCGCAATAGCAGGTTAACACTTTCGCGACGGGACACTGATAAATCAGTAACAGCGCTGACACGCCCATGGACGGGACGCTTATAAATCAGTAACAGCCATACAGGGTACACGACTCGTGATTGCTTCCCGGTTTTTGAAGCTTGCAGTAAATTGAGTTGTTTCCCTTGACACACTTTGCGTGCCCTTCCGCCATATGTAAAATTAGCCTGATTTGTGTGGTTTTTTCGAGAAAAAAAATGAATCGAAGGCGAGCCTTGTCACGGGAGGAGATTCTCCGGATGTTGGATCTTGAGGACCCTGTAGATCATGATTCCGACGTGTTGTTTTCGCCTCAAGAAAGCGATAATAGCAGTGATATTGAGGAAGAAACAGTCCTGTTCAGTGTTGCTAGTATGAGTCGGCAAACTACACGTGTTAGGGTGGTACTGCATGAATCTTCGAATGTGTAGTTGCAAGGGGGGCGTGGCAGCACTGATAACAATGGATGGCTGGAGCGTCCTAATCCTTTTGGAAATGTTCATAGGTGTACAGTTGGGACTTTGTTGTGAAAATGTGACTTATATTCAATATGGATTACCTAGACATCATTTGGTGAGTGTCACAGTTTTGTTTCATTTGAGTCAGGATGCTGTGAGTGAATGCGGGATTTGCTTGTTTTTTTCTTTGTACTGTCTCCTTATTTCTGTGTAGAATTTTAACAATATTTCAGCTAATTCATAGGTTTTACACCTTGTTTGGTTATAAAATTATTTATAATACTTTCTGTTAAAAAATAACTTTTATTAGTTTTAAAAAAGCAGTGGAAAAGAAAACACACACAAAACAAGAAGAGCAAACGCTCGATCGAGTCACTTTCGCAGTTCTGAATATTATATGAGGCATCAGATGGACAGGAAGAAATTGCTATTCACAACACAATGAGTCACGTTCACATAAAATTTGAGCCCGGTCACTTTTATAGTTTCCGAGAAAAGCCCAACGTTAAGTTGTGTGTTGCCGAACAGAAAAGGCTAGTTATCTCCCTTGTTTTTCTGATAACGTTCGTAAAAGGCTACAGATGTAAATACTTTGATGTAAAGAATAATCCTACAAAGTTTCAATCACATCCGATGAACTTTGTCAAAGATATAAAATGTCTAATTTTTCCTTTGACGCTGACCTGTGACCTTGAAAAAGGTCAAAGGTCAACGAAACCATCGTTAAAGTGTAGAGGTCATTGGAGGTCACGACTAAACAAAATATGAGCCCGATCGCTTTGATAGTTTCCGAGAAAAGTCCAACGTTAAGGTGGTGTCTACGGACGGCCGGCCGGACGGCCGGCCGGACAGACTAACACTGACCGATTACATAGAGTCACTTTTTCTCAAGTGACTCAAAAACGTTAAAAAACACAAATTATCCCCCTTTCACCCCCCCTTTGCTAAAACAAATCGCGTGACAAACTTATAATTAGCACGACTGAACTGGGCATCCATTTTTTAATTAGTAAAAAAAATTTGGTGGTGATTGGACTTAATTCAAGCTTGCTAGACAGATTTCTTTACAGTTACTGATTTTTGGTAAGTTTCTTGGTGGCAAGCTTGGGCAGGCAGGACGTCAACGCTGTGGCAGTGCTAGTCACAATAGTGTTAAAGCCGGCGAGTATGGTGCTAGTTGCTTTGCCTCCCTTTGAAAAGATTGGCTCCATAAAAGTAAAAGGGACTCTTAGTCTTACTCCGCCAAACAGCTTAAAAAAACACCTGACAGAGGTATTGGAAACATCGTCTATTGTTACTGTTAGACATAAATGCACTTCATGTCTGGCATGGTTTCCTGCAGTTAACATGAAAAACCAACAGTAGACAGCAGTGGACAGAGGTAGTGAGTGTTTTTTCTCCCACAAAACACTTACAGAGTAGCGTCCCTTCTCTCTCTTTGCCTTGCCTGTCTTGAGAGTGTACTCTTTTGAAGAGCTCTTGTTGAGTATCGATTCTGAAAAATACAAATGTTGACGAACATGATTCAGACTCTCAGAGCATTTGACAACTTTGAACTGACATCCAAAGTATCATACCAGTGTTAAAGATTATGACATTCAAAATGTCAAGTTTTAAGTTTAAGTGTAACTACTATTAAACCTACCCTCATCTTTCTTTATTTGGTGTTTAACGTCGTTTTCAACCACGAAGGTTATATCGCGACGGGGAAAGGGGGGGATGGGATAGAGCCACTTGTCAATTGTTTCTTGTTCACAAAAGCACTAAAAACTACCCTCAATGAGTTAATATCCCAGCTATACACCAAAGAACGAGAATGCCTTGCCAACACGATTAGGGTAATCGCAAAGCTTAGCATTTAAGCAAGCAAGGCAATAATTATATCAACTGTGATTCCCTGATTGAGGAACACTCAGTGCGGACTCAGCCCATAAAGCGAAAATGAAAGACAAGAAAGCAGGGATGTCGTTAGACACAGGACAAATAGCGATTAAAAGGCTCAAATGTCCGGTTCACACAGCCGCACGGCAGTCAGATGTCCTATCGTTTTAAACCGAGCACTGTCTTTGTCCAATAAAAACGCCATTCCTTCGGACAGCGCGACGTCGATATTGGTTAATTTTCCTTTCGATGTACAAATCTTCAAAAAGCGACTGAGCGCTCCGGTGTACAGGTGCACTGCAGTGCGGATCTTGCGTTTTTGGGGAGTACGAACCTTTTGGGTACTACAACCTGAACCGTCTGTCCTTGGTTAAAAAAATTATTATGTCCTAATGAAATTTCTGAAAGCAGTCAAATGTCCTATTGATGTTGAAGAGCTCTCGACGTTTGTCTATAATATATGAATTTGTAGCAACATCCCTGAGAGAGCACTTACAAGAGTGAATAAAAAGGCACATCCCTTTGTGTTTTATCATCTACACCACCAACAATCTGTCCTGGTCTTTTCATGTGATAAAAGCACATTTCAACTTCAACACGTATCAAAATTCAGCAGTCTCGTTGCTGTCTTCCAGTCCCAGACTGAGACAGTGAGAGAGATTACTTTGCTGAATTAATTTCCTAAGCGACACTTCTGTCAATCTGTGAAATCAATTCAGCAAAGAATTCTTGCTCCACATTGGAAACAGCCAAGTGGAACAATGCTCTAATCACATACAAATCTGGGCAGTTCTAAGATGTGTACATAATCGCTTACACGGGAAGTAGAGGGATGGTATCTAACTTGTTAAACAGCATGAACAGATCTGATCATCTCTTACCTGGGTCTTTTGCGCTGGTGCTGGTTGAGTCAAACTCAAAGTTGGGAGAAGAGAACAGAGGGGAGGACAGGTCTTGCAGGTCAGACTGCAGTGGCTCGTCCTCCATGAATCCAGGCAGGGAGGGGTTCCCTGAGGCGTCTGTCGCTCTGCTGGAAGCAGAGTCGCTGCCAAAAGAAATGCCAGAGTCATGGAGGCTTGGAGAGGAATCCACATCATTGTCAGCTGCATCCTTCTGCTGAACAGGCATGGATTTAGGTGCAGGCTTGCGAGGTCTGGTAAAATATTTACTGCTTAGAGACGCTGCTGTCTTTTCTGAGTTCAGCTTCAAGTAAGCTTGCTGCTTTGAGTTTAAAGACTTTGCTGCAGAGTTGGAGACTTTTGCAGATGCCTGGTTTTGCTTCTTTTCCGTTGACTGGCTCTGTGCTGGCTTTTGTCTCTTAACTGATGTGCTGGTCACAGAACTGGCTGCTTTCACTCCCAGAGGCTTGGATTCCGACTGCTTTCGCTTCAAGTCTTTCTTCTCTACTACAACAGATACTTTTGACACCCCCCGTATCTTGGAAACACAAGCAGTGCCTGTAGGTGTGAGAGATTCAGACGTCTGTACGGTCACTGCAGCACGTCTGAGAGATGCCCTCCTTTCGACCTTCTCTCCTGGGCAAGATGGTGTCTCCTGTGGGGACTTGGGCTTTTGTGCACACATGAAACTGTCGACATTTGGGTCATTGCCTTCTAGTTTCTTTGCTCTAACTCTTAAACTTTGAAAAACTGGGGTACCATTGGCTACGGGGAGGATGGGGGTCACACTCAAGTCCAAGTTGAGTCTGGGTATGATGATCCGAGGAGATCTTCGCACTCTACTCAAAGAAGATCCCTGTTTTTCTGTGGAGGCACTGTTAACTGACTCTGATAGCAGAGGGGTGCTCGTTTTCTTCTGGCTCCGGTCACTGACTTTTTTTTCACGTACCGCTTTGACAGATTTTGACAAACTGGTGAGTTCATCTTTCTTACCCTTTTGTGGGACTTTGGAGGAATTTGGTTTCTTTAGTGTATTCGATTGGAATTTAACTTTGATGAGTGTAACAGTCTTTGGTACTTTCTGTGTAACCTTCTTGGGTACTTTTTGACGTGAGCTTTTGGAAGCGGGCGTGAACAGGAAGGAATCTCCAAGTCCATTGATGAATTCATCACTTTCGTTGAACTCATAAGCGTCTTGGAAACTTGGGGTCTTTTTGGTTGTCTTGCTTTTTGTCTGCATGATAGATGCTTCCTGCAAAAGATTAAGTCAAAATTATTGAAACACACAAAAAAGAGCAACAAAACAACAACACACAACTGATACTGATAGTAATACGTTAATATATTAGACATTATTAAATAAAATAATTTTTAAAAATACAACAAAAACAATGAAGGAGAGGCATTATTTACCGGACAGTCAAAAAAAAAAGAAGAACAAGTCGCGTAAGGCGAAAATACAACATTTAGTCAAGTAGCTGTCGAACTCACAGAATGAAACTGAACGCAACGCAACGCAGCAAGACCGTATACTCGTAGCATCGTCACTCCACCGCCCGTGGCAAAGGCAGTGCCAGTGGAATTGACAAGAAGAGCGGCAGACCTGTTTACCCCCATAAGTGTTTTGGAGTAATGCCCAGCCCCCAAAATAGTAATCCTGGCACAAAAATAGTAATCATCCAGCATTCGTCGCCAATTACAACGCATATGACAACTGTGTCTGCGAAACGCAATCATGCACATATATCCATCATTCACAAACAAAACACATCAGTCAGTTTTTGTAGTCATCATAATTTCAACGAAGATCACATCAAAAGCACATGCATCACTGATTCTTTTTCTTTTGCTCGTAGTAGGCCTTTTTCAGTGTGTCAAGCGCTTCTCTACTGTACTTGCGCTTGCCGAATAATGAGTGAGGGCGAGACTTCACCACTAGAATAAGGCTCTCCAGCGTCTTATCAGACAGACATGATCTCTGGTCAGTCCTGTGCTTTTTCACCCCATTTTGCCATTGAAAAAACAATGCCAAACATGTGAATTGATTAAAAAAAAATTAATTTTTTTTTTAACATTTTTTTTATTTATGAAAATCGTAGTCTTGACACGGATAGCGGAATGGCGTATTTTTTGCAGAAAATCGTAATAAACTACGCCAAAATCGTAAGGGTAAACAGGTCTGGAGCGGGGTATTCGTTGCGCTGAGAAGGATAGCACGCTTTTCTGTACCTCTCTTCGTTTTAACTTTCTGAGCGTGTTTTGAATCCAAACATATCATATCTATATGTTTTTGGAATCAGGAACCGACAAGGAATAAGATGAAAGTGTTTTTAAATTGATTTCAAAAAAAAAATTTTGATAATAATTTTTATATATTTAATTTTCAGAGCTTGTTGTTAATCCAAATATAACATATTTATATGTTTTTGGAATCAGAAAATGATGGAGAATAAGATGAACGTAAATTTGAATCGTTTTATAAAAAAAAATTTATTTTTACAATTTTCTGATTTTTAATGACCAAAGTCATTAATTAATTTTTAAGCCACCAAGCTGAAATGCAATACCGAAGTCCGGGCTTCGTCGAAGATTACTTGACCAAAATTTCAACCAATTTGGTTGAAAAATGAGGGCGTGACAGTGCCGCCTCAACTTTCACGAAAAGCCGGATATGACGTCATCAAAGACATTTATCAAAAAAATGAAAAAAACGTCTGAGGATATCATACCCAGGAACTCTCATGTCAAATTTCATAAAGATCGGTCCAGTAGTTTAGTCTGAATTGCTCTACACACACACACAGACACACAGACATACATACACCACGACCCTCGTCTCGATTCCCCCCTCTACGTTAAAACATTTAGTCAAAACTTGACTAAATGTAAAAAAGGCAGGCACAACCAGAATTAGCCTTGCAATAACCTTTTGCAGTAATACAGTGTTTCTCAACCAAAAGAGCAGGTGAAAGTCGTTGAAAAAGTCACACTTTGTAGAACTTAGGGCAAAGTTTACATTGAATTTGAAACAGCATAGTACAGAACAAGAATACGAATACGAATACGAATACGAATACTTTATTATCTCATACAGAGAAATTTCAGTGTGGTGCACATTAAAAGACAAAACAAATAATAAGACAACAGATAAAAATACCATACGAAGCATACTACACTCGCGCACGATCAAATGCTTATGCGACTCATCATGGAGTCACACTTCTAATTTAAGACTGGGGTTATGTCCGGAGTCATCAAACCCTTGAAGTGTGCAAAGTTTTAAAGCTCTAGCTTCAAAAACATCCAAGATAACCTCCACGTTAAGTTTTTTTGTCAATGGCCTGCCAGAAACTGCCCAAAGCGCGACCCTGCACCAAGACTCATTGATTACTCAGGCGAGTCAAAAACCTTTTTGACCAGCGACTAAGTTACCTTCTTCAAGTTCGGACTTTCTGATGATTTATTTAACTTCAAGTTAGTATTCGTCTTCAGCCGCTTTACAGTCTTTGGACCTGATGGGGTGGATGTGCTTTTGCGTTTTGACACAGAAAGTCTTGCTGCTCGCCTGCCAGCATGTCTTGTTTCTGGAAAATACAAATTACAACACAAACATATATAAAAATTGTATATATATGGGTCATTCTACAAAGCTGTGTACCACGAGAGGGTCATGACTTTAGAGTTAGATTTCGGAATGTTTCTCTTGCTTCTCGAATGATATAAGGATATCAACAGACTGCAAATTGACCAAAGAGATAACGATAATAAAATCAAGAAGATCGTTAGGTTGGTTAGTGTTTTGTATGAAAGCAACACAGAAAATGACGTCAAAATGGCGTTTTTATTGTGACATTGCTTACATCTCGTTTTTAAGTATTCGTGTGGCTGCCAATGAAATGCGACCATGAAACCCCCAACATACATCTTCGTTGTGTTTTGACGGACGGACGGACGACTCGGGTGAGTACATAGACTCACTTTTGCTTCGCATGTGAGTCAAAAAGGAACCAAAGAACATGATCAAATAGGGTTAGGGTTCAGGTCAACCGGAAAATACAGCCAATCACAGCCTGGCTGCGTACTGCCGCTAGCTTCACGTGTTACTGACTCCTTTGGGTCGAACGACAAAAGCTCGAACGACAAAATCTCGACGCGACATATGCTTCTACGACAAATGCTCGAATGGACAAATGCTCGGCGCGACAAAACCTCAATGCGATAAAAGCTCGAATGGACATAAGCTCGAAGCGACAAAAGATCGAACGTGTCTGTGTGTGTCCTTCTCAGTGTTATTTTGCCTGTCTGTTTATTTTGTGTTATTTTAAAATCTGTCTGCAAGAGAGAGAGAGAGAGAGAGAGAGAGAGAGAGAGAGAGAGAGAGAGAGAGAGAGAGAGAGAGAGAGAGAGAGAGAGAGAGAGAGAGAGAATAGAAGAAAAAAAAAGAACGAAGAGAAAAAAGAAGGGGGAAGATCGTGTCGGGGTTTAGATTTGTCAATGTTATTATTTTGATTTGGCCCGGGATTGACTGTTTATCAGGAAAGGTTCAGGTAAGCGGCACGGGCAGATGGACGACTGTTTGTTTGCTTGCTGTGAGTTTGTTTGTTTGCTTAACGCCCAGCCGACCACGAAGGGCCATATCAGGGCGGTGCTGCTTTGACATATAACACGTGCACCACACACAAGACAGAAGTCGCAACACAGGCTTCATGTCTCACCCAGTCACATTATTCTGACACCGGACCAACCAGTCCTAGCACTAACCCCATAATGCCAGACGCCAGGCGGAGCAGCCACTAGATTGCCAATTTTAAAGTCTTAGGTATGACCCGGCCGGGGTTCGATTCGAACCCACGACCTCCTGATCACGGGGCGAACGCCTTACCACTAGGCCAACCGTGCCGGTCCCTTGCTGTGAGTATCAATTCAGAAATAAAGTTAAACTTGTTTAAACCAACAACGTGATATCAAACAAATTTAGTCAATTTGTCGCTCGAAATCCAGCAGCGTGCTTACAACAACAACAACAACAACAAAAACACAACAACAACAACTTGATATCAAACAAATTTAGTCAATTTGTCGCTCGAAATCCAGCAGCGTGCTTACAACAACAACGTGATATCAAACAAATTTAGTCAATTTGTCGCTCGAAACTAGAACAACATCACCGTGACAGTTTCAGATATGACGTTATCAAAGTAGTTTTGACAGCATCATTCTACAGTCCGGTCGAGCTTCTGTCGTTCGAGCCTCAGCATATGTCGCGTCGAGCTTTTGTCGCGTCGAGCATTTGTCCGGTCGAGCTTCTGTCGTTCGAGCATATGTCGCGTCGAGCATTTGTCCATTCGAGCATTTGTCGTTCGAGCATATGTCGCGTCGAGCTTTTGTCGCGTCGAGCATTTGTCCATTCGAGCATTTGTCGTTCGAGATTTTGTCGTTCGAGCTTTTGTCGGACACCGGACTCCTGTGGCTGTGTTTTACTTTCCAGATCGGTTGGTTGAAAGTGACGGTCGGCAACGGTCGGCGACAAAAAACAAGTGTTGCACCAAAACAAACCCTCTCTCCCTCTTTGATTTTTTTTATTTTGAGCGAGCGTCTGTTCACACGTGAATAATAAATCAGTTCACTCAAAAAGTTCACTCTATTGTATACCCGAGTTACGACGACAAAAAACAAGTGTTGCACCGAAACAAACCCTCTCGCTTTCTCTCTCTTTAATTTTTTTTCTTTTGAGTGAGCGATCATCCCCGGCCCCATCTTTTTGCATGCCCATTCCACTTTTGAAACATTTTATCATTTTTTTTCCATCCTAGCGGCAAAGATTGGGCATTTCCCGACAAAACCGATGGTGTTTGGGTCTGATGACGAAAAGTCAATTACAAGAGCAATTCAGTGTGCTTTTCCAAACTCCAGCCTGGCATTGTGCACACTCCATCTGAAGAAAAATGTTGCCAGACACTTGAAAGACAAAGTTGGCGTTGCTTCCAGACAGAGGAACTTACTGATTCACCAACTCTTTGGAGCAGAAGGGCTATCAAACTCATCGGACGAGGTCACATTTGATGTCAGATTGGAAAACCTGACAACGATGTGGCCTGAACAAGACACACGCTATCTCAACAGGATAGCGCAGCAGATCCATGACCATGTCCTGAAGCTCCACTGGAATGGCCAACTACAAGACACGCATTGGACCAACAATAATGCTGAGTCGCTTAACCATACGCTGAAGCACATGGTTGAGTGGAAACCGAGAGAGCTTCCTGACCTGATCAATAAGCTGAGAACATTGGCCAAAGCTCAACAAGTGGAAATAGCACGCGCCATCATTGGCCGTGGAGAGTTTCAACTGGCTCCACACAATACGCACAAACTGCTGCAAGGAAACTTATGGGTTGCCATGACAGAAGTACAGAAAAGAAAGCACATTGCGACTCTCAGACAATCTGTCAGGCCCCCTGGTTCTGTTCAGAGCAGCTCATCATGCTTCCACGTCACTGGAACACCAACAAAAGGGAAGAAACCCGGCCAGAGGAAACGAAAAAGAGCAGAGAGGACAGCCACCGCAAAAAGGATGAAACTTGGAAATACAATCTTGGGGAGCTGCTGGTTACGGCCACAGGCCGACCCAACATGCTTTGGAATTTAACACTGACAAAAAAAAATCCAAAGCATGTTGGGTACACATAACTCCTTCGTCGAAGAAGCAACGAGTCACCGGCGATCATCCTCGGCCCCATTTCACAGAATGACCATAAAATTAAACTAGATACTTAGGCTTACATCTGGCCAAGCCCTATTTAGCCTTAGATAATTAAGATTAGTTGACCTAAAATGACAGGAATGTTTTTTCCCATACCGGTAGCTTATTGTTAAGATCTGTACGATTGATGAATTAACAAACGTTGAACTTAGATTTTGTTTAGCGAATAAAGATTTTGCGTGTTACATTGAATCCCACAGTATGTGTTTGTAAACACTCTCTCTCTCTCTCTCCCTCTCTCTCTCTCTCTGTTGTTTTCCCCATTTGACCCCCTCTCCTAAGCCCCCTGAATCTCTCTCTTTCTTCTCCTCACCTGACACCTTCTCCTAAGCCTCTCTCTCTCTCTCCCTCTCTCTTCTCGGTGTTGTTTTCCCCATTTGACCCCCTCTCCTAAGTTTGTAGTTGCCGACCGTCGCCGACCGTCTCTTTCAACCAACCCTTCCAGATTGCGAAGAAAGTCGACGGCTATTTAGTTTTCAATCTATCTCACCAGATGAACCAGGCGTTTTGGAAGCTTTCAGTCTCGTTCTCCTCGATGCCATGACTTTCTTTTTCCGTTATTCGTCCTGAAGATAATTACGTCGATGTTTCAATCGCTGTGCGTCTTGAATTTGGCGGTCAACACGAATGACGCATGCGCGGATAGTTCATTTCCGCTCGAAAAGGGAGCACTTGTTGCAATTGTTTGTTAGAGCTAGGCATAAGGCATAAGTTACTCTTCTTTAGTCTTGTACTCGAGTACTTTTCCTTCAGAAAGTTTATTGGTCATTTGCATCTCTACCAGCGTCTTTTTTCTCTCTTTCTCAAAAAACATTGCTACAAAGTGTGAACAATGACTGATCTTGAATCGGTGCTCGCCCAAAGCAAATACCTCCTGTGAAAAGGAAACCAACTATGAGTACGCTCCAGAAGGTTTTGTTATCATTTTGATTTTAAATGCCGAGTTTGGAGTAAGTTTAGGACAGTCATCGAAAATTGGTTCAAGCCGCACCTGTGGTGAAACTGAATTAAAAATTTTTTTTAAAAGAGAGGAACATGCGGGTGTATTTTGCACCGGGGCTGACGATAGCAGGCAGTCACCGTGCAGATTGCAACTGAGCAACAAAACAACAAGCTACACAGGTAGGGTGCACGCGCACTCAGATTGACCATTCATTGTTGATGGATGTGGCTGAATGTGCGTAGGTGAGGCGTAAAGTTAGTTTAGAAGAAGTCAATTTAACAACTGCCTATAAATGTTAATCGATTGTACGAAAGTGCAGATTATGAGGGTGATAGAGGGATGATAAATGGGGAGTGTACTGTATGTGGGCAGGGTTCGACACTAGCGGGGGCGGGGGGCGGAACGCCCCATGCAGAGTCATGTGTTCCGCCCCAAACATTGCTGAAGCTTGGGGCCCACTCCGCCCCAGGATAAATTCCAACAATGAAAAACCGAAAATTCTAATGCCAGAGCCAATCACTAAAAATCGCCAGTCAAAGTCGTCACTGAAATTTGCGTTACGATCAATGCCGCAGTCAAGAAAAGAAAACATTGAAATTGTCGAAGGACAATGCCGCAAGGGAAATAACTCCCAGATTGCGCTCTTTAGCGTGAGAGATAAGTATCGCCTTCAAATGCCAAACGCAAAATGTGGCGACACATCCCTCGTGTAAAAAGACATGGAAATGAAGATTCAAGATGAAGAACAGGGTGGAGAGAAACAAAACAAGAGGCGAAGCCTTCAAGGCTCACGTAAGAAATCGACAAACAGTAACACAAACTCAATCACTCCGTCACAATTACACACACACACACAGTAAGCATAGGTGACACTGTGCAAGAAAGCGAGACACTAGATCTAGATCTGTCTGTCTGCATGTAGCCTACTTACAGACACGACTGCCAACTAGTCTCGGCCCGCTCAAAATAACAATGACCGAGACATTCCTTCGCGTGACGTCTAACCCTCTTACGCCATAATGTGACGTCTTCAAATGACGAAATGTTAAAGTTTCTACCACAGACATACACACGCACGCACGCACGCACATACGCACATACGCACGCACAGACAGACAAAGTTACGATCGCATAGGCTACACTTCGTGAGCCAAAAAGGAGACCGATGCAGCCAAAAGCGCGAAGCGCTGTCGTAATTTCAATGTCAAATGGTTGAAAGAATTTCCCTGGCTTCAGTACGATGAAGAAAAACAGACAATGCATTGCCGCACGTGAATACTGAGAGTGGGCTCCAGATTTTTGTTTTCCGCCCCAGCAATTTCCATCTCTGGGGCCAGTGTGGCCCCAGGCCAAATAAGTTAGTGTCGACCCCTGGTGGGGGATGTTTATTTGGGGAGTGTTGGATGAAAAAGGTGTGGCTTAATTGTTTACATCTTCAGCATGCATATATTGATTTCAACAGTGATTTAAAAAATGACGGGCGCAGTGGCGTGGTGGTAAGACGTCGGCCTCCTAATCGGGAGGTCGTGAGTTCGAATCCCGATCGCTGCCGCCTGGTGGGTTAAGAGTGGAGATTTTTCCGATCTCCCTGGTCAACTTATGTGCAGACCTGCTAGTGACTTAACCGCCTTTGTGTGTACACGCAAGCACAAGACCAAGTGCGCACGGAAAAGATCCTGTAATCCATGTCAGAGTTCGGTGGGTTATGGAAACACGGAAACACCCAGCATGCCTACTCAACGAAAGCGGAGTGAGCTGACTATGCTCTCAGAGCATGGTGTGGGGAACCCAAATGGGCAAATGAGCTCACACGTAACCAGAAAATTCTGGAACGCTGAAGAAGAAGAAGAAGAAAGATTTAAACAAGTCGCGTAAGGTGAAAATACAACATTTAGTCAAGTAGCTGTCGAACTCACAGAATAAAACTGAACGCAATGCAACGCAGCAAGACTGTATACTCGTAGCATCGTCAGTCCACCGCTCATGGCAAAGGCAGTGAAATTGACAAGAAGAGCGGGGTAGTAGTTGCGCTGAGAAGGATAGCACGCTTTTCTGTACCTCTCTTCGTTTTAACTTTCTGAGCGTGTTTTCAATCCAAACATATCATATCTATATATAGCTATTCTGATGAACACGTGGGGGAATTCGGGGGCTCTGATTGGATGGCCTCTTCCTATTATCAAAGCATAATACTACGGAAGTCGGCCATTTTTCTCACTATCCAAAAGCATATTGACAAAAATGGTCGACTTTCTTATCTCGTAACTCCACACCGTAAATATAACAAAGACGCATGGTTCCAGTTTACCCATCTGTACCACGGCGATGTTTTTATCGACAACAGCATACACTGACAACTTAAAAAGCTGTTTCAACAACTGTGTTGTGAAATCGAATGCACTTGGAGTCAGTTTTTCTTCCAAAGTCAGAAAGCGTGTAGCGGTGTGCATGTCTGCGCGAACATGATGCGCGTAAGAAGTTTGTCTGCTATCAAAACCTGAGATCAACGCATCGACGCAAAAACTGTCATTTTGTAAGTTTGGAACAACAAATCAAGGTCATAACAGCTATATAATCGCTATTGTGTTTTCAGCGTAGCACGAAAAGCCGGATCCGATATGACGTCATCAAAGACATTTATCAAAAAAATGAAAAAAACGTCTGAGGATATCATACCCAGGAACTTTCATGTCAAATTTCATAAAGATCGGTCCAGTAGTTTAGTCTGAATCGCTCTACACACACACACAGACAGACAGACAGACAGACACACACACATACACCACGACCCTCGTCTCGATTCCCCCCTCTACGTTAAAACATTTAGTCAAAACTTGACTAAATGTAAAAATGCAGCCGGTAACAGTACCGATATCGATCGATCAGCGCTGTAGTTTTGTGCAGTCTCATTGATTAGGTTTTGTTTTTAGGGAGAGTTCATGCGTGTTTACAGTAAGTAAGACCGATCTATATGGTGTTCTGGATGATAGTCTGGCTACTAAAGTTGATTGATCGTTTTCTAGCCTGGAGTTGACAAAGTTGGTTGATCTTTATTTCTAGCCTTGAGTTGCCAATATTGATCAGCGCTGTAGTTTAGTGCAGACTCATTGATTAAGTTTTGTGTAGGGATAGTTTAAGTGTGTTTATTACATCAAGTAAGACCAATGGATGGTTGGCTACTAAAGTTGATTGATCGTTTTCTAGCCTGGAGTTGATCAAAAGTAGGGACACCATATGCAATAGCCGTGGTAGCAGTTTTTGTGTACATGATACAAAATTGATAAATGTTTTCTACTGATCCTCAATTGCCGGAGATGTTCTGTGTGTTTGTGTGTATGATCTGTATGCACGTAAAATGTCCTATAAGTTACAAGCTGTTTCACACAGTTACATCTATTTCCTATTTCTTTTCAGAACGATGTAGCAAGTGTTCCAAATTTGTGATGCTGACGTGCAGAAGAAGAGAGTAGTCAAGTAGTAGTCAAATATAAAATAGATACTTCTACTGCTGCGGAACTAGGTACCTGGGTCACCATGGGTCTTGTTCTGAAGGATTCGATGCGTCTGACGACAGCCTTAGGAATCTCTGAGGTGCAGCTACTGTTTGGCGACATCACTCAGCTGCCGATAGATGAGAAAGTTGACTTCATATTTGTTTCTGCTTTCCCTGGTACGTAACACTAGTTATATTTTTGCAATACGTGTATTTCGAATTAGTCCAGTGTGAGGTTCACGGTCCCACTGAGTGAATCTTAAGAATCCCTCTTCTTTCAGTATGTGACGTCACATTCCACTGGGTTTATTCGGAACTATGCCTGATATTCGGCTAAAGCTGATGTTTCAACTTACTATCATCACCTTTCTTGATATGGGGTACTAAAATGATAAGGTTGCAGAGGTTGGTGTAAAGTTAGTTTAGAAGAAGTCAATTTTACAACTGCCTTTAAATGTTTAACTTTTGCACAAAAGTGCGGAGTGATAGAGTTGAGGGTGATAGAGTGATGAATGTGGGCCGAGGGTGTATGTGGGATATGTTGATTTGCGGAGTGTTGGATGAAAAAACTGTGGCTTGTTTACATCTTCAGCATGCCTATTTCAAGTTGATTTCAACAGTACTTGATTTCAACAATACAATGAACAATGATTTTTAACCATGCTGAAAGTGTGGCTCAGTCTGAGCATTAGCTGAAGCCAAAATGTCATCTTGGAACATTACTAAAAATTGGAAAATAAGGAAACAAAATGTCTTGTTTTTAATTTCATTGTTCGATAATGAAGACCCCGCCAGTCAACAGAAATGTTCAGTTCATGTACATAATTTCCGAAGGTCAATGGCATTTTTGTGATACAGTGGAAACACTCCACTTTAGGAAAATCAGATCCTAAAGGAGAGGGAGTCTTAGAATTGATGGAGGTGCATTTAGTGATCAGCAGAAAATCTATACAGTGACAGCTCTGGTTTAAGACCTCATAAAATCTGAGGTCTTTAATGACTTTATAGAGAGGGAGTCGTATTTATCGAGACTATGAAGAAAACATCTGGAAAAATAAGGTCTTATACTATAGGAGAGGGTAGTCTTACGGTGGAGGGTCTTAACAGAGAAGTTCCACTGTAAAATAAGGGTTACTAGTGCATTTAAACCCCTAGTCAAATTCATTTCAAATTGTGTGCATCGGTTCCTGGAAGCAATATGTAGAAATCTGTACAAAGAAAAGGGGAGGTGACCTAGGTAACTTTTTTTAATTTACAGTTTTTATCTGGGGGTGATCAAAATGATATGATTTTGAATGTGATTCTCATGGACATCTTTGGCTGTGGGTATGATATTACACAATATAACACAGGTTTTAAAATCAGTTCCACTGTAAACCAAAGGCAAAGAGATCACAGTTTTAATCTTTTTCTCCCGTCACTCAGGCGACTACACACCTGTGTCTGGCACCATGGTCTACGCACTGAAGAAGAACTTTGATCTGAAATTGGGAAAAGTGGCCCAAACCAAGGAAGCTGACCTACGCCGAAGGTTCAACTGCTGGGTATCCAAGCCCCTGTCTGACCACATGCCCTACAAGCGTCTTGTTTGCTTTGAAAGGTGTATAGAAAAATTAACACAATGAACAACTCCCCACCTCCCACCCATCCTTTTAAGGCCAGAAACTGAGAATCTGTAAACAAAGGGAAGTAAGCGCTCTAAATGTATATGACATGTGTAATAGAGTTAAGTGAGAGTTATTCGGAACCATTCTCCTGGCAGTATAACAAGCATTGAAATGAACAAGCGACTTTCATCCTCAAAAAAGGATGATCGCCACAAAGCTCATATGTTCATCATTCTCCAAGGCACTCTAGCTAACTTATGTACACAGTGATACACAAGAACCAGCTTTGATTCCTGATGGGACATAGTCCTTGGATCAAGACTGGTTTCTCAGAAATTGAGAAAACCAGGTCTTAATCAAGGGAAGGAGTCTTATAATGGAGGTAAGTTTTCAGACAATCTGCAAAACTAGAGCCTGAAAAGGGAGGGTGGGGGGGGGGGGGGGGGGGGATCTTGAAAGCAGGGTTCCCTGGTAATTGGTATATCCTTGGTAGGCTGATTGAAGAAAAGGAGACCCCTTCCATGAATTAGCTCACAACATACAAATTTTAATGTGTTGATGACTTCTTTCTCCGTCTGGAGCTGTGTATATTGATTTTGATAAAACACATTCTTGATTTTATTCACATACAAACAGATCTTTGCACCTGATGTGTGTGTGTTTGTGTGTGTGTGTGTGTGAAGGCCATTTTTGACTAAGATTTTGACTGTTTAAAAAATTCAAACTCTGTTACCTGATTTTAAAAGATGATGTTCTCACTTTCGCATAACATACTCTTTAAATTTCAGAATGAACCGATTTGAAGGTCTGCCTGATCAGATCAGTGGACTGTTTCGAGCCATGATGGCAGTATTCAACAATGAGGACAAGACGGTCATCACCCCTCTCTTAGCTACAGGGAACCAGGTGTGTTGACAGACATCTTCTTAAAGATGCAGTTGTTCTTTTTCCATTTAATTATTTAGTTTATGAAATTTGTATTTCTTTCTTTGTCCTTGTGTAATATTTTGTTCTATGATCTGATTAATAATTCTCTACTTTCTATCTGTACTTTCTCTTGCTTTCAGGGTAACTCTGACGCCATTGTTCTGAGAGCAATCGTGAAGGCAGCTTGTCACTGGATCAAAGCGGGGCTGCCTCTGAGATGTCTCAAAATTGTCATATACACTGATAAGCCTCAGACTATCTCTGGACCCCAAAAGAACCTCCTGGGGCTCTTTGCAAAGCAAAAAATGATGTGGGAAAACAGCAAATATGAGGAGGTATGGCTGCTTTTGTTCACACTGCGAGAACTTAGGCGTTTCAAACTTGTTGCTCTTTTTTAAGACCAAATTTGTGTAGACTTTAAAAAACACAATAATAGTATAAGATATTATAAGATAATGAAACTTTTAATGTCCATTTTCATTATGCATAAACGGGGACGACATTCTTTTGGCACAACATCACATCACTTGCGGAACAAACACCTTTTTTAAGGTATAGTGCAGTAAAAGGAGGCTTCCCCTGTAGTTTCTGAGTGTTTGTCTACATCACAGCTGACGACTTTGTGTATTTGTCTACGATTTTGTGTGTTTTTGTACATCACAGGAAAAGAAGACTGAACAAAAGAAGTTTGACGTGTGCCTGTCCTACTCTGAAAAAGATGCTGAGCTTGCCAGCAGAGTGTGCAAGGACTTGCAGAAGGTGCACGGGTCCATCGTCATCCACAAGGAGCAGTTCTCCTACAACCACGAGGAGGTGTGGCAGGAGCAGATCTTCACCGTCATGGTGCAGTCATACAAGTCAGTATCGAGCTCTAGCACCTGTAGCGTTCGCAAGAACACATTCATTCCCATGCAGGAAAAGTTTGCATATCTTCACCGTCATGGTGCAGTCTTACAAGTCAGTATTGAGCTCTAGCACAGCGTTCGCAAAAAGACATTAATTCTCATGCAGGAAATGTTTGCAGATGTTTGCTTCTGGTTTCAACAACAGTATTGGCGTTAACCGGTAATTATTGGTATTTTACCGGTTGAAATGAGAAAATACCGGAACAAAAATGGCTGCCGGTATGACCTACCGGTTGATTTTTGAACTACCGGGGTTTTTTTTGCAAGTAAAACAACAAAACCAGTACTCTGAGTTGAACTCTTACTGGTTCCAATGACCAGCCTACCGTTTTTTTCTGGACTGTTTACATCATAAAAGTTTGCGTACCGGTTTGAAAAAATACTAGCGCCATCACTGAACAATACAAGTCAGCATTGAGCTCTAGCACAGAGTTTGCAAAAAACGCAATAATTCTAAAGCAGGAAAAGTTTGCAGATGTTAACCTTTGGTTTCTGGTTTAACAATACAAGTCAGTATTGAACTCTAGCACAACATTTGCGAAAGACACATTCATTCTTACTCGTGACGTCGCATGGATAAAAGAAGGGAAATTCAATGTTCGATCGATACATTAGATGATTTGTCAAAATCACATGTTACATTTTCTTTGTCTCCAGAATTGTGGCCATTCTCACTCCCAGTTATGTAGACGAAGTGGAATGCCTGGAACAGTACAACCTTGCCCTGTGCTGCAATCGTCTGACGGGAGCTGAAGTGCTGGCACCGTTTTACCTGCAAACTATAGATGCCTTTCCTTCCTACATGGCGCTAATACAGTACAGCGAGTGCAGGTCAATCAATATGAGGCTTATATCGCGCGTATTCCGTGGGTACAGTTCTAAGCGCAGGGATTTTTTTAAATTTATTTGTTATTTGGGGTGGTGGTGGTGGTGGTAATGTGTGTGTGTGTGTGTGCAGGGGTGTCATCACTTGGTGTCCGCAGTCTTTGGAAACCTAGCTGTAATGTTGGTAGAGCTGCTGAACTTTTTCACTGGGGGATTTGGTGATAACAATGAAGGAATAACTGCCTTTAACTTTATTGTCGTTCCAATGAATTTGCTGTGGGGAATAAATGCTAGCATTATCCCTGGTGTGCAAAATAGGCATACAAGTCACTCACAAAAAAGAGCTTATTGAATGTTTGCAAATGTATATGACACGTTCTTTTTACCATCATAACAATAACAGTAACAATAACAGCACTTTATTGTCCATTAAAATATTACATAAAAATGGAAAATTTTCTTCGGCATACCCTGCCTGCCTGTAAACGATTATAACATACATTCTTTTGGTTTGTTTGCTCAATTTGTTGTTTCTTTGAGACAAAATAGCCCCTCAAGTGAAGTGCTTGCATTGTCTAGCTTTGCAGCTTTTGTAAAAAAAAATGTTGTTGTTGTCAGAGTCAGAAAAGAAGGAGAGACGGCGGAAGAAAAGATGCTCACGGCCTGCACCATGCTCATCAAGGAAATAGACAAAGACAAGTTTTTATCGCCAAGAAAGAGCCCTCACTCGGACAGCAAAAGTGTCGTCAGTTCAACAGCCGCATCAAAAACGACACAACCCTCTAAAGCATATGACATTTTCATTTCCTACTCCCACAGAAACCCCAAGGAAGTGTTTAAACTGTATGAAAATCTGCTGGATCTTGACCCGGACCTCTGCGTGTTCTTGGACAGGAGCGAGCTTAACACAGGTGAGGAATAACATGATTCAGTTGAATCTGTCTCTAACAACCACCCAAAGGATGACCCAACGTAAGTGTAATGGACAGGTGGTTGCTATGGAAAGGTGAATTATGCATGAACAAACTCTTGGGAATCTTTTGGTGTGGTCGTGATTGGCAGGTGGTTGTTGTTGAGAGGTGGTCACCAGGGCAGGTTTGACTGTAGCTTACCTGTGAACTCTTGCTTTTCCCTTGCAATTTAAAGAACTCTATACATGTATTATTTATTGCCCTGTATTTGCCACATAATGGATCATTCTGATCAGCTCACCCTGACTGTTTTGGATTGTAAGATTTTATTGTTGTTGTATGTCCATTATGATCATGTCTATACAAGCACTATCCCCAAAACAGGAAAATAATGAGAATTTGTAGAGCTTTATGGGCTACGTTATGTCATTATTTAAGGCTTTTGAAATACGCTACTTAAATGAGGTGCTGTGCGTGTGTGTGTTGGTTAATATGCATGTGTGTATGTTTAACACAGGCATGCCAGCCTACACATGTGTTCTATTCACAGACAGTCCTTAGTATGTCAGGAATAATACAGCATCACTCTTGTCTTCAAATGTCTGCATGTTTTTGAAGAGTGTACAGTGGAACCCCTCTTTTAAGATTCCCATAATGTAAGTCTCCCATGTTGAGACCCTCTTTTCTCAGATGTTCTGTTCACACATTTTGTAAACTTGCCCCTCATTTTGAGACTCCCTTCTTCAATTTCTCAGATATTTGGAGGTCGTAAAGAGATTTAACCCCTTCACTGCCCACCCCGTATGTAATACGTGGTCATTTTCTGTTTATCGTACGCCCATAACCGTATCTCATACGTGGGATTTGTGTCAACAACATTTCAGGACATTTCTGAAAACTAAATGGGAGGTAACCACTGTCCAAGTACTTGTAGGGGTTCTAAACACAGTTCTTTCCCATAGACCGTTGGGATAAGTTACTACCACTGTGGCAGTGAAGGGGTTAAGAGATTTAAGACTCTCTCTGTTTTAAGACCCTGTTTTCTCAGATTTTCTGTTCATAATCTTGATAAATTTACCCCCATTTTAAGACTCCGCCCTTTTTTAAGACCTGATTTTTTTCAGATTTGTAGAGGTCACAAAAGAGGGGTTCCACTGTATATAATTATGTGCACATTTTAATTTTTATTGTGGATGCCTCAGGGATCCTTGTATGAATTGTAAAGCGCTTGGAGCTGTGAATCGAGACGTGCGCTATAAAAAAAGTGATTTATTATTAATATTATTAATATTATTGTGGATGCCTGTATAGGGAACATCTGGCAGGAAACACTGTATGAAGCACTGGACTCAGCCAAGGTGGTGATAGCGTTCATTACCAAGGGTTACATGGAGTCTACAGTGTGTCAGGAGGAGTACAATATCGCCCTTGCACGCTTCCTGTCTGAAGTAGATTTGGGGGAGTTTGTTTGTTTGTTTGTTCGTTCATGGGCTGAAACTCCCACGGCTTTTACGTGTATGACCGTTTTTACCCCGCCATTTAGGCAGCCATACGCCGCTTTCGGAGGAAGCATGCTGGGTATTTTCGTGTTTCTATAACCCACCGAACTCTGACATGGATTACAGGATCTTTTTCGTGCGCACTTGGTCTTGTGCTTGCGTGTACACACGGGAGGTGTTCGGACACCGAGGAGAGTCTGCACACAAAGTTGACTCTGAGAAATAAATCTCTCGCCGAACGTGGGGACGAACTCACGCTGACAGCGGCCAACTGGATACAAATCCAGCGCGCTACCGATTGAGCTGCATCCCCGCCCGATTTGGGGGAGTGAGGGATGAAGAGAAGGAAGGAGGGAGAAAGGCAGGGTGGAAGCGAGAGGGGAGGAGTACAATACCGCCCTGGCACGCTTCCTGTCTTGAGGTAGATTTTGGGGAGGCAGGGATGACTAGAAGGAAGGAGGGAGGGAGAAAAGGAAGGTGAAAGCAAGAAAGGAGGAGGGGGAAGAGGGGGGGAAGGAGAGAAAGGAAGATAGAGAGGAGGAGGGGAAGGATAGAGAGAGGGAGAAGATAGAGGAGCAAGAGAGGGGGGGGGGGGGTGTATGGATAAAACAAGAGATCTTTATTTTCCAAGTGTTATAGAATAAGCTCTTTTGTAAAAAAAATGTGCATCCATCCCTCGCCAAAATTTGGAGGGGGAGAGAGAGAGGAGGGGGAGGGGAGTCAGAAGTCTGAATGTTTCATCCCGGTAAACGCAAGGCTCAAACAGCGACAGGGTGTTTGGGATTCATGGGAAGAACATAGTTATGATTGGGAAAGTTTATACACCAAGTTTACATTTTCTTCAAACATGGATCATGCATGTAATTAATGGCACTCATTCTTGGTCTGTATGTTGTTTACATTTGTCTTGGTCACCTTGCTGTTTTGAGACACAGGCTTACTGCATTCCTTTTTCTGTTTAGTGCACTCATACTTCTTTCATGTCCATGTATGTGTCGGCTATTGTCCTGTGTGTCTCGATCTGTGCTTGGGTGGCTTTCACTGCATGCCTGAGGATATCGTCAAGCACATGTGCATGTGGGAGTGAACTTACAATGGTGTACTCATCTGCTTGAAGTCTCTGTTTGTTGGTTCAAATATTGTTTACCAAGTTGTTGGTGATTTCATCAATGCATGTACTTAAATTACAAACTGAACAAACAAAGACTTCTCGTCTTGACCCTGTATTCCAAAGTGACATCTCCAGACCTGTTTACCAGTACGATTTGGGCGTATTTTGTACGCCAAATTATTATCAGTACGCAAATACGCGACACACGCACAAAATACGCATAAGAAAAAGTCTAGAATACGTTTTCCGGTGTTGGTGTGCTGATTACGGGATGGTACCACTGATACCGGTTTCGGTCGAAGGGAGATAACCATGACAGCGAGTCTTCAGCTGTGGAAACCTTGTTCAGTTGTTGGCACGTGCGATCGTCTGGACAATCGTGGCAAAATGAGGCGGTAAAATGTGCCAGTTTCGGATGACGGTACCAAGTCTAAACAGCAGAAGCAGCAGATTTTCTTGGAGAAATATAAGAAAGAGCCAGGAATTGTGGAGTCTACTATGGGAAAAAGTCATGCACACTGCAAGTATTGTAAATCAGATTTCTCCGTTGCCCATGCTGGGAAATATGACATCGAACGACACTGCAGTTCCAAAACTCACATGGACAAGGTTGCTGCAAAGAAGTTCATTCCCGCAAAGCAAATCCTGCCAGAAGAAAAGGCTGTAGTCCGTGCTGAAGCAATGTTTTCTGAGATGATTGTAAAAATGAACTTGCCACTGTCAACCGCAGATGTTATTTCACGAACTTCATCTTTTCATTATCAATCTGCTTGGAAGACACTGGTTATAATGTTATAAACTGACAGGTAAATAAAATTGTTTTATCCCTGTTGTATCGGAAGGAGTTAAATTCTGAAGATGGTCACAAGACATGCTATTCTTACACAAACACGTTTGCACCCACGCGTACGTTTTCCCTAGCCCATATGGCTTTGCTTGCAAAGTACACCAACTTTTTGAAAAATACACTCAACTTTTTGAAAAATACACTCAACTTTTTGAAAAAGTACTCTTGCCTCAGGTTGAGGGTAAACAGGTCTGCATCTCTGACAACGTCATAATTAAGTGAGAAAAGGTAGAGAAGACGTCATAATGTGAAGCATCGCATCATGTAAAACATTGCATCCCATTTCCTGAGAACTGACAAAGAATTTCGAAAAAGAAGTCTGTCTCGGTGATTTTGTCATATCAGGCGAAGAAATTAATCGTGAGGTCACCGCCAGGCTCTGCATGTTTCGGTGTTGGATCTCATTAAAAGTCATTCAAAAAACTGTTTGTCCTACCTTTGTTTTTCTCTCGTAGGCATGTTGATTAAGGCGCACTTGAGAGCGCACATTTTTCTTGCATTTTGCTGCATGTTATGGTGGTTTTGCTGTGGCATGAAGTTAGCTTAATGGTGAAAACAGAATTCACAAGTCTCAACTTTGGTATTATTGTACACTTTTAATGACTCTTTTCCTCCTTAGCTCACAACCCAGTGCCCGCCGCCGCCATTATTGACTTATTTTTGATACACAGCCCTTTATTCAAACCAAAAAGAGTATTTCTTGCGAAATTAATTGATGCAAGATTGAGCACAATAATTGAGCATAATGAATTAATTTGGTTATTTGATTGACAACAATGACGAGAAAATGCATATGTAATATCGACAGAGTTGTCTCCCCTCCATTGAAAAATGGCTGTGTTCAACCTTTTAGATCCCAGTCTAGTTGCTTGTAGTAGTCAGACTGAATGTTAATCAGACACCAAATACTGTAATTTTCTCCAGGAGAACATGTGTCTTCTCCCTTTGCTGATGGACTCGGACATTAAGGAGATTCCTGCCATGTACTCGGCAGCTTGGCTAGTGGATATGAGCAACCCAAGCAAACGCTACGAAGAACAGTACTGCCGACTGGCAGAGGTTCCCATTGAGTGGCTGAAGAAGATGAAAAAGGGTCATCCAGTTCTGGAGAAATTTTGCAACGTGAGTCAACTCATTGTCTGCCAGGTACGGATATATCCGTACCCACTCATATGGCTCTATCTGACCAGGTACGGATATATCCGCTCAGACTGATAGCTTCAGTCGCTTCCTGTAACGTCCATCTAACGCCTGCATTCCAGCGTGTTGATACACAGTTACGACACAGTTACTACAATTCTGAGTGACCTGCTGGTCTCGGCTAAAAAAACCTTGGTCAATATAGCTGGGGTAGGAAGTGTTAAGCTAGCCCAGAATTGTTTTGTGTAATTAGAGCAGCAAAGTGAAGTTCATCAATGTGCAGTGAAGGGTTTTTCTTATTTTCTGCGTGTGATTCATTCTACCCATGAGATGTAAGCAACATAACAAACTGATTTTAAAAGGCTGAGCAACATATAAATGCATAATTATTGTTAATAGATCATGCAGTGACTGTTTTTGATGTCATCAGATTAATCAGACAAGCACTTAATATTCTCTTTTGTGTTGATTTAGTATGTAAATCAGATTTTTATTTATAAAGCAGACTTCCACTAACTCGCGGTCCATTAAATCGCGAATTCGGCTATATCGTGGAGACCTCTTGGACCCCCCCAAAAACAGGACCGACCTTTTAAAAACAAAAACAAAAATTTTTAATTTTTTTTTATAACAAAATTAGCCACGTAAAGGCCAAAAAATAGTACAGATCATGAAAAAATGTTCTATCATAACCACGCTATCTCTCTCTGGGTGCGATGGCCTTTCATCATGCAGTAAATTGTCATTTCATCTTATCAGTCTCTCTCTCTCAGTCTCTCCAAATAGTGTTCTACGTGTGTGTGTGTTTTCAGGTTGTGTACATTACGGGTTGATCGAGACCTGCGAACAAAAGAAAAACAAACCTTTCATGTGCACGTGCCCCACTCGGTCAAGAACTTTCATGGCCACGTGCCTAGAGAGGTTAAGTGTCTGACCAGTCAGTATGGCCAGTCAGGCGTGCAGTTGAACACTCAGTCCAGCTAATCGCGATCTCAGCTAGATGGTCCGTGTGGCCACAGGCGCCAATCAAGTGCTTAAACTGCGCTTCAGTCTTCTGCAATCTAGTCAGGCATGCAATTTAACACTCGGGTCCCACTAATCGCGATCTCAGCTAGACGCCCCGGATTTTCTACAGGCTGGGGGGGAAGTGCTTCAGCTTCTTGCGTTTCCAAACGAAATAAAATAATGTGGTAATTCACCATGGCTTGCGTTCTGTTCATTGTCAGTTAGTGTGTGTGTGTGCAGCAGTGAGTCGCTATACGCGTACAGTGTACGTCTGTGTCTGTCTGTGTCTGATTAACTAGTAAGTTTGTGACGACGTATGAGTCGGAGAAAAAAGAAAAGAAATCGTCATCTGCTGATAAAAGAAAACGTGTCATCGCAGTTAATCTTTTGAGAACTTAGTTGCCAACAGAAGCGTCACACTTGCGAGAAACACAGTAACGCATACACATGAACATTGTAGCACAACCACATGTCAGGCGTGCGTGCGCACGCGCACACACACACACGCGCACGCACATACACACATGCACGCACACACACACATGCACTCACACGGCAAACGCACACACGCCAACGTGACGCTCACAGGCTTTTTGTGACCAACAAGGGAAATAACCGCGTTTTTCTCTGACTCAGAAGAGAACGCGGTTTCTTTCCTTTAATTGAACCCGAAACTGCATCGCGAATCTGATATATTGCGATCAAAAATCTTTGGACCCCAAAGACCGCAAGTTAGTGGAAGTCTGCTGTATTTTGAATGATATTTTTTGCTTTGCCATTTTTTTTGTAATACTTGCTTTGTTCCGTTTTCAGCGAGAGTCTGAAAAAACGCGCATATCCCACATAACCATGAAATGGAGGGAAAAGGATTTCAAGCAACGTTTCCTTATCACTGGTGACAAGGACGTCCAGCTACAAAAAGCAGCCACTACCTCTCCGCAACAGAAGGACTCGACCAAAACTGTGGTGTTCAGTTTTGCCAAGGACTCTCTCCATCAAGCCTCCATCATTTCTCATCATTTGCAAAAGCAGGACAAAATTGGCGTGAAGTGCGAGTTCCTGAATCCACCCAAAGGATCTGGGGTGCAGGCACCGAAGCTGCAGCTGTTGGATTCGGCAGACATGATTGTTCTGATTGTGTCTGACGACTATCTGGCGTCCAATCAGCACCGACACGAGCTGCACATTGCTCTGGGCCGACAACGTACAGTAAGGCTGGAATGAGATGAAGTCAGCGACTGTCTGACGAAAATTTGATAAGAATTTACCGAAACTGGTTGCTGTTGTGGTTTCTTTTTGTTTTGAGATGAGAGAAATCAGTCTTTGTTTTCTGTACAGGGGAACCCCCTCCCCCTCCCCCCCCCCCCTTTTAAGATCTCTAAAAATCAGAAAAATCCGGTCTTAACAAGGAGGGAGTCTTGAAATGGGGGTAAATGTACAGAGGCTCTAAACATAATAGATAATAGGGTCTTGAAATGGAGGGAGTCTTAAATTAGGGGTCTTCAAATTGGGGTTCCACTGTATTTCTTCAGTTTGGAAACAGCACATGTACAGTCAAACCTGTCAGTAACAACCATCCAATGGGCCAACCAAAAGAGGTCCTTACATACAGGTGGTCTTTATTGAGAGATGAGTTACAGGAAAGGACCGCGTTAGGGTTTCTTTGGGGTGGTCGTAATAGACACATTCCGAAAATAACTCGGATAGATTTTGTATGTGTCATGGGAGAGTGACCTTTTCTTGCAAAACCTCTGCTAAACATTGGATGGACCAATCACTAGCGAGGGGAGTGTCGGAAACACATGCTCCTTTTTAAAAACAAATTTAGAATTTTTTCCTTCTATCGAAATTTGACCTCATCAATCACAGAATATTTGTTGAAATGTTGTCATTTTTCTGACGTTGCTCCTCCAGTGCAAAGACAGGCGCATACTGTACCTGATGGAATCGTTCCACACCGGCGAGCGTCCGGTGTACGCCCAGCTCTTTCACTATAGCGTCAACATCGTGGATGAGTTGTGGACGTGTGTGGCAAGCGATGTGGCTCGTGGGTCGTCGAGAGACTTCAACACATTGCCACACCAATACCTGGGCCTCGCACAGCACGAGGCACTGCATGCTGCAGCCTTGGACATCACTGACAAGTTGATCGTTGGGTGAGCAGATCTGTTTGTATAGTATTGCTGTCGGAGTCATACTCAATCTTTCAGGTTAACAAAAAACAAAAAAACAAACACAAAAACAAAATACACACCCCTATACCGGGGGTGTAACAACAACAATAAGCCACACTTGAAAGCTTTCTATAGGAATACACACTGGTATGATTACATATTTACTCTACCTGTCCCAAGATAGGCCAAGAGGACGTAAAAACTAGCTAGTCAGTTAGTATGATTACTATGAAGGAATGTTTTCAGAAACTGACGGGAAGAATTTTTGTACGTGAAATAATCGTAGCTACAGGTGCAGTTTTGGGGTACCCATCATGACATTGAGAAGAACATGGGATTCCTCTTAGTGACTAGGCTGCAAATCTGACACATTTGAAGAAGAAGAAAAAAAAACATGAAAGTGAAGTCATTAAAATTAATTTAGAAAAATGTCAGTCTCAAAAGTAAGAACAGGGTTTGTACAGGTCATGAAAAACCTGGAAAGTCATGGAATTTGATTTTTAATTTTCCAGGCCTGGAAAGTCATGGAATTTCAATTCAAGTCATGGAAAGTCATAGAATTTAACAAAAATAAGAAAGAAAAAAAAATTAACCTTTAGCACGCCAGCGGCGATTTTCGTTGCCCCCCCCACGAAATTGGAACGAATTACCGAGGAACATCTTCGCAATGAACTGTGTATCGCGGTGAAAAAAATGACAGTTCGTCAAGTCACAGTGACGGTTACGAAACGGAATTTACGAAAGTGCAGATGGATACAAACAGTGGCTGGTCCAGTTTAGTGAAATGACAGGACCAGCAAACATTACCGATAATCTGACTGTGTAGCAAATGCTTGATTTGCTTGTTGAAGAGACACTGTGTAGAAACTGACTCAAATTCAGTGCAAAGCAAGCCAGTGTCAAAACTGGCAGTGACAAGACGTAAAAAGTTTGCGTGTTCGGAAATGGCGACCTGTGGATCTAGTCATGGAAAATGTTATTGAGGCTCATGGAAAGTCATGGAAAAGTCATGGAATTTTGTTTCTGAGAACCAGTGGGGACCCTGTAAGAAGAGCGGTAATGTTGCTTTATGACAATGTTCAAATGAACAAAACCAAACATGTGCAAGGCTGGAGACGTAAGAGATGAGTTTCTGTGGGGCTGACACAGTAATTAGGAAATAGGCTTTGATTGTTGCAGGAATACAGAAGGAAGCAGTGGAATGCCAACCAACATTGTCAATCTTGTCAGCTTGAGAGATGGAAAACAAGGCAATGTTCCTGTTTGTGAGGTAAAGAGTGTGTGTGTGTGTGAGCGCGCCATCACCACCATCCCCTCTCTTGTCTCTATCTCTGGGTGGCCGAGTGGTAACGCACTTGCGCTCGGAAGCGAGAGGTTGCGAGTTCGACCCTGGGTCAGGGCATTAGCAATTTTCTCCCCCCTTTTCTAACCTAGGTGGTGGGTTCAAGTGCTATAGTCTTTCGGATGAGACGAAAAACCGAGGTCCCTTCGTGTACACTACATTGGGGTGTGCACGTTAAAGATCCCACGATTGACAAAAGAGTCTTTCCTGGCAAAATTGTGGAGGCATAGATAAAAAATGTCCACCAAAATACCCGTGTGACTTGGAATAATAGGCCGTGAAAAGTAGGATATGCGCCGAAATGGCTGCGATATGCTGGTCGATGTGAATGCGTGATGTATTGTGTAAAAAATTCCATCTCACACGGCATAAATAGATCCCTGCGCCTTGAGTCCGAGTCTGGAGATACGCGCGCGATATAAGACTTCATATAACATCTCTAGGCAAAAAGGCATGAGTTGCAACAGCTGCAGGTACAGTGGAACCGCTATTTTAAGACCCTCCCCCCCCCCCCCCCCCCATTTAAGACTTCCTACCTTTTAAGACCTTGTTTTAATAGATTTATTTGTCATAACCTCATGCAAATTTACCTTCATTTCAAAACTCCATTTTGTTAAGACCTGATTTTTATTACACCCCCGGTATAGGGGTGTGTATAGGTTTCGGTCGATGTGTTTGTTTGTTTGTTTGTGTGTTTGTGTGTTTGTGTTCGCATATAGATCTCAAGAATGAACGGACCGATCGTCACCAAACTTGGTGAACAGGTTCTATACATTCCTGAGACGGTCCTTACAAAAATTGGGACCAGTCAAACACACGGTTAGGGAGTTATTGGTGGATTAAGATTCTACAAGGACTTATAGAGAAACATATTCATGGTCAAAGGGAAATAACCTTCTCAGTTGGTGGCAGTGAGAATGGGTGCAGTGAGAATGGTTATTTCCCTTTGACCAACGGGGGTGTTATTCCTACCTCGAAGGAATTTCTTGTTTTTTATTATTTTAGATTTTCGAAGGTCTTATAGGGGGTTACCACTGTAAAAGTAAGATCTAGGTAGGGATGACAGGCACATACCCAGCTCTTAATTTGAGAAGAGAAGTGCCTCTAAGCCTGGGCACTCTTAGCTCTGCCCCTCGGTTTCATCCTGTCTACAGTGGAACCCCTCTTTTAAGACCTCAAAACATTTGAGAAAATCAGGTCTTTAAAAGGAGGGAGTCTTAAAAAAGAGGTAATGAACATAACATCTGCCAATGTTGCCGAAAAATAAACACTCCATTGGCCAATATTAGACCCCTTGCAAACTGCCAAACATCATCTCTACAGGCAGGTATAATTCAAACCAGTAGCATTAAGGTGGAACCCACCCCCCCCCCCCCCCCCCCCCAATACCCTGTTTTATCAGACTTTCTGTTGATAATCTCTTTGAATTTACCCACATTTTAAGACTTCCCCCTTTTTTAAGGCCAGATTTTCTCAGATTTTTGGAGCTCTTTAAGGGGGGGGGGGGGGGGTGTCTCCATTGTAACGTGAACTTACCCACATTTTAAGACTTCCTCCTTTTTTATGATCAGATTTGTTTAGCTCTTTAACCCCTTGACTGCCTTAGGACGGGTATACCCGTCCTGCACTTGTGCATTATTTCCATGATTAGATACTAAAAACAGATTCTTGGTTGAATTTCCTTTAAAAATAACATAGGTTTTACTTTCCTACCTACTGCCAGTTTGGAGCTAGAATTTTTTGTGAATTATTACACCCCGAACTCCAATATTCCCTGGCAGTCAGGAAGTTTTGATTGGCAGCGAAAGGGTTAAAGAGGGGCTCCATTGTAGCATTGAGTGAAAGTGTCCTCCATTGTCTGTGTATGTTGCAGTGTTCTGTGATCTTTTCCTCCATGACTGGACTGGACCTGACCGTATCTCAGTCAGCAGGCGTTTCAGCAGACCCACCTGACGACGAGGCTGATGTCGAGGAAAGCTTAACCGTACCAGCTGACGATACAGAAAAGGGACACAACACACGAAAAAGCAGGAGTGTACCAGAAACGAAGACGAGCATGAACATGGATCAGTCAGCCAAGGTAGTTTTGGGGGGTCAAAAATTAGCGACAAATTCTTCATCATGTCAGCTGTTGTAGGTGTGTTCACCAGGGATGGCGTTAACTGGACATTTTCATCATTTTAGCTAGAAAAAATCCAAACGGAAATCGGCAAACTGTCATACACACAAGTTGATATTTCGGATGACCAGTTTTTTTTAGTTTAAATGTAGTGTAACCATTGTGTTTTTGACTGGATTTGACTGGCTCCAACTGTTCACTCAGAGCAAAACCAGTTGACTGTGTCGTAACTTTTGACACAGCAAGACAACTGAAGGGTTCACAGATTAGGCAACCGACTCACTGGTCAAGGCTGAGGGGAAACAAGAGTATCTTGTCAATGAAAGAGGTTACACACAGACACACGATGCTGAGAACTGTGGCCGGTTTTTCACTCTCTTTCGCTCAGGACCTTCATCGACTGTGGTTTCTGTTGTTTACGTCCAACAGACAAGAATAAAGAGCACAGTGCAGTTTCATGTTGGCATCTTCGCATGTACTCCACTCCTGACCAAAACTACCCCCCCTCCTGATGGGTACAGGTGCACTCACGTTACCAGTGACTGTCATCACGCCATTGCGGCTGTGATCTTTGCACCAAGAGCCGGACTGCTCTGTTATCGATTTTGTTGTGGTGAAAATTTGACGATGGTCTGTCCGTACATTGGAGGTATGACCTGCTGTTGGGACCGAAAATGAGTGTCCGTGTCCACGTTTTGCAGGTGTCCGTTTAAGGGGGGGAAAATATAGAAGGAAAACACTCCGTGCCGAGCAAATGTGTCCGTACATGTCAGGTGTCCGCTCACGCCGGGGGCCGTACATTGCAGGGACTGCTGTACCTCCGTTTTAAGATCTTTTTTTGTTGGATTTTTAGAGGTCTTAAAAGTTGGGCTCCATTGTACATACATATTTTGTAAATGTTTCTGCATATTTACATGAAAATGTGTCCAAATGTGAAATGTTCATGCTATTTATTTTATTTGATACTATTAAACAGTGCATATAACTGAATTTGCAAGTTGTTTTATCCATGCTGTTTGTAGTTCTGTATGATCTGTAAATGACATTGACTGTACCATTGTTTTATCTATATTTTAAAACTTTATTTTCACTGAATGTGCATCTGTGCATATATGAAGGTGTGTGTGTGGCGTGTGTGTGTGCGTACGGGCGTACGTGCATGCGTGTGTGTGTGTTGTGATTGTTCATAGCCCACAGCCCATGTTTCTCAGGTTCAATATTTGTTCTTCTTTTTTATTTTTCTCGTTTTTCCCCATATTCCCTGATTTGAGCACACATTGAAGGGGGAGGTGTGTGTGTGTGTTTAGGGAGGGGTGTGAGGAGGGGATCTGAACAAGTAACCATAGTAACATTCGTCACATACACAAGCAAGGGAAGTAACTCAGTAGAAGTAACCCAAACTAACAATAATAAAACAGTGCTCTTTCTTTGCTTACTTTACAGCATATGATTAACCTTTGCCGGATGCCGCTTTTGACTACACACTCCCGACGATG